>NW_008352391.1:1533576-1561225 GCF_000622305.1 Nannospalax galili
AGTTTGTATTCATGCTCAGATGCCGAGGAGCTCAGAAGGTGGGCGACTACGACCAGCAATAGTCATTTATATAGAGATTAGAAATGCATGTGAAAACGTCTCAATGTCAATAGGCTTGGAATGAATTTTTCTGTATGAAACTGTGTGTTTTGACAACGAAGTGGAGATCTTTTTTAAACGTTGGACTTTCATTTAATTTTATGTCTTATAGAGTTTATAATGTGTAAAAGATTATATAAGCATAATAATTCATCTGTAAACCTAGAAATGTACAGCCAATTTTGAAGGAGATGCCTCTTAGCTCTGGAAATTGTTACTGAGTATGTCAATGCTGTTGTAATTAAATACCATTTCTAATTACATGGTTATTAAATAAATAATTTTTTTAAATTTTTAAAAATTTAAAAAAGACTAAGATCAAGCCTACAAAATCATGCAAAGCTCGCAACAATTAAGAGAAAGGCTACTCTCTTTTATTTTCCTGTAAAGGCTCAAACTAGCTAAAACCCAGAACACTGGAGGGAGATAGCTTCTAAAAAGGCAAATTCCTGGCCTAAGCAGCCCCAGATTCACAATAAAAGCTGCAAAAGTTAGCAACTGAACCAGGCCAGTCTCTAGATGATCGGCCCAAGCCACTACTGTGATTTTCTATGAACTGACCCAAGGATAAATAAAAGAGAAAGGATAAATGCATGGGGGCTATTTCACTGAGGATGGCCTTGAACTTCTGATCCCCTTCCTGAGTGTTGGGATTACTGGTGTACAATATCATGCCACTTTGGACAATGCTTGGGATTGCACCCCGGAACCTGGGGCATGCTAGGCAATCACTCGACAAACTGACCTATACACTCAGCTCTTGTATATTATTTTAAGTGAACTCATTTCAGATCAGTTCTGTAAACCTAGGTTTATGCGTTGAAGAATTAGATTATTGGCATTAATGCATATGATTTTGTTTAGTGTCACTAATAATTAAGGTTACAATTTTGATGAATTTAGGGGTCAATTAAGTTTTCATTTCCCTAAGACTTTGTGTTGACTGCACTTCAGTCTATAGTATGTATACCTTCGATCATTGTTACGAGTAGGAGACGGAGGCTAAAGTAGTACAGACACATTTACTTGAAGAAGAGATGTCAGTAGACCCAGTGATTCCCCTTCGCTGCATCATTTAAGCTTCCTGCTAGGGCAATTTCCTACATGTCAAAGTGATGACCTGAAAGCCAGGGTTTGGTTGCTTCCAATTAGATGCATTTCCTGGAAAATGGTGAGGAAAATATTTGATGAAAAACTTGGTTTGGAGCTGTGTCTACTGTTTGAGTTGGCAAGTTCAGCCACGGTAGTGAGCTGTGTTCCAGAGTAAATTCTAGTTTCCAGCTTTATGAGGATAGAAACTGGGTGCAACAATCATTTTTTTCTTAAAATCTTGTATATCTGGTAAGCATGGTGTGACTATTGTGATGGCAGTAGATTCCTGGTCCCTGGGCTGGCTCTTCTGGGCTACATGCCTGAGAATTCCAGTGGTATTTTCTGAGTTTCCTGTCTTTTTAGGCAGGCACTCTGCACTGAACTATGTCCCTAACCCTAAATTTCTCACTTTTCTAATTCAAGCAAAGGAGGCAGCTCTGACTGCCAGTCAGATCAGATGGGATTCTGAATGTACTTTCCAGAGGTCAATTCTAGGGCTCATTCCTTATACCTCTAATAATGTTGCAAAAATCTATTTTCCTGGTCAATTTGGACATTTTATGTTTAGTTAATTTATTTTTTATCTCTTATTTTCTTCCCTTCATTTTTATTTTTAATGATTTTCTATTATTTGAGAAATAATACATATATACAATGTATTTTGCTCACATTCAATCCCCTTTCATCCCTCTAACTCTCCCTAGTCCCTAACAGCTCCCATCTCCCTCCTAACTTCATGATGTCCCATCTTTCTCTCTCTCTCTCTCTCTCTCTCTCTCTCTCTCTCTCTCTCCATATATATATATATATATATATCCCATTGAGTCCAATTAGGTGTAGTACAAGCTGACCTCTATCTCACAGGGATCCACCTGCCTCCAGTGCTGGGACTAAAGGCATGTGCCACCACACACAACTTTATACAATGTATTTTGCACATATCTATCCAACTTCCCCTTTCCAACTCCCTCTGCCCCCCCCAGTATGTCCTCTCCCAACTTCATATGTTTCCTTAAAACTTTTTTGCTGTTCTAACCCACTGAGTCCAGTTACTGCTATCCTGTGTTTATGACTGGGGCTGTCCAGTGGCGCATGGGCAGTCTGCCAGTGGCCATACCCACAAAGAAAAAAATGTTTCTTCCTCTCCCAGCAGCCATCAAATGCCAATAGCTCCTCAGCTAGGGGTGAGGCCTCTTAAGTTCTTATTTTCCCATTTTAAATCTAATGCCCAGAGAAATTTCAGCTTAATTTATTTGAACTCAGACTGACAGAATTCCAGATTGAAGTTCTGGCTGTTGTATAATCTTCAGAGAACAGCACACACTTACTATTGTCTACTATGAACAAAGGGCAAATTTCAAAAGATGCACCGGCATCTAATTTTATGTGTTAAAATCTTCTTGGAAAGGATTACCAGAAATGTGAACAATCGTGATTTTTGAGCAGTGAAATCATGAGGATTTCTCAATTTGTTTTCATAAATATATCAGTTGCTACAAATTGATTGTGAATGTTTGGTTCATTGTGGTATCACCTACAATTTCAGTAAATAGTTTCAGAACTTACCAACTATGCACACCAACAGCTTCCTACCTGTATCAGTTACTTATCTTGTTGCTGTGACCAAATATCTGAGAAGTAACTTGAGGAAGGAAGCTTAATATTGGCTCACAGTTTGAGGAGATCAGTTCATCATGGAAAAGAAAGCATGACAACAGGTAGCTCTATGGAGGCAGGAGTGGGAAGCTGGGACTCCTCACTCCTTAGCTCTTGGAAGAACAGAAAGAAGAGAGAAGACAGGAAGTAGAGCCAGGCTATAAAACCTCAAGGCCTTCCACCAGTGACTCACTTCCTCTAGCAAGGCTCTAGCTCTTAAAGTTTCCAACACCTTCCAAAATGGCACCACCACTGGGGACCAAGTGCTTAAACCTGTGAGCCTGTGAAAGACATTTCACATTCAAATCACAAAACTCTGACATTAGACTGCACTTGGTCTGTTTTACTCTATATATAACAGACATAAGTTGTGGTTATGGAGCCCTCATTCCTTGTTCCTCTGTGTCAGGGGTTTGAAGCATTATGTCATCTCTCAGAGAGTGTCCAGTAACCATGTATTTGTCTTTTAGGGAGAAACTTTGTTTAAAACTTTTGTTACAAGGAGTTGTAAATGTATCAAAATGTCAAATATATGTTAAATAGGATACTGATGCTTGCTTTTAAAATATTTTCTATTATTTTTATTTTTATGCGCATGAGTGTGCATGCATGCATGTAAGTGTACCGGTGTTGTGCAATGCCTGCGGAGGTCAGAAGAGGGCGTTGAATCCCCAGGAACTGGAGTTATAAATGTTTGCTAACCACCATGTAGGTGCTGAGACTTAAACCCAGGTCCTCTGCAAGAGCAACCAGTGCTCTCTTAAGTGCTGAGCTATCTCTCCAGCCCCTTGATGTTTGCTTTTCTAAAACTTGGGATTCCTTTTGGGAGCTGTCACCCATGCTGTGGTAGACTTTGGTAATGCAGAGTTATTTCTGCTCCAGTAAGTAACCCCTCACCCATATTCCTATAAGCAACCCCAGTAAAACTCATTGGTTCAACAACAACAAAAAAACTTGGTATACATTTTATTCCCAATTATGAGGGGATCATATTTGAAACATTAGCACAGATTTTTTTTCACAGCTCTCAGGGTACAGAAAATGTTCATTTCTCTTTATCTGTATAAATTCTGCATAGCAGGGCTAGAAGGAAGGTTCTAAAAGCCAGGCAAATACAACAAACAAGAAAACATCTTTCTGACTTAGAATAAATAAATATTTGGTTTATTCCTGAATAGTGATGTTTTCTAATGCCGAACAGTAAAATAACCTTTGCAGTATTTCGAGACAAGAGTGTAAGGGATTCAGGAGTCAGTTTTAATAGTAAGGTAGACGTTTTGCTCATCCAGTAGGACTGCTGGGGCAGGTGCAGTCTGGATCAGCATGATGTTCCTGTCACCCAATTAAAATTTCATTCAAGCTTCAGAGTTGTCCTAGTTTGATTTTCTGTTGCTGTGTTAAAAGACTGACCAAAAGCAGCTTGGGAAAGAAGGTGTTAATTTCATCTTATGCTTCTGGGTCACAATTCATCATCAAAGGACATTAAGGCAGGAAATCAAGGCAGGAGCTTGAAGCAGAGGCCATAGAGGGCTGCTGCTTACTGACTTGCTTCCTCCAGCTCATGCTTGCCCAGCTTTTTTAAACAGCCTAGGCCCATCTGCCTACAGATATACTACCCACAGTAGGCTGGGCCTTCCCACACCAAGAGCAAGCAACCAAGAAAGAAAGTGCCTCATAGACATGGCCACAGGCCAATCTGATCTAGGAAATTCCTCAGTTGAAGTTCCCCCTTCCCAGGTGACTGTGGTTTGTGTCAAGTTGACAATAAAAACTAACTATTACAAGAGGTTAGCTCAGTTGCTCACCAGTTGTGTGTTTTGGAATGATCCTCAGCTGAGTTCAGGAATTTTGCCCAGTATGCTGCCTGACAAATTCCTGCAAAAATCTCTGTCAGGTATTCCAAGATAAACTCCATCTTCCTAAACAAAACAGCAAGGTCAAGATGCCTTGTGAAACTTGATCCTTACGTTTGCGTGTATAAACTTTAAGCATATAAAACTATTTTAACATTGTTGGCTGAGCTGAGGAAGTGGTGAGGGCAAGTCCCCTGCTCGTTACGACTAACACTAATCGCTGGTTTTTTAATGCTTATGGTCTATTTTCCATGTTTAATTTTCCAGCAATCCCTTACAGTAGGCTTATTCTTTATCTCAATTATATATGAAGAAAATGAGATGCAGAAAGGTAGTATAAGGATTGTGCTTCTAATAAATGAAGAACTGTACTTCTGACACCAATGTTAGATTGAACTTTTAAAAACTCTAATATAAACAGATGATAATCATGATTGCATCACAAACACAAACAGAGGAAGAGGAACACTTAAAAATAAGCAGAAACCGGTTAGGGACAGTTATCATGTTGTACAGTTAAGAATGATGAATCACGTTCCATTGTCCCCTAAAACAGATGTTATTAATCATCTTGATGTTATTTTTCCTCTGTGCAGCTAGAGTCTTGGGTTTCAAAACAGAAGCATCGGATTCTTATTTTAACTCTATGACAGGAATGGGCTTCGTTTATGCCTTTTCTTGCTCATGTTGTCACAAGTGTCATGAGGACAGATTCATTGGGTGTCACTCCCTGTTCTCATTACAACCTTTATCGCAATAATATGGTACAGTATTGGAATTTTAATGGCTCATATACCCTGTGAAACATGATGGTAATAAACTGTAATGCTTTGACCTCAGCTTCTTAATATTTGATGAATTGTCCCTTCCCAACCCACCTAGCTCCCTCCTTTCTTCATGCTCCTTGAATAGGGCGGAGTAGAAGGGATAGTTGCTTAAAGTAGAGAATGCCCACCAAGTAGACTACACCTGTCTATAGACCCATTAAGTGTGACTAGCCATTCATAGCTCAGTTCGAGAAGAACAAATAACTGTTTCTCATCATGACAGACAATACAAGGAATGTGTGGGATAGAAAACCATGGATCAACTCATAAATATTACAACAAGAACAAAAAGTGAGGCATTTATCATCATAGAAACCAGGGAACAGAAGAGCCCAGAAATGCTGTGAATGCTATTCCTTCTTACAACTGGTTTCATATATTTGTTGACAAATTGGAAAATCTTAAACAGTAAAGCCTGAAGGTATGATGCAGTAAAGTGCTTATAGCAAGCATGAAGACCTGAACTTAGATGCCCAACATCCACATAAAAAACTGGGTGTGGTGGTGCACATTTGTAACCCCAGTGCTGGGGAGCTGGAGACATGAGAACTTCTGTGGCTTGCTGGCAGCTAGTCAACCAAATCAATGAGCTCTAAGATCAATCAGAGACCCTATCTCAAAAATAAGTTACAGAGTGATTGAGGAAGATACTTGATGTCTATTGACACACGTACACACACACATACACAAATATATACATGCACACACAAAAGACATAAAGGAAAAATATTAAAAGGTGACTCAAAGGCAAATTCAGCATCCAAACAAAGTCTCATTATTCATCTAGAACTCACATCATGATTCAGGTGTGATCTAGACACCGGAGCTCAGAGCTCATAGATAAAGCCATGCAGTGCCTGGCTGGAAGGAATCATTGGAGTACCTGCTTCACAGCTTGATCTATCACTAAGTCCTTTAGCACAGGACATGGAAAACAAAATGACAACGATTCTTACCACCATCTTCCATAAAGCTGAGTGCTTCCAGGGCCCATTAAGTATCTGTCAGTTTTTCCTACAATATATCAAAATGGAAGAAGCTTGACCTCCAAGAGATTGTTGAAGTTTTAAAGAAATCCCTAGGGGACATAGAGGATGCTGGTAGAGAGAGGTGAGCTGAACTGCCTTGAAATGCTGACTCTGCTTGATGTTAGTTCTGTAAATCCAGAAACTCGGTTTTCAATTACCCAGAGTCAGCAGGTTCAAGTCACTTCAGCCATGTGGATAGTGCATGTTGTGGTACAGAAGATATCAATTCACTAATCTATGAAGACTTCATACACAGCGGCTCCAGGGTTTACAAATTCCCTTTCAGAGACTAGACAGGGCAAAACTACAGGAGAGAAACTACACCATTCCTTTTCTCAAGGAATTATTAACCACCCTTTTGTCTGTGTTTCTCTGACCACTTTGCTTCTCCGGATATTCCTGTTGGCATTATGGTAAATTTGCTACACCCTCTATGTCCCCTTGGACTGTCTTTTAAATAACCTACTAGGATTGTGCTGTTTTATTTTGACATCAATACTATGTAGAAAAGCGCCAGACAGATAATTGGTAATGGAACTTAACCTTTCACCTGTCATGGGAGATTGTAGTAAGAATTATTATATTTTTTGTTGTGTGAATTTTGTAACAAAAGGTCTAGTTGATATCACGACCATGAGTGTTATGTTTCATATCTTTCTCCCTCCCTCCCTCTCTCTCTCTTCGTTCCTTCTTTCTTTCCTTCCTTTCTTCCTTCTTTTTGCTTTTAATTCCAAAGTACATTTTGTTTCTAAAATACTTTTATAGATGTTTAATCATGACTTCTAATTGGTATCCCAGAACATTTGTCCCAGTGATGCTCTAATGCAGCGTTACTATGCCAACATTACAATTACCCGAATTTAAAACAAACAAACAAACAAACAAAAAAAAAAAACATGAGTCTGGAACTAGAGTGATGGTTCAATGGTTAAGAGCACTGGCTGCTCTTGCAGAGGACCTGTGTTCGATTCCCGGCACCCACAAAATGGCTAACAGTAGTCTGTAACTCCAATTTCAGGGGATTTGACACCCTCTTCTAACTTCTGTGTGCGCCACATTGGGTGCACTTACATACATGTAGGCAATACTCTCATACATATAAAATAAATAAAAATAACAATAAATAAAATATTTTTAAAGCCTGACTCTTAAATTTAGTTTTTAAGTTTGGGCCCAAACTCAAAGGATACTTGTTCCCTGCAGATATCTCTTAGAACTGTTTGTGCCCTCGAACTGTGTCCTGGAATTATCTCAATGGAATGGTGTCCTCCAATCAGACCTCACCCATGATTTTATTCAAAATGGTTTCTTCGGCTTCAATGGGGGAAGTACAAGTTTGGATACGGCCTGGTCTTATTGGAAATCTCACCTTTTTATCCCTAGTTTTAGAACATCTCATACACACAACGTCAAGCATCCCGTCTCAGTCTTCCTGTTTTCAGTGAAGATGGGGGCACTGTCTTTCAGTGTGCTGATATGTTAATTCTCAAGTGTTCCTTCTCTATCTCTTTGGGTGGAGTAGCAAACTGAGGTTCCCAAGAAATAAGATCAAGTGCTCAGGTCACAGGACACAAGACCACATGCTTCAGTGAGTTTGCCAAGGTTAATTAAAAGTCATTAGTCCAGATTCTGTCCACTTTATAAAAGTCATTCCAACGATCTAAGAAAAAGGGCCCTCGTCAAACATGTTTGGAAAATGTTACTCTACTTTGTATCCCCTCATTAGTAATTCAAACTGTACTTCTGGATATTAAAGGGTCTCAGAGAGTTTGTCCTGAATATATCTGTGCAAGTTTGTTAATCTAGTGTCCCTCAAATTTCCTGTCCTGGTAAGGACTTTATCTTGTAACACTTATTATCATAGGAAACACTGATCTAATCACATCTAGACTTCTTTAATCATTACGCTGCTAGAATCTTTGGCATGGTCTTCTGAGATGTGATATGTCTTTTATATAGACAGATCATTATAAAATAACCAAAGAACAATAAATAGTACTGATAAATCTATAACTTTTACCCATAAAACTTTTGTAGATCTGCTACACAACTTCAGAATAATCACTATGTCATCAGTTTAGAATCAGATTAATGCATCTCTCAATGCTCACCAGAGAAACCTCTTCTTGACACAGATGGTGATCAACAGAGACCCACAACTGATCAACATGCAGAGAATAAGAGACTTTGGAGTGCTTGGCTGTATGTGGGACACGTATCACACTCACCACCCCCAAGGCTCATGAATCATTGCAGGAAAGGGAGCAGAATGGTAAGAGCAAGAGGTGGTAGATGGATTTAAAGAAACCATGTTGCCTGGACACCCCAGGGCAGCTGCACACATGAGCCTATACTGCTTGTGATAGCATGCACAAGACCTGCACAAGCCTAACCAAGACAAAGACCCAATATGAACAGATAGGTGGGCAAGAAGTCCCAGCCCTAGCTGCTGGGAGAAGGTCAGTCAATTTTCTTTAAGGGTGTGAAGCCTGGTAGGTTGACCAGACTCCAAGGGATGGATCCACATCCAAGGGCATTTTGAGAATGCAAATTAGACTGGATTGGCCTTTTTAAAAAGAAAAATAATAATAGATGGCATGAAGTTGGGGGTGGAGGATAGTAGAATGGGTGTGGAGATGGGGAGGGGGTGTGGATACGAACAAAATACATTGTATTAAATTCACAAAGAATCAATAAAACATTTTTTAAAATAAAGATAGGGGCTGGAAAGATGGCTCAGCAGTTAAAAGCACTGGCTGCTCTTGAAGAGGACCCAGGTTCAAATCCCAGCACCCACATGGCAGCTAACAGCTGTCTGTAACTCCAGTTCCAGGGGATTCGACCTCTGTGGGCATTGCATGACACAGGTGCACTTGCAAACATGCAGGCAACACATTCATAATTGATGAAGAAAGGGCACTTCAAGCACAGCTAACAGAATCTACTCTACACTTTCTCCTAAACTGGAAGCCAAATCATAGCTGATTTGTCTTGGGGACAATATTTCTATTGCAGGTATTGGACTCATGGTGCAATTCAAGGGAACAAATGCTGTCCCCATCAATAACACAAAGAAAAGAAAAAGAAAACCAAAATACAACCCCACATGTTGAAAGGTCTGAAAGCACGCACTAGGGGTGAGTTTAAAAAACCCAAAAACTTAACAGTCTGTTATCTAGCCAAGTTTCTTTCTCATCCTCTAAATAACCACATGTAGTCTTTCAAGAGAGAAGTTGATCTTGGCATCAAAAGAAATTTCTCCTTGAGGCAAGATGAGATGAATCAAGCAGGATTGGCGACTGGCCCAAGATAAATATTTTAAGGCAAAATGAAAATATTTGGGACATTTGGGGTAGGGTAAAAAAAACCTAATGAGCTGTGGGCGAATGAAAGGAAAGTCAGTGAAGACATTCAAGCATTCAGGGAATGAACTCTCCTCAAGGAGCTGATTCTGAAGTGATGAGATAAATGACTCTTGAAGATGCTCAGCAACTGCCTATCACCAAATCAGGAGGTGGATAATTTAAAGCAATGTGTGTGTGTGTGTGTGTGTGTGTGTGTGTGTGTGTGTGTGTGTGTTTGTGTGTGAAGGTCCATGATATAAAGTATATATGATCTCTGTTTGATTTAGCTGCATGGAATCCCATGATCTGGGATAAGCAGATGATATAAAGAGTACGCAACCACACGTTACTGCCTTTCGTTCACTTCTGAAAATTCTTTAGCTTCCGCGTTAGGATTTCAACCCCATCACCATAGTAATCCAGCAACATGGTTCCTTGTAGTAGCTTCTGTGATACATCACACAGTTCCTTTCCACAGGATCAGTTCTGGAATTTATACATCTGACTTCCAGGACTGTTGACTTCTGAAGGCCACTATTGTACCCCAACCTTGGGGTTATCCTCTGAGACATGCATTATTCAAGATTAAGCTTCCTGGCTATATTAATTCAACAGTCAGAAGCCTAGGTTTCTATCCACAAACTGGTCATCCCAGCTACAGAGAGAGAGCTCTATGTTATTTGCTAGAGTTTAATTTGAATCTGTATCCCAGTTCAACGTCTATCATTCTACCTCATTTTGATTCCCTTATTTCCTTCCCTGTGTTATATCTGAGTACAGGCCCCAATACTAATTCTGCACACAGTCCTCAGGCAAAGCTTGTCTCCATGGCTCTTATGATAAAAAATGGAAATGTGATCTTTAGAAACAGAAGTTAACATGGAATTCGGAGCTGCATCACCCAGAGATGGATGCCAATGAGGACCTTTCTGCTGTAGGTAGCTGGAGTCCTCATGGCCTGTAGCATGCTATGTGCTAAGGCCTTCAGAAATGGGGAAGGAAACAAATGGAGAAGTGCGGTCAGAAGGAACCGGGGAAGAACTGATTTATAATACCTTCACGACTGTGTGGTGATACTGAGTGCTGCTAATGTGCTAAAGAAAGACGGAAAGTTGATAGAAACTTCCCTAGCTGCTATGGCTAGAACAAACTTGCTCATCTTAGTGGCAATCATGGCATTTATTTTGCTCATAAGTCTGAAATTGGACAGGGTCTAGTGAAGATAGCTCATGCCTTTTTCACCCAGTATCATATGGGGGTGGGGAACTGAAATACAGAAGCTGGACTCACATGAAGGCTAGCTCGCTCAAAGTCTGCTGATTGATGCAAGCTGTCAGCTGAATACTTACACACAGCATCAGTCCTTGGCAGCTAGGTTCCTAGAGGAAAAAGTCCCCAGAGTGGGAAGAGTCACATGAAAGCCATACTGCCTTTTGTGACTTAGCCTCAGGGGTCACGCAGCATCGATTCAATTGCATTCTATTTGTTAGAAGTGAATTGTAAGCCTGGCTGGTATGTCAAAATTTGCTGATATGTTTAAAACCACTCGAGTGATTAACAACCTACTTAAGGTAAATTATGAAACTCAGAGAGGATCATTTATTGCATTTAAAAAGACTCTCATCTTCTCTCTAGCTAGAGGGCAGAATACACTGAAGACCTAGCTCATGACCCAGGAGATTATTAAATTATCAAATTCATTAAGTTGGCTAGCCCAAGGCCAACTTAAGCCTTAAGAAGGAAGAGGAGAACAAAATTTGGGATGGGACATCTGGGTCAGCACATTCAAGAACTTTGAAACTCCAGGTCATTCTGTACCCTTGGGGTCCTCCTTTTCCTCTTAAGTTCTAGCATGCCCCACCACCATCCCCTTTTGAAGATAATGCAAAGGCATCAGCCTTGCATCACTAATTCAGCTCCTTATGTGCTGACCCTCCTATAAGGGAGGAAAGGGGTCTTCACCCTAAAGAAGCAGAACCCGCAAGATCTAGGAGAGTAAAGTGAGACTGGCCCCAGTTCTAGAGACTGCTGGATCAAAGAAGGCAGAGTATCAAGCCACGTAAGGGAAAGTGTACTAGGGGTAAGAACTATTGAAGCACAGTCTGCACATCTTGTCAAAGATCTTGTTGGTCAATGTTAATACACAGGGGGCTGGCTTTTGAAAACTTAGGGTAAAGAATGACTCATACCAAATGAAGTGGAATTAAATTCCAAAGTGGTGTGCCAAACAGTAGAAGGAATAAAAAAGCTCAAAGAAGCAACTATTCTAGAGAAAATAGGTATGTAAGGGTAGAAAGCCCATAAGTTGACTGTACAATGGAAGGGCTCCAAAGGAAACCAGGCTGACTGAGAATCTCAGAGGTGGTCAGGCTGATCATGGGTGTGCTGATATACAGTCGTGTCTCTGATAGCTCTGGGGATGATAGGATGTTGCAACAATGGAGGTTACTGCTTAACAGCTCAAAATGAGTGAGTAAAATAATTCAATAAGTGCCAAGGTCAAGTGGCAACTAGGAGAGCTTGACCCCCAGAGAGCTATGAACATAGTTTGATAGTCCATAGAATCTCTAGGGACAAGACAGATGAAAACTAGAAAGTTCAATCCATAAAGACAAATGAAACCAGAAAGATTAGAAGACCAAGGAAGGTATTACAATAAAAGTTATTATCCCTTCATAGTTTCTGGACCAGGGCCAGAGTCTAAGCTAACAGGCTTGACTCCTACATTACCTACTGCTTCTCCTTCAACTTGCACCTATGACTATGCATTCCTGTCCCCTATGGGTGGCAGGAGAGGAAAAGGTTTAAGAGTGATTGACTTGGTATGTGGGTCCAACCCCAAAATATATGTGGCTGCTGTGTATCTCCACTCCTAGTAATGCTAAAGATGCAGAAGAAAGGAAATCCTTCAAGTCATCAGAGATGTGGACTGGATGTTCCCAGTCATTTATGTTTGTAAGAAAAGTGAAGTGATTTGCTATAAATACAGACTGTAACCAGTGGTGAATGGTTTGGCTTGTTGGTCAGGGGTCTATCAGGGGAAATTCAGATGGAAAGAAGATTGATAAACGGTGTGTGCATGCTCCTGTGCGGGTGGACACCAAGCATGGTAGTCTGTGCTTTGCAAGGTACTGCCAATCCAAGAGTATTCACCTTGAAGATGCACTAAACACAACCATGTGGGAAGCATGACTCAGCCAGTTGGCACCAGCCAGTCTCTGTCATCAACCATCCTGTTCCAGCACGGCAAATACATGTACAGAGCATCCCTGGTGTCAAAGAGGGCTGTGGACAGCATAGAGGCTTACTCATAAACTATCCTAGTTACCTTTCTATTGCTATGATAAAGCCTATGACCAAAACTAACTTGGCTTACATGTCCAATCATAGTTCAGCATTGAAGGAAACCAAGGTAGGAACTCAAGGCAGGAACATGGAGGCAGGAGCTGAAGCAGAGACCAGGAGCAGTGCTGCTTATTGGCTTGCTCCCCTGGCCCAAGCTTAGCCTGCTTTTTTATACAAGCCCAGGGGTGGTACCACCCACATCACTTGACAATCAAGAAAATGTCAGTCTGGTAAAGGAAATTCCTTAATTGTGGTTTCTTCTTCCTAGATGTGTCGACAATTGGAGCAGTCAACAACTGAAGCTATCCGGTACATAAGATCAATCCAAATTTCTGCCAGTTTACATACCCACACTGCCCACAAACTGTAGATCAACACTGACTGGAATTGCCCCACCCCTGGAAGGGCAAAATTAGCTATTTGGCAAGTTGAATACTTTGGAACTTCTTAAGTTTGAAAGGGGCAGGGGTACACTTTGATTGGAATGGTAACATATGCCAGATGAGTTTGCCTTTCCTACCTCTGGTCCTCCATCAGCATCAAGACCTTAAAACTTACAAAGTATTTGATCCACCAACACAGGATAACACAAAGCATCACTGTAGATCAAGACACCACTTTCCACCCAAAGAGGAGCATCTGTGAGCACAGGGAATCCACTGATTCCATTACATAACCATAGTACCCCAAATCAGGCAAGTGAGTAGAAGGATGGAAAGGCCTTTTGCATATAAAACTAGAGCACCAATTTGAAGATGCTACCCTGTAAGGGCAGACTACCAACTCTGAGGATGCAAGGCATGCAGTAGGTTAAAAGTACACTACCTTTCAGACCTGGAATCTAAGGAGGTTGAAGTGGCAGTGTCCTCACTACCTTTATGCTCACCTTGGAATTTATGCATATCCCTAGTGGGCCAGGGAAGAATAGGCTGGATAGTTTTAACAGTAACAGTACAAATCCAAGAGTCATGGATCAAGAGAGCATGGTATCTAGGTGTTCCAACCCTTCCAGGATGAAGGTCTGAATCACTCCATAAGGAAAGCCACTAAGGCCAGCAGAGGTGTTAACCAAGGATGAAGAGGGTTTAGAATGAGGGGTAAAAAAGAAGAGATGACGAGAATCAGCCATGACTCTGAAGATTTTTAAAGTGATGGTGTCTATAGTTCAGCCTACTAACCTTCCTCTTTTTGGCTTACCCAGGAAATGAGACTACCCAGAATCCTAATGAAATATAGAGTGAACTTAAATAAGAAGCATATGGTGGGCCTATGAGATGGCTCATTGGGTAAAGGTGCTTGCCACTAAGCTTGATGACCTGCATTCAATCCCCAGACCCCACATGGTGGAAGGAGAGAAGCTATTCCCACAAATTTTCATCTGTGGCATGTGTGCCCATGCACATACACACAACAAGCAAAATTAATAAATAAAATACTTTTAAAATATATGTTTCCAGGGGTAAATAACATGGTACACTGACCAGATTGCCCATTTCAGACCTCTGTAATAGTTCTCCAGACTCCAGGTATCAGACACTGATGTTTCAGAACTAGAGCTCTCTCTGAAGTTGCTCTTGACCCAAGGGACTTACCTCACCCTATTACATTCCCCATTCCCAGGGTAGTCTCCATTTAACAAATGGTTGCTACAGGTTACAAAAGCCTGGCTCCTTTGTCTCAATTTGGGGCAACACTGAAGGGCCATCCAGACTCCAGAGCTTCCCAAAGGAGTATCTGTCCTCTGTTAAAACTGACTCACCCAGTTTATCTTCACCCTCTGCTCAGCCCTGTTCTTTTCATTCCTTGCTGGCATTATTTCTAAGCATTTTCATCAATAAAACCCCTGTGCATAAATCTCCATCGCAGAGTCTACTTTCAGAGGACCCGCCTTAAGACTACTCTAAAATGTCTTTATTCTTCAGTCAGAGTGAAATACTAGACATAAATATGTTGTATTACACGCAGGTTCTAGGATGACCCTGGTTTATTTTACTGTAGTATTTTTAGACCTGGTTTCCTTGTCTATTCTGGACACAAGGACATAATCCTTCTGTGATAGTGAATTGTCAATTAAATTTGAAATTACCTTGAGGCATACTTTGGGGGCAAATCAGTGAGGGTAATTCTAGAGAGATTTAACTGAGGAGTGAAGACCCAGCCTAGATGTGGGTGACACCGTTCCTTGGGCCAGGCTCCTGGACTAAATTTTAAAAAGAGAGAGGATAAAGCAATCAGAGAACCAGCATTCATCTCTCTGTGCTTCTTTGTTGCGATGCAATGTAACCACTTCATCCCCTTGCTGCTGTGCCTTCCCTGCCATGATGGATTGAATGTTCAAACTGTTAGCTAACATAAACCTCCTTTATTGCTTTTGGCTATGTTCTTTATCACAGCAATGAGAAAAGTGACTGATGGACTTCCCTATTTTCTCTCCATATCCAGCCTGCGTCCATTCTCCACCTTTGTCTGCTTGCTCTTGTCATATGTGTTTATTAAATGAGTGTGGTGTATAAGGCACATGACCAGTAAGCACACCACCTGATGATTTTCACTAAGGCATCCATTCCCGAATGTAAATAGTATACAGATCAGGATGTACCCTGTAAGTGGTCCTTACAACCACCCCATTCAATAGCTACCTCCTACCCGCCAAGAGATAAGCTCTCTTCTCCACTTCACTGTTCTTGCCTACTTTGGAGACTTTTTGAACTTCAGATGAATGGAATTACGTAGCATGTGGTCTTTTTTCCTGGTTTTCTTCATGGAGCCCAATTTCTGTCCAATTCCTTCATGTTGTGCATATTTCATCTTGTGTTCTTATGCAGCTCTCCTCTGTCCAAACAGGCTTTGTGTTTGCTTTGGCAGAAATGGACAGTTTCCATGCCGCTTATACATTCCAGCCAGCACTGTGTCTGAGTTCCTGTGGCTCCACATCCTCCACACTCAGATTGTTAGATTTACAATTTTCCCAATTTGGTGTTTTGCTGAGGTTATCCATTCTGGTTTTGGTTAAAGGCCCCCTGGTCGTTGGGGGGGGGTCACATTCTCATTTGGATAGGCCCTTTGGATGCCGTCTCTTGTCTATTCCTGCACCCATGATATTCTCTGCTATTCCACACATTGGTTGGGAAAGAACAGATTTCAATAAGACTAGGAAGAGTCAAGAATATGAAGACTATCTCAATTTAAAGAGGGATTATATTTTAGAAAATGTCCTACATTGTGCTAATATTCCATATCACTCTACAATGTTTACATATACTTATTACATATACTTACAACTTTTAAGAAAATGTTAACTTAAAAAAGTTCTAACTCTTAAGAAAATGCCTTTTCTTCACCAATCATGTATGTAATTGAAATCTTTCACTCTAACATGGAGATGCGAGAAGAGTTGGAGTCCACATTGAATGCCAGAGCTGGAAAGAGCAGCAAGTGTGTCAGCTGGAAAGGAACGGGAATCTTACGAGCAGAGTGGCTTTCATGAATACCAACATGAAATCCATAGTCTTCTCTTATCAAAAAACCCGAGACCAAATAAAGTAGTATTGAACAGAATTCTAAATTGTACAGTATTGAACAAAAGGCCCTAGAGGGGCCATTTTGTTTAAAGTAGCACTGATCCACACCTGACTGTCTCCAACATCAATCCTCCTAGTGACCCCAGCATTGCCACTCTGATTGGAAATCTTTCTGTTTGCATGAGGATTCCTACACTGGCTAAGAAAACTGCACGGCTAAACTCTACAAGGTGTAGCAGCATCAACCTGGGATACAGTGCATTTAAATCGTGAGTATCCCCAGATGGACTTGCATTTTGGAGTCTTTCCCTGTCCCCTGCCCTAGCTGGTTCTTTGCAGATGTTTTAGTGACTGTGGTAGAAGTGTTTAAAAATGCATTGAAGGGGTTTCATGGTAAGCAGGTGTTTAAAAACAAAATGAAACAACAGAAAGAATGTGACCTCAGGTAAGGAGGTTTTCACATGTTGTTAAACTCCAGTAGAGTCTGATCCAGCATCTGACGTGTACTAAGTTTTTCTTCATTGGCATAGGCCACTTTCTCTTTTAAATCATCAATCCTCTTCTCCAATTTAGTCACTGTCCTCTCTGCAAACTCAGCCTGAGTAAGCCTCCTTCAGCTTGTCAGAAAGGACTTGGATCTCCTCTTATTTGTCTTCTTTCTGCGAGGACTTATCCTGTGCAGCCATTAATGCTTTCAAGGTCTGAGGTGCTATTCCTGATTGTTCTTCCAGCTGTCAAACTTGGCCTTTTGAGAGCTCGTTCAGCCGGCTCCTCCACACGTTCCAGGTCACTCAACGATGACCAGCTTACAGTCGCCTCTTCATCCTTGTGGTCGGCATCTTCAATGTGCTTGGCCTCTTTCAGTTGGATCTCCTGAATTTCCATCTTCTTTTTATCCCTTCTGGCTCAGCCCTCTGACGTTCATATTCTCTCACTCTCATCTGCGGCCTTCTCTGCCTCCTCCAGCTTCTGCAGAGCTGTGGCCACATGCTCCTGAGTGCAATCCATCTCCTCCTCAACCAGCTGGATGCACAGGTTCAAAGAAGCTGCACTGACTTGAGTGCTGGTAACCCTTCTCTCCACTAGTTCCAATTTCTCCTGGGCATCTTTGAGAGTCTCCAGTATTTGTCCAGTCGCTCTTCAGTGCCCTTGTCTTTCTCTTGCAGCAACACCAGCTCCTCTCCCAGCTGCTTGCTCCTGCCTTCTGGCGCCTTCTCGTTGGCCTCTGCCTTCTGGGCTTAATCCAAGGCATTTTCTTGTCCAGCTTCAGCATCTGCATCTTCTTCATGGCATTCATGGTGGGGGTGACAAGGGACCCCTCCTCCCCCTCCCCGGGCAGTAGTAGGAGCTGAGACAAGTGTACAGTGCGGAAGCCAAGCGAGAGAGCTAAGGAGGGATTTTGTAATCATGAAAGCTACTTGCAATGGATGGGCTGCATTGGGAGCTGTAGAGGAGAATGAAATTTCAGTTTAATAAATAGAGAAATGTGGTCATTTGAGAACTATGATTCTGCAGCATGAAAAAAAATCCCATTAGTTGTAGGACCTCAAGCATTATTTTAGCATAAAGTTACTTTATGGGCCTCATATGTTTCCCAAGAGTTGGTTATATTTCCATTTTCTGTATTACTTTAAATGCTAAGCCATTTCTCTCTGATCCCTTTATTTACTACTTCTTAGATCCATATTATTTTTCTTTCCATCATATACCCCCTCCCAAATGCATATGGTCTGGGAGGGGCATAAATGTATTCTCATGTTTGCCTCAAAGTTCCCATGTATGAAAGTGTACGTGGCTTTGCTTTAGGTATGAGAATGGACTTATGCCATTTTATGTGTGCTGCCAAGAAGAGAGGCAGTGGGTCAGGCTCAGCTTGTAAATTGTCTAATTTTTGTAGTAAGAATTAGAAAACAATAAATGAACAGTACATTTGCATAATAGCCATTTCAACATCATCAAATCCCAAAAGGGGGTGGGGAGAATCTGTTGTCTGGTTCCTAATATTTCTACAATAAATCTCATCAATCCTATCTCTGGTATACTAACAAAATTAATACTCCTTTCAGTTTTTCCAAAATCCAAATGTGTCTGCATTGCTGTCTTCTCAGAGTGGACTCTGAGATCATACATCCTGTGGATTGATATATTCCTATGTATTTCCTGGTCATGCAGCCCACATTGGAGATGAAAGTCAGGGACCATGAGTCATCATCAGAGGTATGTTGACTAGAGTGTCTAACCTGGGTTATTGAAGGTCTCACAACACAAACCACCAACACTGCCTGTACTGACATGACTTTGTCTTCATCTCCAGCCAAGCGATGCACCACAGAGCCCTTATCACCTTGGAGATCTGAGGCCCAAGGAACGTGCAAGAAAGCTGTATGTCCTGACCTGCAGGTCCCTCTAAGCACTTGTCTGATATCTTGACTTGACTTCTCTGACAGTTCTCTCTCTCTCTCTCTCTCTCTCTCTCTCTCTCTCTCTCTCTCTCTTTTGGAAACTTGGTTGCAATCTCCATCTAGCAAGCACCTCAGGGTAACAAGGCTTTATGTGTGTTTACAGATTTCTCTTCCCAATCATGATCATCTTTTGTCTCAAAGTTAGAAACATCTTGTAACTTCCTCCAATTCCCTTGCCAGTACAACCTCTAGACAGAGGAAGACTGGCCTGTCTCCCTTCCTCCCGCCCTCCCTCCCTCCCTTCTTTCCTTCCTCCTTTCTATCTTTCTCCTCATTGCCTTCTACAATGTATGCCAGAGTCTTTTATACAAATACAGCCCTAGATTATGCATCTACATACAGTGAGACATGCTTCTGGAAAAATCTCATTATCACCCTAGACGGCCAGGGAAGTTAGAGAGTTAAATCAAACAGGCTTAAAATTCTCATCTCCCAATTCTCAAGTGACAGCCTATGGGTCAAATCACTAAGGCTATATCAAATACAAGCTTCAGCTTGAGAAGTGCTTCAAAGCCATGATTAAAATGCCATTTAAAGATTCAAGGCTCCTATCATCTGCAAGGCATAGTTCATTGCTCCAGAGGGAGCTTTACTCCCTAGCATACCCAGACTAAACACAACACCTTAGCCTTCAGTGGCCTACCAGCAGCTTCTATTGTTTATTTCTTTTTAATGGAGTTGCCCTCTCGTCTCCCCATGTTGGCAGGACAGAAAAGTGACTTTGCAGCCACTTCCAGGCCCCCAGCCCTGGCACGCCCCCAGAACCTCACTCTGATTTGTGTCTCAGTCGTCTGTGGAACTTTCCAGAACTGAGAGATCCAAGGCACATTTTTTCCAAAATCTGTGTTCCAAATCCAGTTTGGAACTTAGCAAGTATTGGCTTTGTCTTCTTGACAGTAAAAACAAAAAGGAAAAACAGGGGGAAAATCCTTGAGTTTGTACATTCATTTGCCACATTGCTCCTCAGAGGAAAATTGAAAATGAAGACAGATTTACAAGCCTCTTCCAAGAGTAAACAAGTTCTCACAGCTTTCTGGCAGAATGTTTTAAAAAGTGCATAAAAGATTTGGTTGTGTTTTTTTTTTTTTTTTTTTAAGTGGTGTGTTTAGATCCAAGAAAGACTCTTACTTTAAAGCCGGTCTGTGTTCTGTGATGTTTTTACATCACCCCGACCCACTATAGAGATACACACTACATTTCAGAAGTGTTCAGAGCTTTGGATAAAAACATCCAATGTCAATGGAAGTAGTCAATCTTCTCCTCCCTTGCCTTTCTCTGCCCTCCCCCCCCCCTCATGGTTCACCAGGGAGACTCTATAATTAGACAGATGTGGTTTGTGCATGACATAATAATAACTAACATTGAAACCTGGCCATATGCCAGGCACTTTACATAAACTATTTCATCAGTGGGGGTTTGTTGATATTTCATGTGGTGGAAAAAGTTGATACAGGGTGATTGGATCATTTGTCCAAGGCTAGCCAGCTGGGAGAGAGTGCCATTCAAATATAAGTCACCTGATTCTAATAGCCCTAGAACTACTTCATAGCTCTCCTGCTTCTTACTACCTAATGTTAGTCAAAGACTGTTTTCTACTAAGGGCAAATTTCTGTTAGTGTAATAAGGAACAGTATCCAGTGCTGGCTGGAAAAAATAAAATTATAAGCATTTGAAGTTGCATTATAGGCCGAATATGAATTTTTCATGCCCACTAAACGTTTTTGGAAGGAAATCAGTCTGCACTGGGATGAGATACGTTTGACTTTGGATACTGAAGGTGAGGCACAGCTGCAGCCCAGAAAGGAGCGTTCCCCTTAGCCTTCTACCCTCCCTCAGACTAAAAACTCATCCTGCCATCTTCCCCAAAGGCAGGGAGGGACATCCAGTTAGAAACCACCCTCATTTCCTCATGGAAAGGAGGTAATCGGATGGAGGGCATAACAGATCTCACATGCTAGGTGGCAAAGTGATAGATAGAGATAGAGATAGATAGAGAGAGAGAGAGAGAGAGAGAGAGAGATAGATAGATAGATAGATAGATAGATAGATAGATAGATAGAGAACACTGCAACCAGCAGACGCTGGTGAAAGGGGAGGTCATTCAGAAATGGAGAAATCAGAGACCTAGGAGAATGAAAGTGGACTGTGGGGAGGGCACCTGGGATGTGGAGGCGATCTGCTTGGAACTCTGGCAAAAAGCATAGACAAGAAGCTGGGCGTGGTGGCGTACACCTTTAATCCCAGCACCAAAAAAAAAAAAAGCATAGACAGGAAATATTCAAATCGTACTTAATCAAAACAGCCCACAGAAAAAGGAGCTAGCCCAGGACACACAAAAGACCACAGCCCTCTCT
This sequence comes from Nannospalax galili, assembly GCF_000622305.1. Classification (NCBI taxonomy): domain Eukaryota; kingdom Metazoa; phylum Chordata; class Mammalia; order Rodentia; family Spalacidae; genus Nannospalax; species Nannospalax galili. The sequence continues at coordinate 1,555,158 of NW_008352391.1, forward strand.
TACTAGTGCCTATAGTTCACAGGCCCTCTTTCCTGATGCCTCTATGAAAACTAAACATGGGGGGAAAGGCATGAAGGACCCCAAGACTGCTACTCCAACAAGACAGCTACTCATAAATACCCCACAAACAGTAGTCTGCCCACAATCTCTAATTCTCCTGAACACTATATCACCCTGCTCTATAATTACCATTTTTAGTGTTTAAATTTTCTGCTCAGGATGTAGCTCACAGGTACCGGGTTTTCCTTGTATGCCCAAGGTCCTGGGTTCAACCCCCAACACTGAAAATAGAAAATTATAAATTTAATACTGAATCTTATGACAAATTTGAAAGAGCGAACCATCTTACATGGATCTATCTAAAAATAACAGTAAAACAAGCACCCACATAATCTGTGACCACATTCCAAAGTCAGGACTAGTACCTTGTGTTCTGTTGGTGGCTCTCCTGAGTTTCTTCCTTCTCCCTCTCGGTTCAGCTACGATTCTAAATTTTAACTCTTCTGTTTTTCCTTTGTGACTAAATCACTTTGGCCATTCTTTAAACACATTGCTAAATTTTCAGCATTTTTCACCTTCTGGACTTACTTTTATTATTGTGTTTTTGAGAGCAATACATGATGATATGTGTAGCTTTCTTTCTTTTCTTTTTCTTTCTTGACTTTTTAAAACAGGGTCTCACTACATAGCCCTGACTGGCCTAGAACTGACTGTGTTGGCCTCAGACTCACAGAGATCTGCTTGCTTCTGCCTTCTGAGTGCTAGGATTAAAGGCCTATGTCACTGTACCTGGAGAGAGAGAGAGAGAGAGAGAGAGAGAGAGAGAGAGAGAGAATAGAGTTTTCTTTAAGGATGTGACCACTGGTAGGTAGACCATGCTCCAGGCTCTGGAAATCCACCAAAGACTGTTTGGACAACATAAATTGGACTCAATGGACTGTGGAAGAAAGTAAAAAAGGAGGACATGAATTTGGGTGGGTAGGGAGGTGGGACTCAACCTGGGAGGAGATGGGGGAGGGGTGTGAATGTGATCAAAATACATTGTATGGAGTTCTCAATTAATAAAAATATTATTTAAAAATAAATCCAAAAATGGAAAAATGCTTTCATATCCATGAAAATTCTTATTTTTGCCAAACTTTAATTTTTGCTAATAGGAAATTGAATAAAATTGGCCTTTAATTTCAGTTTTCTTGATTATTGTTAAGGACCTTTTCATATTAACAACCTTTTTATGTTTCTCTGAAATTCAGACTCACATGCTTACTTTTTTTCCTTTTTCTTATTGATTAGTAAGAATTTAATATGTACTTCAAGTCATGATGCTCTGTTGATAACATGGAGCAAATATCTTGAAGCTTGATCTGAAATATCTACCTGAAATGCAGATTGATGGTTTGGTAGACAGTTAGTTGAAAAGTAATTAGAATACAGGCTTTTCAAAAAAGGTCATGGTCCTAAGATGTGGTAAGAAAATCTGGCAACACTGTAACCTGTTGTAAGATGAAAAGCAGACCATGAGCTAAAAAAGCATATGTAGGTCTAGGTAAGCGTTAGTTAGACAAATAAGGATGTTAATGTGTATTTACTAGCTACTCATCACCTTCAGCAGGTATAGATAAGACATCTACAGGCTTGGGAAAGAATCATCCAGTTACAAGCAAAGACAGAAGAGAGATCAGAACAACAGAGAAAAGACAGTACATAAACCGGCTACAAGCAACCAGCTCAGAAGCCTGTCTTTGAGGCGATGAAGGTTCTAAGGCCCACTCTATACTTTACAAGCTATCATGGAGGAACACACTCTCTAATTGTTTCAGATGTGGACTGGAGAATGATCATCAAGGACAAAACACAGGCAGCAAAGCCAGAGACCATGGAAAGTTGTCCGATAAGATAGTAGAGCAACTGTATAGGATTATTACGTGGGCCAGGAGAAGAAGCTTCATGATCACTGCTTCCTGGGCTGTGATCACTGATATAAGATTAACGAATGCTGTGGGGGTATTTATTCTGCCTCTCAAATTCGAGTCTGGTTATCATATCTGTTTCAATATTGCACACTGTTTGCATATTTGTGTTGGATGAGGGAGCAAATGACTTTGAGTTTATAGATTATTGGACTCAGGAGAAGTCACATCTGGACATTATAGAAAGGACAACAGATGACCCAAGAATCCTAAACAGGAATAAATGGCTTGACTGAATGTCCCCTTTCCCTTTGTAGAAGGAAGTACACTCAATGAAGGACAGAACCTGAGGAAGAGGAAAGGAATGATTCTGATGTTATATTTCTTACATAGAGTTAATCATGCACTTCTGAGAAAAATTACAATGTGTTCTATCAATTTATGTTATGGCAATCACTTTTCTTGCTGTCCAGAAGCTAATATATCTGCCCTTGACTTTAACTTGGAAACTAAGGATACAGAGAGACAAAGCCTTGGAAGAATTCTCCGGTGGTGTGGTGGTAGTTGAAGGAAGTGAAGTTTGGGGGCCAAAATGGCAGAAGTGCCCATGTAGTATCTAATGGCTACTGACCACTTTCCAAGGTCAACAGCATTGTTAGCACAGAGGGTACAAGGCAGCAACAAGCTGGACTACGTCACTTGGGGACTGGAGTATGTGACTGGTCACCCTCTATCCTACTCACTTCTCTTGTTACTATGACCACATATCTGACAAAGCAATTCAAAAGAGGAAGAATTTCTTCTGGCTCATGGTTGGAGGGAATGTAGTCCATCATGGTGGGGAAGGCACGGTGACAGCTACAAGAGGTGTGAAGGGATTTTTCCATTGAACAAAAGACAGAGATGACAGGAATCAAGACCAGCCTACAAACCTCCGGGCCTACCCAACAGACCCACTCCTCCAGCTCAGCCATACCTCCCCAAATGTTCCACAACCTCTAGAACGGGGTCCCCAGCTGGTCACCAGGTAGTCAAACACACGAGCCTGTGTGGCACCCTTTACATCCAAACTTTAACACCCTAAAATGTAGGATGTTACCATCATTCCAACCATCATTCTCTAGCCCTGTTGCTGTTCTATAAATAACTTAATATAATTTTAATAAAGTTCATTCTTGGTTGAATTAATCAGAGTAAATTTATTTTATAACAAAGTGCTTTTAACATTGTCAATGTAAAACTGTTTTTTATTTGAAGCCATGCTTCTGGGGACTGTCAAGATAACTTAGCAGGTGAAGGTGCTTGCTGCCCAGCCTGATGATCTGAGTCCAATACCCAGAATTCCCATGGGTGAAGGGAAATAATGAACTCCACAGGTCATTCTCTGATCTCCATGGTGGTGGTCTCACTACAACACAGGAATACCCACGAGTACACACAGACAAACACAGACAACAGACACACACACACACACACGCACGCGCACACACACACACGTGTAAATAAATACAATTTTTAAGCCAGGATTTTATTTGACCTCCTTTTGTTCTATCTTCAGTAAAGGCACAAGTGAAACAAGTTCAGAGAGAAAAATAAGTAGAAAAATGGCCAGTATGGGGGCTGGGAAGACAGCTCAGTCAGTAAACTGTTTTGCAAGCATGAGGACCTAAGTTGGTTCCCTAGAACCCACGTAAATAAATCTAAGTGTGGTGGCACAAAATCTCAGCACTACTAGAGAGGCAGAGACAGGAGGATCTCTGGGGCTCACTGATTGGCCAGTCTTGTCTACTTGGAGAGTTCTGGGTCAGTGTCTTAAGAAGCAAGGTGAATGTCACCTAAGGAATGACTGACCGACCCCTGAGGTTATCTTCTGGGCTCCACATGCCCATACACACACACACACACACACACACACAAGAAAAATGACCAGAGCAAATTGGCATTCTCATTCCTGTGATCCACCCATGTTGTGCTGGCACCTGACTTCTTTCTTTATACCTGAACAGTGTCTTCTCTAAATCATTCCCTCACAACTCCTTCACTGGCTGCATTCTGTCCACAGTGTGATTCCAAGAGATCCCAGTTTGGAAAATACACTGCATCCCATCACTCTAAAGGAAATGTTCCTAGCTAGCCTCTCTCCCCAGTGTATCTTTGGCTTTTGAGAAGCATTGTCATCACTACCTCATCAACATCCCTTCAGTCAACAGTTACCCTGTGAATTCTGTGAATTCTGTGGCATTAACACTGCTAAATGTGGGGATGGCTCACAAAAATATACTTTGAGGTGACAGATTGGTGGCAGCTTGGCAAACATATTAAAAAATCCTGTCTTAGACATATTACTCATGAAATGGTATTTTTAAAGCACTTCAGCATAGTTTTATTTCCATTTCAACCTTATAAAAACAGGCACACTGAATATAGTGTGGAATGAAAGAATTTTCATGGAAAGTCTTTTGATGAATTTAATGGATGCAACAAAAACACCCAAAACACAGGCAGTTCTGAGAAAAATCGAATCATTTTGGTTCATGATTCAAAGCAACTGCCAGCAAGGCTTGACTTAATCAAGTTTACCATTGAGAATATTGTTTAATACAATCAACTATGTATGGAACAGACACTTGTGGTAAGTGTTGAAATAAACGATACAGAGAGTATAAAGCAACAGCACATGAACATGGGGTCTTCTCAGATGTGAAATAAAGAGGAAGGCAGAGCATACTGGGTATGATTTGAGAGGATGCTCTCTCTCTCTCTCTCTCTCTCTCTCTCTCTCTCTCTCTCTCTCTAAGTAAATTGCTCACTTAAATGAGAAGGCTACATATTGGCCAGGATTTTGGATAAATTCTAAAAGCAGCTCAATTCAGTATAAACAGAAAGGCAACATATTGAAAAGATATCCGTAACTGCAGAATTGCCGGACAGTCAGAGAGCAAAGCTTATGATACAGGAATATCAGGGTATCTTTGAGAGTGATGGAACCTTTCTCAGGGCTACTGTGCTTAGCTTGAGAGACTAGGATCCCAGAAGCTCAACAGCCACCAAAACCAACTCAAGCCAGAGGCATTGGTTTCTTTTCTCAAACTAAAGAATGAAATTCGGGGCTGGAGAAATGGGTCAGCAGTTAAGAACACTGAATGTTCTTGCAGAAGACCCAGATTCAAATCCCAGCACCCACATGGCAGCTAACAACTGTCCATAACTCCACTTCCAGGGGATTCTACAGGCTCCTCTGTTCTCCACGGGCATTGCAGGACACAGGTGCAGTTACATACATGCAGACAATACACGCATACACATAAAAATAATAAATAGGCCTCTCTCCTACCCGCAGGCCTCTCTCCAGGACCAAGAGCTCTGCAGTGGAGTCCCCAGGAGTCCTTGGGGCCTTTTCCCACCACATCTGGCTTTGCATCTCTCGGTGGCACGGCCACCAGCTGCCCTAGACCAGCATCTTCCCCGGGCCAGGCTCCCAGGTCAGTCTAACCCCCAAATTCCTGAGGCCAAAATCGTTCCTGGAGAGATCCAGACCTTAGGAGAAACCCTGAAAATATCTGACCCTCATAAGGATTGGGCCTCTGTGGGAACTCCTGAAGACAAAAGCAATCCAGCCACTCCAATATAAAATCAAAAGAGCGAACCGGAAGCTTAGACGAACCAGCTTTTCATGCCCAAAAAGTAAACCACAAAGACATATAAAGTTCACAAAAAGAAGCAGACGTAAACTTGAAGGCCGGAATCTCACACAAGAATCAAAAACTACAAAAGAAATTCACATGTCAAACTCACAGAGACATGTCAAAATCACAGAGAAAAAATAACATGAAAACCAAAATAACTTATCCCCACCAAATACCAATAGTTCCCTAAGGAGTACAGTGAGAACCCCCTAGAGATAATGAGGACATGGAACTCAAAAGAACAATTATAAACATAATAAAAGAATTAAGTGCATTTAAAGAACACACACACAAAAAAAGAAATCAAGAACTGAAGGAAGATAGGGATAAACTTCTGAACGAATTCAGAAAAGAGTTAGAAATATTGAAGAAGACTCAGGCTGAAATGAAGAAGGAAGTGAAACACTCAGTAACCCAATTAGAAATGACAGGAGAAAGCCTCACCAATAGGATGAATGAAATGGAAAACAGA
>NW_008352391.1:1561516-1562394 GCF_000622305.1 Nannospalax galili
AGAAGAGCCTGGACCAAAGTATTCCCAGTTTTAAATGACCACAGATGCCAACCCAGATTACTATACCCAGCCAAAATGTCTATTATAGTCAAAGGGGCAAGAAAAATCTTCCGTGACATAAATAGGCTAAAGGAACTCATGTCTGCAAAACCAGCCCTTCAGAGAGTTCTGGAAGCAATACAAAGAGCTGAAAAATGGAATGACTATACCCAAGGGGTTGTGGAAAGAAATACAAGGATGGTATAACTGTGGAAAAGTACAGCTACATCATGAATGTAAACAGAAATAAAAATGACAGGATTCAATACTCATCTTTCATTAATAACTTTAAATATTAATGGACTGAACTCCCCAGTCAAAAGACACAGACTTTGTGAATGGATTAAGAAACAAAGCCCATCGTTTTGTTGTCTGCAAGAAACTTATCTCACTTTCAAGGACAGACACTATCTCAAAGTGAAAGGATGGAAAAAATATACCCAGCAAATGGGACTAAGATAAAAGCAGTCATAGCAATTCTAATATCTGAGAAAATAGACTTTAAGCTAAAACTAATCAGAAGAGAAAAGAGGGCCACTTCGTTCTGATCAAAGGAGCAATGAATCAAGAAGATATTACAATCATGAACATATATTCACCAATCTCTGGTGCACCCAACTTCATAAAAACAATACTTCAGGACTTTAAGACCCAGGTTAATCCGAACTCATTAGTAGTAGGGGACTTCAATACCCCCACTGTCTCCATTAGGTAGGTCAACAGGGCAGAGAGTTAACAGAGAGACATCTGAATTACACAATACCATATATCAAATGGACTTAACAGACATCTACCGAGTATTCCACCCAAGCACCAAAGGACATACTTTCTACTCAGCA
>NW_008352391.1:1562730-1563900 GCF_000622305.1 Nannospalax galili
GACACTTGAAAAGCAACAACAAATGAAACCCAAACCCAGCAGACAAGAAGAAATAACAAAAATCAGGGAAGAAATTAATGAAATAGAAACAAAGAAAACAATACAAAGAATCAATGAATCCAAGAGCTGTTTCTTTGAAAAAATAAAGATTGACAGACTGCTAGCCCAGTTAACCAAAAGAAAGAAAGAGCACCTCCAAATCAACAAAATCAGAGATGAAGGGGAAACATCATAACACACACTAGAAAGATACAGAACATTATAAGGGGATACTTTAAAAACCTATATGCTACTAAATTTGAAAACCTAAAAGAAATGGACGGATATCTAAAGGCATGGGAACCAGCAAAACTAAACCAAGAAGAGATTAACAACTTAAACAGACCCATAGCACAAAGATATTGAAACAGTAATACAAAACCTCCCGACTGAAAAAAGCCCAGGACCAGATGGATTTACAGCAGAATTTTATCAGACATTTAAAGAAGATCTGCATCTAATTTCACTTAATATATTAAAAAAAAAAGAAATGGAGGGAGAACTTCCAAATTCCTTCTATGAAGCCAGCATCACTCTAATACCAAAGCCAGGTAAAGATACAACCAAAAAAGAAAACTATAGACCCATATCCTTAATGAACAAGGATGCAAAAATTCTCAACCAGATACTTTCAAACCACATACAGACACACATCAAAAAGATCATCGACTATGATCAAGTCGGCTTTATCCCAGATGCAGGGATAGTTCAATATACATAATTCAATAAACATCATAAATCATATAAATGGGCTCAAAGCAAGAAACATATGGTCATCTCAATAGATGCAGAGAAGGGCTTTGATAAAATTCAACATGCATTTATGTTCAAAGTCCTAGAGGGAATTGGAGTGGAGGGAACATACATCAACATAATTAAAGCCATATATAACAAACCCACAGCCAACATCATTCTAAATGGAGAAAAACTGGAAGCATTCCCATTGAAATCAGGAACCAGAAAAGGCTGCCCACTATCTCCACTTCTCTTTAACATAGTACTTGAAACTCTTGCAAGAGCAATAAGACAAAAGAAGGAAATTAAAGGAGTAATAATTAGAAAAGAAGAGCTCAAATTATCCCTTTTTGCAGATGATATGATATTATATCTAAGGGACGCCAAAAATTCCAC
>NW_008352391.1:1564654-1565006 GCF_000622305.1 Nannospalax galili
CCTCAGTGTGAAGCCTGAGAACTGAAATTGTTAGATGAGTACATAGGCAGTACACTACAAGATATAGGTGCAGGAAAGGACTTTCTAAACCGGACACCAATAGCCCAGGAAACAAGGGCAAGAATTAACAAGTGGGACCTCATTAAATGAAAAAGCTTCTGTACATCAAATGAGACAACCAAGGAAGCAAACAGAAAACCCACGGAATGGGAGAAATTCTTCACCAGCAACACATCCGAAAAGGTTTAATAACCAGAATATATAACGAACTCAAAATACAGAGAACTAAGACAAGAAGCAATCCAATTAAAAGATGGGCTAAGGAGCTGAACAGAGAACTAAAAGAAGTAAA
>NW_008352391.1:1566617-1579192 GCF_000622305.1 Nannospalax galili
GAGTATATGGGCTCCACTAGGCAGGGGGACTATGGGAGGGTGCCACTTGGGATGTGGGTATACAGATGAATAAGATTTTTTAGGATGTTCTATATGAAATACACACAAAAAAATCAATAAATAAAAAATGAGTTATATTTGAAGAAGCATAAAAATTTGCTTCATGTTAATTAGTAAATGTGAAAAATATTATCATTGAAATCTACCTGATGACTTTATATCTATGCTCAGATGCCAAGGAGCTCAGAAAGTAATTGACTGTGACTAATAATATACATTTAGAGAGAGATTAGAAATGCATGTGCATCTTAGTGTCAATTGTATTAAAAATGAATTTTTCTGTATGAAACTATGTATTTTAATAGTGAAATGGAGATCTTTTTGAAAGTTTAAAACCTCATTTAATTTTATGTCTTATAGGGTTTATACTGAGTAAAATATTGTATAACTGTAACAATTCAACTGTAAACCTAAAAATTTACAGCCAATTTTGAAGGAGATGCATCTTAGCTCTGGAAATTGTTATTGAATATGTCAATTCTGTTGTAATGAAATGCTTCTTCTGATTATGTGGTTATTAAATAAATAATTAAAATAATAATAAATAAATAAATAAATAAAATATTTTTTAAAAGAATGAAATTCATGAAACGCACAGAGGGTGAGTTTTAGAAAAAAAGTATTTTATTACAGGGAATTTAGGAGAAAGAAGGCAGAGCTCCTGTATGGCGGGAGGGGTCCCCAGGAGCGGGAATCCGTTGAGCCTCATTGCTCAGGAGATTCTAAGGGTTTAGTAGGAGGGGGAAGAAAAGGGGAGATGAGCTGGTCAGTTCAGCTCCCATTCCAGGTGTCCAGGTCCCTAGAGGTTTTAGTTGTCAGTATGGTTTCCAGAATGGGAAAAGTGGTAAGGAAAAAAACAGACCCCCTTTCTGTCATCCCCAGGCTCTGGTTATAGTGAATGAGAGAAATTTTAGGCTTAGACACTTTTGGCATCTCTAGTTTTGGGCAAAGACAAGTCTGCTGGTAGGCCCAAGGACATTTCCAGCTCTTAGCCAAGAAAGAAACCGGTCACTTTCTTTTGGGGGTCTTTCTACCCTAAACTTCCTAAACAATTTCTTTCTCCCATTCTCTTCACTTAGATACATGCTATGCAACCAGGACTTTCCTCCATGGTGCTGACCTGGCATAACCACTCTAGAAAATTCACCTCTCTGTCATCCATACCAATGAAGAGAGTATTTTCTAGAATTCAGGGTTTTGTATCTGAATGTTTGACTCAATCCTAGAATGCGTCTGACCACGTCTAGCTAGCTGCAAGGGAGACGGGGAAAGTAAAGTGCTTGGATCAGGTATCTTCACTTAAGGTAAAATCTGTTTTCATTGCCTGGGCCTGAGGTAACACATTACCACAAAACTGATGGCTGAAAACAGCAGAAGTGCTTTCTCTCATGAGAAAGGCCAGAAGACTGATGTCACTAGGGCCATGTTATCTACTCTCTAGGGAATGCAGAAAAGAGTTTGTGCCTCTTCCAGATGGAGGCATTCCTCGGTTTATTTCATAGCACTGCAGGCTCCACCTCTTCTTTACACTGCCAGCTCTCTCTGCGTGCTCGTCAAATCTCTCTTTCCCTTTCTCTTATAACATGTGATGACCAGTGAGACCTATTCTGGGATAATCACCTCATCTGAATATGTGTAACTAATAATACATCTCAAAAACATGACTCTATAGGGTATCTCTGAAAGTAACATACAACAAATTTTCTTTATGTGAGAAGATTATTAGTTACTTTTATGTCATTGTCATCCAAAATCCCGTTAAGAAGAAACTTAAGAGAGGGAAGATTTGCATTGGCTTGTGGTTTCAAGGCTTCGTGGCAGGGAGGGCATGGTGGAACTGTTCAGCCGGGTTTATCAGTAGAGTGTGGTAGAGGCTGTGATATGAATATCACAGGGGATCAAGAAGCAGAGAGAGAGAGAAGAGAGAGAGAGATAGACAGAGAGAGAGAGAGAGAGAACCCTCAATGATCCAGCTCTTCCAGTTAAGCCTCACCCCTCAACGTTTCCAGAACCTTCCAAAATAGTCACCAGTTGGGGACCAAGCTTTCAAAACATGAGCCTGTGTGGGATATTTGAGATTCAAATCAAAAGAGAAAGGAGATTTTGATATATTCCACATCCGTGGATCCCTAGAAATCTCACTGATGTGGGAAACCCTTGAAACCTTGAATTTTTCCTCCTCTTTGACACTCAGATATTTTATCAGTATGTTTGAAAGAGCTGCTACCTTTAGCTCTCAAAGTTCAATCAGCAAAAGCTAACAAATTCCTAAAATATAGTGAATGATGCTGGCCACCAAAAAGAATGACTAGTGTCTAGTATAATTAGTATAAAATGTTGATAATGCAAGATCCTAGCCACTTTAGTTGAAAGCCTGTCCTATAGTCTGTGAAACTAAATTGTCCTTGGAAGGCAAGGACAGCAGATGAGGAGCCAAGCTGCTCAGCCACTTTCCAGTTTCAGTTTAAACGCAGATGGACTCTGACATAGGTAAGTAAAGTGACAACTGTCTATATAGTTGAATCTATCCTCCTCCAAGACAGAAGACACCACAGGAGGCCTGACTGTGATAAAATACAAATGCTGGTTTTGTGAGTGAGGGACTAAGTTCTTCTAAAATATTACCCATAAACCACAGTTTGACACACATGTGCCTTGTGTGTTGATTGATTGGTTAGTGCTTCATTTGGGCTGACCTTCTGCTTCCTTGGGAGCTACGGATACAGCTAAACATCACAAATTCTACCGCTCCAGCCCTAGAATAGACTCTTCTCAAAGGAGAATACATCAAACTATTAGGATCAAGCAGTGACTATAAAGCCAAACAGATAACAGAAATTTTAGTGGTGCAATGTAACATTTAAAATAGATGACATCTAGACTGTCAAAGAACAAGATCAGACGTAGGAGTGCCTTATTATATAGGCCAGGAAGAGATAGAAAGAAATGAAAAAGAACTCAAACCTTCAAAAGCAGGGATAGAAACTCTAAAACCTAGGCTGCTTATTGACCTTTTTTCCTTGAGAAATTTTATTTTTAACAGCACAATGTTTTTTAAAATGCATTGATATGTGACTGCCTAACCAGAGCTTTCATCTTACAGCTCCCTTGTACTGAAGGATAATGAGGTTCTGGTCTGTGGGGTTGTGGGAAGGTGTGTCCTCAGGAGTGATGTCTATGACTTCTAAGTTAGGCACTTAAAAAGAAGGAGTGTCCCCTGTTTTTCCATTTGTTTGTTTGTTTGTTTGTTTGTTTTGACTGGATGTGTCACTGATTACAATTGCTGTAGCTGCACAAGGACAGATCCATACATCAGCAGGTGCGGATCCACAGACGCAGAGGCTGAGGATGAACTAGCTTCTATGTGCTTAGAGCTGTAGGGTGGGAAAGTTTTTAAATACGGAAAAGGTGTTCGAATGTTCTAGATAAATGAAGAAAGAATGAAGCATTCTGTTGCAGACAGAACTTGTAAGTTGATGTTCTAGTAGCTGGGCTTACAGCTGGGAGCTGATTAACAGATATAAATGAGGAAACAAATGCTTAAATAAATGAACAAGGAGCTTTTGGATTAGTTTTGTTGTTGCTACTAACACCTCCTGGTGGAGCTGACAGCTTCCCTATACATGGGCTCTGAGAGCCAAGCCCTGTCAACTCTCCTTGCTAGCCTCTTGTCCCATGTCATTATCTCTGGCTAAGGACCAGTTCTGATTCAGATTATACAGAACCAGAGTGATGCCTTCTGCCCCACTTTGAGCATCTCATTGTATAACAACCCCTAGAACTTTTACATCAAACCTCTCTAGTCACCTTGCTTCTGCTGATGACCTGAGGACCAGACCCACCACAGCTGACTCTACTGCTGTCAGAACTTGCCTCCAATGCTGGTCATCTCCTGCTCTACTTCTCTTTCTACTGAACACCTGATATGTCCTGAAACTCATCCCACGGTAATTCTGACAGCAATAAGATGCTTTAAAACTTGGTTTTCTAGGGACTAGAGAGATGGTTCTGTGGTTAAGATGGCTTACTGCTCCTGCAGAAGAGACCCTAGGTCAGTTCCTAGCACAGAGGTCGGGTGACTCACAGCTGCTTAAAACTCCAGATCCAAGGGGATCCCATGTCTCTGGCCTGCAAGGGCACCTACACTCACGTGCACATACCCGCCCATACACACACACATATACATAATAAAAAATAAACATTTTGGGGCTGGAGAGGTGGCTCAGCAGTTAAAAGCACTGACTGCTCTTGCAGAGGACCCAGGTTCGATTCCCAGCACCCACATGGTGGTTAACAACCATCTGTAACTCTGGTTCCAGGGGATCTGATGCCTTCTTCTGACCTCCGTGGGCACTGCATGACACGAGTGCACTTACACACATGTGGGCAATACACTCATACACATACAATAAAAATAAATAAATAAAATATTTTTTAAAAATAAAATTTTAAAAAAATTTTGGTGTCTAGGAGCATAGAGGAAATAGTTATATTAATATTGTGCTAGAGCCACATCATAAATCACATATTTTCCAGGCCTAGTGATGCAGGTCTGCAATGTCAGCTACTCAGAAGCCTAAGGAAGGCAGGTTGAAAGTTCAAGGCCTTCCTGGGCTATAGCATGTGGTCATGGCCAGCAAGCATAATGTTGGTATAAGACCCTGTTACAAAATAAAAATAAACAGAGGTCTTGGAACAGAGCTCAGTGTCAGAGTCTTTGCCTAACAGGTATGAAGCCCTAGGTTGGGTAGTCAATCACCACTACCACAAAAAAGCAAAACTAGATTCCACATGTCTGTGGGAGTCCTGGGATAACCTTTGTTATTTTATAACTCACTTAAAAATTATTTTAGACCTGGGTAAGTTCTATTGCTAATAGTCACAGAAATAATGAGGGTCACTTAGGCCAAGAACTCCAGGACCCAGGTTTCAAAGCACCCAATCACTTAACCTTACTAAGTTTAACCATTTAAAGAAACCTATGGTTTCCAGTGAAGTAAACGGAATAGGAAAGGGGTCACTGTGGTTCCCTGTTAATTTGGAAGTTCTGATGCACAATAAAATGCAGACAGAGCCTTTCAGAAGTATCAGGACTCTTGGACAGGCAAGAGAACATGAAACATCAAGATTAGAGAGACATGTTTGTCCTGCAGAATATATTTATTAGCTGTGGGATTGTAGCCTCATTGTAAACTTTGAATTACTGTATATTCATCTAGTACATAGGAATAATATCACCTCCCTCTTAAATTTGTTATCAGTAAAAATAATATAAAAGAGGATATAAATTACATTTACACCTTGAGGTTGATGTGAGGGTTAAATGAGTTAAGCTATGTAAAGCAATGAGAGCTTTGCCCATATGACAAATGTTTGTTGTTATTGTTTTATGACAATAAGACTGTATCATGGCTGGCATACATCAGAGACCCATAAAGGTCACACTGGTTCTTTTTGCCTAGCTTCTGGGTACCTAATCTACCAAAGTACCTTAGAAAGAACATCCTAAGCTCAGAGAAGGTGTTAGATTGGTTGTAACTGGCTGAGTGATTTTTGAAATCTTTTCTCTCTTCCCGTTTATTTAAATGACTTATCCCTTATCCCTTCCTTCTGTTGCAAGCCCTCACGGCTGGGAGAGGGCACACAATGAGCCTCATGCCCCATTTGGTTCATAAAGTGTATCCACTGAGTATTGCTCATCCGCTATCTTGAGAGCTGGGTACTCCGCTGTTTTTATGGTAGGATAATCAGGTTGCCTGTAGGAAATGGCAGCCATGAGAGAACAGCGTGTAGGATGTATCGTCTGCATTCGTATCTGCTGCTGCCAAATTAGGAGTCAAACCAGGAAAACATTTCTCTAAACACAAAGCAGGGTTTAGTCTCAACAATGGTTCTGGTAATTAATCCATGGGGAGTTACAGATGGCCGGTGATTCACTGATCTGAGCAAATGTGAGTGCTTCTAGGAATATGCTGTGCTGGATCATAGAAGAAACGAATTTCCTCACTCATTTTCTGTGAGGCTGGTCACACATTACTTCAGCAAAAATGAGCCGAAGCCAGAATGCAACTGACAGATACAAAATGCAGTTTTGATGCTGGAAGTATATCTGGCCTAATGCCCTCATTTCTAAGATGAGGAGACTGTGGTTCCCAGAGGTTGTGTGCTCGCATGCCAGTGAATTCATTCATAATTATGAGTCTAACATTTTACTTGAATGAAGGTAGAAAATCAAAAATTATAGGAATAGCTTTTAGAGACATCTAAAATTAGAATATTTGGTGATTGGAACTTGTACATATGCTTGCAAATATTTGTTGTATACAACCAAAAATGTCTGGAATATTGTAACATGTATGTGCACTGAACAGACTGCTTGAAATATGTGGTCTAGAAAATCTAGTGTGTGTCATAAGACCACACATCATTTTTAATCTTTTTAAATTTTATCATTTTTATTGAGAATGTCCTACACTATATTTTGATCATATTCACTCCTCTCCCCTTTTAACCTCTCCCAGATCCAGTCTCACCTCCCTAACCTCCCTACTAACTTTGTGTCCTGTGTTTTTTATTTTGTTTTGTTTTCTACCTAGCAGTGAATTTTTATTTGCTATCCTTATAGTATCTAAGGGAGGCATTGTCCCCTCAACGTAACTGCATTTTTACTCCTTTTTCCTTTTTTGCTTTTTTATTGAACTTTTGTGATTTCCTACTATATAGTTTGATGTCATTTAGATCCACACCCATTGCCCCACCTCTCCCCACTACTCCCTGCACCATTTAATGAACTCTCATATATATATGGCCTTCAGAGTATGATTTGTGTCCCCCAGTATCCTTCAGTGTGAATCCATTCACTGGGCCCACGAAGAGTTCCAACTCTATAAGACACTGTCTTTCCCCATCCCAGCAGCCAAAAATTACCAAAACTTCCTTAAGCTGGTTTGGGATTTCTTACCCACTTCCCCATGTCTATGCTGGAATTGTGCCTGGCTTGTGCTTGCATAGGACTTGTGTTCTATTTTTTTTTTTTAATAACCCGTCAACTCCAGTCTGTGCTACCCATATATTCCTGGGTGTGGATCCCTCCATGGGAGCATGGGTGACCTAGCAGGAGTCACACCTTAAAGAAAACTGAATCTTTTTTTTTTTCCCCAGAAGTTGTCAACTGTCCATAGCTCCTCAGTTAGGGGTGGGGGCTCATGAACCCCTTCCTCCTCCATGATAGAATGTTGCCTGGCTTGATCTTGTGTAGGTCTTGTATATGTAACCACAGCTGCTATGAGTTCATGAGTGGAGCAAAGACTGCACATCATATGCCAACCAAAAGACAGTTCAATGGTTAAGGGAGGGGCCTCTAGATCCAAGCTGCTGGGGCAAATCAGCAAGTATACTTTTGAGATTATTTTGGTTTTCCAAGCTTCAACATCTATGTTTGTATAACAGTATAATAGTTGCTAATCTACCTCTATACACATTAAATTAGTTAATAAAGCATTTAGGAGGTTTATATATAATATGCACTGTGAAATAGTAACATTCTTATGTTTCAAATTCTCACAACAATACTAACCAAGCAATTCCAGTTTTCAGCTTTAAAGCACTCAACTCTATGCTGGTGGAAGACATAGCAGAGACAGGAAAACAGAAACAGAGCCCCATGATGGGGCTTTCTATCGATAGTCCATACTTTGGAAATAATTGTGTTCCTGTGTTGATCTTAATCATTTTTAGGTCCATCCTACCCCAATTTGTTCTTAGTAATTGTGAGGAGCAGAAATGTAAATTCTGTAATAGAGTACATGAACAAGGTGGAATTGCTTTAGAATGTGTGATTATTGAATAATCTGTAAGAGTTATGAAATTGTATGAAATCATGAAATGTGTGAAATTATGAAATGTGAAATGAACTTAGGAATAGAAAACTTAAGCATGTTAGCTAGTGATAAGCTCCCGGGGAACCAACCAACCAGACACCTGCTTATTGAACTACTCAACAGCTGCTTATTGAGAGACTACGTCAGCAATGACGTCAACTCTCAATGTAAGGAGAGGCTCAGAAGCCAGTCCTCAGAGTGCATCTGACTGAGGCAAGAAGAGCTGCTGCCCCCCACGGATCCTCTCTCCACCCCCAGCCCGGACCATGTTGGGTCTCCGAACTCTCCCCATCGCAGAGGCCTAAGAGGCGTCGTACCATTGAACCTGCATCGACCACGAGCTACACTCACCGCTCGAACTTGTGACTTGTGAGGTCCCCGGGAGGGAGAGCAATAGACAGAGTACAGCTTATGATTGAACTAAACTGCTAAATTGATGATTACCCAAATTGGCTTCTTTGTGACTGAGTTATATATTGTGTTCATCATTCTTGTGCTAATAAATATTAAAGCCTATTTGGCCATGGCTCCTCGTACTCTGTTGCTATAGGGGACAGCAAGGACTAAGATACTCTTAACTCACATATCCTCTAGTCCTGATCAGACAGTAATAATCACAATTACTTGTTAAGTAGTTTTCATCCCAAAGCTCAGTGTCTGAGACCTGGGGCTCACCTTAGGGTCTAAAGACTCTCTGCCCTAAAGTGACCCCTGCTCAGACTCTCGTTGTTTCTGTCACATACAGCCCTGCCTCTGCCTGTTCCTGTGACTGCCCCAGTCTGTTCGCCCCATGTATAGTTAGTTAAGTATGGCTTTTTCCTTTAGGAGCAAAACTATTATTTCAAGCATGTTACATCTGGGGATTACCTATCTGATAATGACCCAAAATCTGGCCGTAGTAAGACTTTTTCCAACCTTTAAGAAAGATTGTAAGGCTTCTATTGACTCCACACTCTTAGATGCTTCAAAAAAGAAGCATCATAAAACTAGTATATAAAATCCAACAAAAATTGTGATTTGGGGGACACATTGATTCTTTTGGTGGTATTTTGAAATAACCTATGGAAAGTTTTTAAGTATATAAATGTTCTCATTTTTGATATTCATGCTTTATAAAAGCCCTTAGTCAAATTTCTCTTTCCAAACGCCAAACTTGTTAGCATTTACAGACTTGCAGTTAGTTTCCACATCTTATGGGAGATAGGTTAGAGTTGTGTGCTAAGATAAATCATGCAATGAATTTCTATGAAGGATAA
Organism: Nannospalax galili; assembly: GCF_000622305.1. Lineage (NCBI taxonomy): Eukaryota > Metazoa > Chordata > Mammalia > Rodentia > Spalacidae > Nannospalax > Nannospalax galili. The sequence goes on from NW_008352391.1 coordinate 1,575,814, forward strand.
ATTGCTCGTTATTGCAATAAATGGATTCTATCATACTTGCAAAATTTCTAAAAGAAAGCATTGCACAAAATTGTGCCAGCTTGATACTTTTGTTCAATGCTATTATTCTAAAAAAGTCCAGAGAGGAATCTACCTATTCTTTCAGTCTTAAAAGAAGTAATAAAATGTTCATTGGCATTCATGATTTCTAATCATGTAATATACTTGTGTTCTGGCTGTTGCTAAATTCCTTGGTGGAAATAAACAACATCCACCTCTTTCTCCCTTGGTCCCAATAAAAAAACTGAGGTACATTCCACCAAACTAATGAGTTTATTGGACTTACTCATAGAACAATAGGTGCTCCTCATCTTGGGCCACACTGCAAAATCTTCACCACCCAAGCATAGATGATGGTTTCCCCATAGCTGCATAATGGTGAGAGAGAGAGAAAGACCCTCCCTTCCTAGTCCAAACCCCATGCCTAGTCTAGCCCTTCCCCCAGGCCATGTGCAGTTAGGCTGAATCCTTCATCTCAGGTTGGGAGGTGTAGCTGGAAACTCACGTGAGGATACCTGACTCTCACCTTTCTGTGTAGGGGTATGAAAAGTCAACAAGCCCAGCTGTGAGAATCTTCAACAAGTGGGCAGAGCTGAGCTCAGGAAGATTTTGTCTGTCTGACTCGGAGGATAGTTCTGTACAACGTTGTCCAGTCCAAAAGCAGATATAAGAAAGCCAATGCTCTACCGCATCTGGAAACAAGTATTTGTTCTAAGTCTGCCTATTCATAAATATAACCTAAAAAGTTGTGGACTATCTTTCCTCTTGGACCCTGATTCCTCTCTTCAGAGCCCCCACGATGCTGTTGTCCATCTGTACATGATGTTAAAAGCTCTTCTAATAATCTCCCATCCCTTCAGCCATAAAGCTCAGTGTGTCTCTTGAGCCCTACATAAGGCCTTAAAACAGGTACTACTCACAACACATACTCTGGGCAACTGTCTGCACTAGTCTCTTCGTTCATGAGCCATTATGGGTGAGGTATTAACTGCTTCCTTTTCCAATGTACTGTGGATCAGAGCTTTTTACAGTTTTCAACTCTATGTGTAATGGACTGAAGCTCAATTCAATTTAGTTGGTGAAAGTTCAATTCATTTTAATTCATAATTTGAAATACCACTTAGAATTGTTGATAAACCAATCAGCATATTGACTTTCATGGTATTTTATTCTGTGTATCTCAATCATTAATTATTGATCTAATAGTAAATATGTCATTTGTTTTTAAACAAATAAAGCCAAGCTATTTTCCAGAAGTGACTGAAATCACTTTGTATCAATAACACCTTCCTTAACTGGCATTAATACAGGTATCAGAGAGAAATGGGCCTCCAACTTCTCTTTTTAGAGAACTGGTTGAAATCTGCCAGCACTCCCTGAAAGATGTAGATAATCTGCAAGCCAATTTTTTAGACAAAAATAGGTTTTAAGAAAAATTCATTACGGGTTTTTTTAATCATATTTTCTTCCTAAACTTGTAAAACAGTCTACAAAGTTCTTGGAGTCTATGCCCCTTTAGAGAACTCTATAGAAACTCTAAGAAAGAGAAGACTTGGGGTCATCCCAGTGACTTTAAAATAAATTGGTGTATAATCAGAATGACATAGATCAAGGGGACTTGGGAATATTGGGGTGGGGGTCTTTGAGAGCGATGGAACCTTTCTCAGATCTGTTGTGCTTAAGTTGAGAGGCTAGGTTTCCAGAAACTCAACAGCCACCAAAACCACTTCAAGCCAGAGGCTTTTGGGTTATCTTGTGAATTTAAAGAATGAAATTCATAGACCACAGAGTGTGAGATTTATAAAGAAGTATTTTATTATAGGGAGCTAAGGAGAAAGAAGGCAGAGCTCCTGTACAGCAGGAGGGATCCCCAGGAGTGGGATAGCATTGAACCTTACTGCCCTGGAGTTAATTAGGTTTTAGTAGTGGGAGGGGGGAGAGGGAGATGAGCAGGTCAGTTCAGTTCCCATTCCAGGTATCCAGGGCACTCTAGGCTCCAATCAAATTCTCAGTATAGTTTCCAGGAACGGGGTACTCATTTAGGAAAAAGAGATAAGAAAAAAAATGGACTCACCTTTCTGGCACCCCAATCTCTGGCTATGGTGGACTCAGAGACAGGCTTAGGTACTTCTGACAGCTCTGACCTCAGGCAAGGGCAAGCGTACTGGCAGGTCCAAGGACATTTCCAGCTCTTGGCCAAGAAAGAAACCAGTTACTCTTGGGGTCTTTTTACTCTAAACTGCCTAGCCAATTTCTGTCTCCTGTTCACATGAAAAGTATCTTTGATCATTTAATTAGCTATTTATTTGCTCTTTCAAGAGCCAGGACAAGAAGTTGGGAATAGCGTGTGTTACATTCCACAAGCAGTGCTTCTCAGCCCATTCTTTCTTGGCTTCCAGCAGTGATGGCTGAAAGCAGATGGAAGCCTGGAAGGTGATGGTTGTCATCTCCATCTCTACATTGAGCGTTTTTGTGCCTCAAAACTCAGGAAAATAAGTGTGTTGATGTCAACGTCTGTGTCTGACCTCTTCAGTCAGTTCCTGGCTGAAGAATCAGTGGCTCAGTGCATACTGCAGTGAGTTATATGTGCTCATAAAAACATACTGCAATTCGCAAAGCTATCAACTCTTAGTCATGAAACAAAAATGCCTGTCAGAAGAGTTTTATTCCAACTTGCTAATGATACCACTCAGGCAGAGGACAATTCCATCATTCCAGGGAACAGTTTTACGCATCAGCCTTCTTGCAAGGCATTCAGGATCCTGCATCCTCCCCCTGGTCATCAATTAAGGAAACATCTCTGCAGACACTACAAATCAGTTATTACCAGGGAACTGTCCTTTTCTGCATACAGGGAAGTTTGGTGTCTGTTAGCACAGATGCCAAATCCTTAGACAGTTACCACTGCTCAATGGTTCCTGGACAGCAGATACCTTTATATTTTCCTCACGGTTGTGAGATGATAAAGTGGCTAATTAGGTACTATCTTGCCTATTGCAGTCATAGACATAACTTTCCAGTGCTCACAACACTGGGCTAAGTTTAGAGAACAATTCATAAATAGCTTGATTCATCAGTGCATCAAGCCTCCAAGTAACTCTGGAGTGGTACAGAAGTAGATACGACATTTCGGATGAATTCCAACTGTGATGGTTAATCTTGATTCTTAATTGGATGGGATTTATAATTTATGAAAAGAAACCTCTAGGCAGGCTTGTGATGAATTTTCTAGATTACACTAAGTGAGGTAGGAAAGCCCACTCTAAATGTGGGTGCTACCATTCCATGAGGTGGGATTCCAGACTGAATAGTCTGAATGAGCACCAGCCTCTCTCTCTCT
>NW_008352391.1:1579215-1586640 GCF_000622305.1 Nannospalax galili
TCTCTCTCTCTCTCCACCCCCAGCTTCCTGACTGAGGATGCAATGCAACAGCAACCTCAGACTCCTGTCTTCTGCCATGATGGATTATACCCTACAACTATGAACCAAAATAAACCCTTCCTTCCTTAAGTTGTTTTTAATCAAGTGTTTTGTTGCAGCAACAGAAAAATTATTTAATACATCATCTCATATAGTAGGCATTATCTAACCTAACAGTCCTACACAGAATCCACTAGGTTTGATATTGGATCATTTCTGCTGGGTGGAGACATTCAGGCTGCTCACAGCTGCTCTCTTTAGGGACCATCTATTCAAGATAGCATCACCAATGAACATGGCATTAAGTATCATTATGAACTGAATGTGTCCCCATAGAATTCATATATGGAGGCTCTGATTCCCTGTGCCTTGGAACATAGCTATATTTAGATATAGGGCATTTGAAAAGGTAGGTAATAAAGTTATAATGAGGTCATTAGAGTGGGTCCTTATGCAGTATGAATGGTATCCTAGTAACTGGAAATCAGAATAAAGACACATACAGAGGGAAGACCACATGAGGACACAGAAAAAGTGGTCATCTTCAGGCCAAGGAGTTATGCCTAGACAGAAGCAACAGCCTTCAGACACCTTAATCTTGGATTTCAAATCTCTTGAACTGTGAGAAAATACTGTTCTGTTGTTGAAGCAATCCAATCTATGGTATTTAATGACAGCCTGAACAAATTAATACAAATACTTCTTTAAAATCTCTTTAGGACTATATTTTAAAATAGAATGTGATCACCTGATGATAAATATATTTCCCCAGAGGACTTGAGACCAGAGTCATGTTTCCTTGCCTTAGCCACACACAAAGTAGGCTGACAATTTTTAATTTAATTGGCTGCATAGAGAATTCTTAACAATTTAGTTCAATAAATGAGTAGATTTATTTAAGCTTCCCAAAACACCACAGTCAATGTAATTTTAAAGAAAATCGACACTTGCCTACTTGTCTAGCATGCACGAGACCCTGAGTTCAGTTCCCCAGCCCAGTCACAGACACATACAGACACGCAAACACACAGACACACCACATAAACACAGACACACACACGCGAAGGGGGACACACACAGAGAGAATGAATTACTCTTTAAAATTAGGGATGGCGTGGGCGTTATTAGCAAAGATATTTTTCTTTTGTTTGGCATAGACACGCTTTTTGTAATGAAGATTGAGCTGTTTGGCTGACGCTGTTCACTGTTTTCAGTGCTGCGGGAACACTGTTGCTCGACTTTGTGATTCTCTTCATGCTTGCTCTTCTTGGCTTGTGCTGCTTGTTTGCTTCTTGGCAGAGGCCAAGCGTAGAAGAAGACAAGACCTTCACTACCTTCTGAGAGCTCACGGTCTTATGAATGCATGCAGCTAGCCACATGACCATGCACACAGTCCTTCGGGCACAGGGAAGGAAGAGATGAGGAAACAGTGCCTGAAGCAGTCAGGTTACTTCAGGGAAATAGAGACGAGAGAAATAATCTGTTTCACTATGTGGCTCAGTGAAAACTGTTTAGCTTTCGGCTACGTTGTACATCTTTATAAAAAAGGAAGAATAAAAGATACGTTCTTGTGATTACCTTGTTAATAAAAGTGTCCTTAGCACATATTTATACACGAGAGCTGTTTCCTTCTCTGTGGGTTCTCTCCCTTTCAATCTCCTTCCTTCCTCTCCCGTTTCCGTCTGCTCTCTGCCTCCTCTTTCAGCTTTTCCCTCTTCTCTTGCTCCTCCATTTCTTCTCCTTCACATCAGCGCTTCCCTTCCCTTTCCTTCTTTCCCTGACCTTACAGCTTTCCCCCGCTTCATCATCTTCCATATATGAGTCCACAGAAAACCACCTGTGGACCTGCCAGTATGTCAGTGTATCAGAACCACTAGGTATTTGTTCAAGTTGAAGTCACACCTGTTGACTAGTCCCAACTGCAGCTGTCTAAAAGATAAATTTAAAAATTAAGTGAAGGAGGGGATTCTGAACACTGACAGACACAGATATGAGGAAAGTGATATTGTTTACATCCATTTAGTTTTTAAGTCTAGGTACTGGCCCACAACCACCACATCCTCAGATGTTACCATAGATCTTTCAGTCCTTGCTCAGTAAGGTTTTTCATCCCCCTGAAACATCCAAGAAGAAAGATACTCCTAATTTTTTAGGAAATATTTACGAATAGTCAGAATTAGAACAAATACTTGTTTCCGGATGCAGTAAAGCATTGGTTTTCCTATATCTGCTTTTTGACTAGATAGTGTTGTACAGAACTATACTCCGAGTCAGACAACAAAATAAACAAAAGAAAGACGCATGCCAAAATTACAATAGAAAAATAATAATATAGAAAACCAAAATAGTATGTTCCCACTAAACTCCAACAGTCCTATAGAAGAGTTCTACAAGGAAAACCCCCTAGAGATAACTCAGGACACAGAATTTGAAAGAACAATCATAAATATGGTCAAGGAATTTAGCAAATTTAAAGGACACACAAACAAATCAAAGAAATGCAAGAAGATGGGATAAACTTCTGATTGAATTCACAAAACAGATAGAAATATGGAAGAAAACTCAGGCTAAAATGAAGAAGGGGGTGAAAAATTCAATGAGTTCAACTCTGTGAAACAACAGAAAAAGCCTCACCAATAGAATGAATAAAATAGAAAACAGAATATCAACACTGGATGATAAAGTTGGAGAAATGGAATGCTCAAGCAAAGATTATGAATTTTTTTTTTTAAAAACACAGGAATGGAATATGCAGGGTATGCGGGACATCATGAAAAGACCAAATCTATGCATCATGGGCATAGGGGAAGGAGAAGAATTTCAGGTTAAGTATTAAACAGATTTTAAACAAGATTGCAGAGGAGAATTTCCCAAAATTAAGAAAAGACATCCCCATACAAATATAAGAAGCATATAGAACACCAAATAAACAGGACCAGAAAAGAAACTCCCTACGGCATATCATAGTAAAAACACTAAATGTACAGAACAAAGAGAGAATACTGAAAACTGCAAAAGAAAATCAACAAGTCACATATAAAGGAAAAACCATCAGAATTACAGCCGACTTATCAATGCAAACTATGAAAGCCAGAAGAACCTGTACCAAAGTATTCCCAGTTCTAAATGACCATAGATGCCAACCCAGAATACTTTACCCAGAAAAATATGTCTATTACAATTGAAGGGGGAAAAATCTTCCACAACACAAATAGGCTGAAAGAATACATGTCCACAAAGCCAGCCCTTCAAAGAACACTTAACACAATACAAAAAATGGAAAAAGGGACAACTATACCCCAGGGACAATAGAAAGAAACTAAATGAAGGTATAATTGTAGAAATACAAAATTAGACAAAGAAGGCAAACAGTGATCAAAATGTGTTCAGCATCATTAGTAATTATGAAAATGCAAGATTTCATCTTACCCCAGTCAGACTGGCTAAGATCAAAAGAAAAAATGATACCAAATACTGACAAGGATGTGGAGAAAGGGGAATGTTCATTCACTGTTGGTGGGACTGCAAACTCATACAACCCCTATTGAAAGCAGTGTGGAGATCTCTTTAAAAAACTGAAAATGAACTTCCCATATGACCTGGTCATATCACTCCTTGGCATATACCCAAAGGACTCGTTCTATTGCAGAGATACTTATATGACTATCTTTGTTGCTGCTCTTTTCACAATAGCTAAGAGGTGGAAGTAGCCTAAGTGCTGCTCAGCTGATGAGTGGTTAACAAAAATGTGATGTATTTACACAATGGAGTTCTGCTCAGCAGTAAAAAAGAAGAAATAATGAAATTTGCAGGTAAATGAATGGATCTAGAAACTGTTATTCTAAGTGAAGTAACACAGACTCAGAAAAACAAAAGGCATATGTTTTCCCTCATTTATGGATCCTAGCACCAAATCCTTATAAGTGAATGCATATCCTGATGTAACTGCAGGAACCAGGAAAATGGAAGGGAACCATAGAGGTAAAGGGAAAGAAGGAACCAGAGAGAGAGAAGAATAGTAGGAGACAGTTGTTACCAAGGGAGAAATTTGTAAAATAGGGGTAGTTAAATGGGAATGGGAGAAGGGGGGTTATACAAAGAACTATGGGAATAAAGGGGAAGAAGGAGTTCAAGAGAGGTGGGACCATAGCAGACAGAAATTATAAAGAGACAAATGAGGAAAATTTGGACACTTTAAATGGGGAAAGCTGGGCAGGAGGATAAGACAGGGAGAGGCAGAGAAAATATTAATAGTGCTTAGGTAGTATGAAAAACAGCAGGAATTGTAAAAGTTCAAATACCTACTGAAAAATTATAAATACAATATCTCTACATGAGTCCGTGAGTATAGCTGAAGACTACATAACAAGAAACACTACCAGACAGGAAAACTTTCCTTTGAGTTGTTGATCAGGGTTTTCCAAAAGACTCCCAAAATTACATAGGCTATTTGCCACAGTCCTTGAATACCTCCCAGAGCTTGAAGGTAAGGCCCTATTGCTGAACACGTGGACACAAGATTTGGAACAATGGAGCTGGAACTGACTTGGAAACCACCTCCCATGAAGGCTATCTCTCATAGCTTTGGAGAGCACTACATGAGCTGCTAAGGGAGAACATCAATGGGTGGTCCAACCCAAACTTCAAGGCCTAAAAATCACATCAATGACCAGCACAGCAAACAACATTGTTACAGTAACAGCACTTTTATCTTCGGGACAGTCAACAGCTACCTAATTGGACTTAAAGCCTACTCAATGACAGGGAACTCATGTATGGTACTGTAAAAGTAGCCAAATACACATGGCTGGAGCAGTCATAGATCTTAGAGAAAACCCCAAGGTTGTCACATCCCTAGACAAATTTAATTTCTATGTACAAAATATGGATCCTTATTTATAGATAAGTATCCCAGTCACCACTCATCAAAGAACCTTCTTTTTCACTAGAGAGAGATAATTTCAGTGTTCCACAACTGGTCACACACAGAGATTGTCTGTGAATTGCCCAAGTCTAAGTAGCACATCTAAGATGCAACCTCTACACCTAAGGCTCATGGAACATAGAACAAGGGATTGGAAAGATGGCTTAGCAGTTAAGAGCATTGGCTGCTCTTGCAGAGGGCCCAGGCTTAATTCCCAGCATGCACATGGTGGCTAACAACCATCCATAACTCCAGTTCCAAGGGATCTGACACTTTCTTCTGACCTCTGCATGCATTTTACGACATGGGTGCACTTATACACATGCAGGCAATATATTCATACACACAAAAATAAATAAATAACAAACAAAATAGTTTTGGAAAAGAACAAGGCATGAAAAGAACACTAATGTTTCTTTCAACTTTCATCAATGAAGCTCCCTCATGCAACATAGGACCAGGAACAGAAAAGGCCACAAATGGCCAAAATGCAGAGAATAAGTGCCTACAGAGTGTGGGTCCTTTGACAGGACTCCTTTATTAAAATCTACCCACCCAGGGTGCAGGGACCATTGTGGAAGAGGGGGTGGAAAGACTGTAAAAGTTGGGGAAGAGGTGCATGACAGAAACAGTCCTATAGGCACCTGGGCCCCTTCTCTTACAAACCTACATCAATGGTGTCAGCATGCACAAGACCCATGCAAACTTAAGCAAACTTAAACCCAGCATAGAACTGTGGAAATGGACAGCAGGCCCCAATCTTAGTCGAAGAATTATTGGCAGCTGATTACCACTGGGAGAGGAAGAGCTGATCTTCTTAAAGGGGGGGACTCTAGATAGGCTGACTAGTTCCCAGTGGATGAACTTTCGCTGAAGGACATCGGGGACACTAACTTTACATGATAGGCCTTAACACAAATGACAGAATTATGAACTTCAGTGGAAGGACTATGGGAGCATGCCAAAGGTGAAGGGAGTATAAAGATTATTTTCTGTATGAAATACACAGAAATTTACCCATGTCGTGCAGTGCCCACAGAGGACAGAAGAGACTGTTGGATCCCCTGGAACTGGAGTTATGGACAGTTATAAACTGTCATGTGAGTGCTGGGATTCAAACTCGGGTCTTCTGCAAGAACAGTCAGTGTTCTTAACCACTGAGCAATCTCTCCAGCCCCTCAATAAAAATAAAAAAAAAAAAACTCAGGAAATCACATTGCATCACAGAAATTAGTTCTTATCCAACATAATTATGAAAGAGTGACTATATTCAAACTCATTAACATTATCTATAAATTTTAAGATGTTCCTCTATGTCCTTGAGCAAAACTCTCTTTTCCTTAAAAATGTACATGTGCCCATACACACATTACATACACACACACACACACACATACACACACACACACATATATTCATACACATGCACACAACTTAAAACTAAGAATATGGCACTTTATAATCTTAGTGGTCAGATCTTATGACACATCTTGTTATTTATAATACTTATGAAATTTAATAGCATTTGTGTGGCACTTCGATATAGTTCAGACAAAAATCCAAATGAAAAGTTTTAAATGAATAGATCATAATTTGTCAGTTTCTTGAGTAATCATCTTAAACAAGATCATTTAAGTCAGTGTTTATTCATGTTGACAAGAACAAATTAAAACAACTTCCAATGCTTAAACATATATCGAATTTTTTCCAATGATTTTTGTTGTGAACCAGATTATTTAGTCATTTTCATCCTTCAAATCTTTTTAACTAATCTTAATATCGTGATTCATGGTGACATTAACAAATTATCGACCAAGTGAATGGAAGTTGTACCATGTAAATTACAGTTGTAGGAAGAACTGTATGAGAGACATTAAAAATTTTGTATCATAAACAATCTTGTTACCAAGAAAGGTGGAAGACCTTTGTATGTTAATATGTTAATCCCGTGGTCACAGGCTATTGTCAGAATCTAGAAAGCAACTATTGTGAAAAACAATTAGATGTAAATGAAAAGTTGGGAAGTCAGTTCTATAACACAAAATGTCTAGATCTCAAAGTTAGGCATAAATGTTCTATAAGCTGAAGTAAACATAGGTCTTGCTATCAAAATTAATCTTTTCTAAAATAAAGCATAAAAGGATAAGACAAATTACATATTACAAATTCTGGCCAGCAGACACAAGAAAATGGGCCAAAGAGAGCAGCAACATGCTGATTAATATGCAATTGTTTAGAATCCTTAGCGTGAACTTCAGTGGGACTTGGCTGAAAGCTGCTTACATTTAGACAGAACTTCAAGGCACCTCCTAAGAAGTGTGTGTGTGGGGGGGGTAAAATCAAAGAGAGAAATTTGAGTTACTGATTCCCATCCCAAAAAATAGTCTGAACAGAGAGTGGACAATGGGAAGCCTTGGAAGAGTCTCTCTCTCTCTCTCTCTCTCTCTCTCTCTCTCTCTCTC
>NW_008352391.1:1586671-1629513 GCF_000622305.1 Nannospalax galili
TCATCCACTGGTGAGAGCAAACCACTGGCTGACAGAACACAAGAACATGAAAGCTAAGGCAGAGGATGGGATCTGGGATGGGAAAGAGCCCCTGTGCCTGAGAGCTATGCTGTAGAGGAGAGGGAAAAGGAAGAGGTGGACCTGGTGTTATGATCTGATTTGTGGTGAAAACTTAAAATTTTGGAGAGGCTGGTGCTGTGTGTGAGCCTGGGGCATCTGGGCATGTGCCCATATGGAGAGGGGCTGGGCTTGGTGGATATTAGTACCAGGCTGGAAAACACAGCAGGATGGTGGGCAAGGGCACCAAGCCAGGGAAGTGACCAAGCATGGAAAGAGAGCAATGCACAGAGAAAAGAAGAAATAGGAAGTTGGTGCAAAGAAGCATCTAGAGAATGGATGTCGGAGATAGTCCCAGCAGATAGTTACAGTCTCCAGCCAGCAGGAAACAGGGTTGGAAAGAGGCTCTGGGGAGGAGCAGAGCTTTGTGACAGGATTTGGATCTGGTGAGTCCAACAAGTGGAAGAGTAGGAGAGAAAGTAAGTGTCCACGTACCCTGAATCACCCCATACACTTGTGAACAGAGGTGATAGAAAATGTCTTCAAAATATCCGCTGATTGGAACCAGTGGCTCTGAGCCAGGTTGGAGGGGAATGCATCTGACACAGTGTTGAGTTTTATGGGATCCAGAAACAGCAGGTATCCTAAAGACTTACAGGACTCATCAGAGAACAGAAGTGGAGACAGTAGACAGAGACGGCAGCTCTGTTGAAGTCACAGCATCATAACGAAAGGTCTCAGATGAGGGGTTCAAGAGGGAACTTTGATGGATTGTTGTGGGGGGAGGTCAGGAGTTTATCAGGTGCCTGGACAGACAGACAGAGGATCACCAGCATGGCAGGGGCTCCAAGGAGAGTTCAGGTTCCAGCCCTGGAGATAGAGAGCACGGTGGGGATTCTAAAGAGAGGAATAAGGGCCCATGTAGCAGAAGTGGAGTCTCACAGCTTTCTGAGGATAAGGGAGGTTCCATAGTACTAGCCTGCAGCCAGGTTTTCTGAGTCCCAGGTAGGAGGCAGGGAAGAGGGTGAGGAGCAGTGTGTGTGACCAATACCTATCCTAATGCAACCCCACTCCCCAGGTTAGAAACCTTGACATCTAGAAATCTGTTAACTGGAGATTCACAAGCAGTGTCTCTGTAGGTTCCTGTTAGTAGTGGCCGCTGCAGGTATTCTGGACTGAGGAGCTGTTGGATTCTAACATCACATTCTTATACCATGGACAATGGGAAGTCAGTAAATCATATCAGCTTTCCCTAAAACTCTCTAGGGAATGTAATTTATTCTGCCTCTTTTCCCACTCAACAATATTTTCTTCACATTTTTTAATGATCTTTTCTATATCTGGAACAATGAAAGTGACAAAGTGCAAAGTTTTGTTTCCCCCACGTCTAATGTAATGATTCTCCTAATTTTCAGAATTTTTTTCCTGACCTTTGAGACAAATCTATAAAACAATTACAGGAGCATCCTAAAATCTGAACCTTTGGAATCCTTTCTCCACTCTCATCAATTCGTTTTCTAGTAATTAACCTAATAGCTAAACTAAATACTCCAGGGCTGGAGCCATGGCTCAGTGTTTAAGAGTACTGACTGTTCTTACAGAGGACCTGGATTCAGTTTCCAGCACCTACATGGTGGCTCACAACCACCTGTAACTCCAGTCCCAGGAAACCCAATGTCCTTTTCTGACCTTCATGGGTACTACATGCATATGGTACACACAGAGAGAGAGGGAGGGAGGGAGGGAGAGAGAGAGAGAGAGAGGCAACAAATACTCATAGTCACAAAATAAAATAAATAAATTAACACTCCACAATCATCCTGATTCTTTCTCCCTATATTTTCTCTTTCTTAGATCCAGCCATTGTTTTTCTTAAATCTTTCCTCCTCTTTTATATCTGCTGCTCTTTATTTGGCTAAGGCATTCAGCATTTTATTTTGCTGATTTAGCTGTTGCATGGGAGGATGCCTAGGCATTAATATTAGTGGATTAACATCTTCACTTTATAAACTCTTAGTACTTACAAATGTGCTAGGAACTATGCTAAACAATGAGGACACCGAGATAAAAGATATTAGCGTAGGCTTAAAGATCCAGAGAAATAAGCATGCAGGAAAAACATTGGGTTGAGAGAAGGCAAGGAGTAGAGGAAGAGAATCATAAAAAAAGACTTGGATAATACGCATGTCTGGGTAGGGTTTTGCAGGACAAGCCCATCAGGTAGAGAAATAGAAAGGATGCTCTGAGAATGTTGAATACAAGGGTGTATAGGGAATGTTGAATATAAAGGTATATAAAGAGAAATATAAAGGTATATGGCGATCATACAAGGGCAAGTAGTCTTGCAGAGCTGAAGGATAAGCTCATGAAGAAATGTAGTCTGGGTAGAGGAAAGGCATTGAACGGATTTTAAAAGGTAGGAAGGTCTTAAGGCGTGACTGAATTTTTTCCACTATTCACTCACTATTAAATGTGTGAACGGAAGTTCCCAGAAAAACTGCATCCTGAAACTAAACCTACTACAAAAGCTGGTCAACTAATTAGAACTTCAGTGATTGTGGAGAGTTTGGAATGTTGCCGGTCCAAAGCCTAATTACAATTTCTCTTGGGCCATCTTCAGCCCCCTAACTAGCCACTCCCTGCCCACCTCTGTTTGTGACTTAACGTCTTGTGACTAACAGATAAAAATCTTTTAGAATGTATTAACTTAAAGCCCTAGCTCCCACCGAAAGGCCAAAGGTCATCAGCTATCATCTGAGGCCTATAGCTGAGATTTCTTTTTGGTACAACTGCCTATTTAACGTTTCCACCAACATATTTGAAAGGTGTCTTAATTTAGGACGTTTTTTTTTGTTCTGTTACTATAGAAACTTCATGAAACTGCTTCCACATTGGAATATGGACTTTGAGGTAATCTGAATCTCTATTCCTGGGCCATGGTCACTCATATTTGGCTCCAGAATAAACTATTGCTTATCCCCTTTGAGGTGACAGTTGTGCTTTTGCATCGACAAATGTGAAGCAAAGTAGTATGTGATACAAAGAGATCTGTGACTTCTAAGTCTCTCTCATTAAAACAATGGCTTCCTGGGGGCTTTTCTTGGATGAGTCCCTTGCTATAGAGGAGCCCGGGGCCATGTGTGAGAACATCCAAATGGCTGTGGAGAAGGCCTGCTGGCAGCAGCATGACCTTCCCAGTTACAGATGCTACCTTCTTGGAAGTGGACCTTGAGCCCCAGCCAAGCATTTAGACAACTGGAGCACCAGGTGATGTTTTGAATGAAATCTCATGAAAGACCGTGAACCAGAAACACGCAGATTGACTGCACCTGAATTCCTGATCCCAGAAGCTCTGAGATTAATAAACAAATGTTAGCGATTGTGTGAAACAACTAAATTTTAGAATGATTTGTAGAAAAGTGTTTTTAAATAACTAAGACAAAAGAGGATTGATATACTTGCACTTGGATTTTATAACAAAACTTTTACTTGAATTATGAACTACAGAGGTAAGAGTAGAATGGGAACAGTTATAGGTTTGGTGACATCGCCGTGATTAAGCAGGGTTGGTTTAAGGACTCAGATTAAGGCTTCTGTCTAGAACTAAAGAGGAAAAATATTTGAGACTAAGGGAGAAAAAAAATCAGAGACATCAGTGAACTGTGTGAGACATCGTTTTATCTGTGTGGGATGAAAGAATGGGAGGTATTAAAAGACGCCTTGCTCAGCAAACTCACAGCCGTGACCTCACTTACGACAATGGGGCAATAAGAAATGGAAACACACTGAGTGAGGAGAGTGAGATTAGATTCCTGTTTTGAACACACCGAGTTTGATATACCTGTGGGAAATCAAAATGAAGATGCCTCAGTAGTTGTAGGGACATAAGGACCTGGACCTCACACAAAAAAGGGGACTAGACTGGAATGAAACATGAAATCTGAGGAAAGTAAGCTGAAAAGTAGAAGGTGACCAATAGCAGACTGTAGGACTACTTCAGCATCTAAAGACAGACATGTACTAAACTCAGGACAGGGATATGAAACAATGATCAATAGCAAATGCCTAAAAGGAAAGTATGGAAATTCAGGAAACACCTGAAAAGATTTCAGTGAGCCAATTAAAAGAAAGACAGGCTGACCAAGGAAAATTACTGGGAAGTTTAACCAAAGCAGATTCAAGTAGAGTATTAAGGACAGAAACCAGACAGAAATGAGTTGTGGAACGAACAGAGGGGAGCATTCAGGTATAAAATATAGTGTGCTCCCAAAGAGTTCCCTGGTGTGAACTGAACTTTGCATATCAGAGGCTAATTTTATTGGGCCATCTTTAGTCCCCTTAATAGCAACCATTCACTGTCTACCTGTGTCTGATATAGCATCCTTTTAACCCTCCAGTAAAACCTTTAAAGTATTAACAGACCTCTAGAGTCCATCAACATAAAACCTAAGAATATCATCAGAAGACATCTCAAATCTGTAACACAGTTTTCCCCACTTTGCTGAAACTTGTCTACCCACTGTGCCCACTAATGTATTTGCAAAATGCCTTGACTTAGCATTTTTGTTCTGTGGCCATAAAAGTTCATGTAATCACTTCCACCTTACAGTATGTTAGTCTGGTCAATTGAATATGTGTTCCCAGGCCATCATCATTAATATTTGGCTTAGAATAGATTATCTTTTATTTCCTTTGAGAGAAGAGCTGTGTTTTCCATCAATGCCAGGAATAGGAAGAGGATAGAGAGCCTCCAACTGCTTCCTGCCCAAGCTCTGACATCTCTATTTCTGCTCTATGTTGCTACAAACATGGCCTATCCATATTCGACTCTGCGGGGGCTTCTGATTAAACCTGGTTGTTCAGTCTGGTATGATGTACCGTCTCCTACTGTAGACTCAATTTTAACAAGTATAAATGGAAAAATAAGTACAAATAAAGATAGCCATTGAGTGAGAAATCTCAGCCAATCCTTGGAAGAAAGGCAAATGGTAGTCTGCCTGGTCTGCCATCTGAGATGCTTGGAGAGTCCCAGCACTTACATACATGAGGTGAGGAGTGAAGTACTTGGCTAAACCAATGAGGACTGACCGAAAGGCTGGGTATACACTGGTTGGACTTCTAGCTGTGCTGAGGCTTGTTCTGTTGGTTCTGTAGTTCCTTCTCGAACAGGCCAGTGGCATTCCATAACAAAAATATCTTGAACACAAAACTTTAAAAGGCTTGGCAGTGAAATCCCAGAAATCAGGAGGATCATGAGTTCAAGGACAGCCTGGGTTACATAGTGAGACCCTGTCTCAAAAGACAGGGCTATTAAAAGTACCACATAGGGACTAGGGATGCAGCTCAGTCGGTAGAGTGCTTACCCAGCATGCAAGAGCTATGGGTTCAGTCCCCAGCAACACATGTGGCTCAGGTTTGTAATCTCAGCACTCAGAAGGTGGAAGCAGGAGGATGAAGATCAGAAGTTCAAGGTTATCTTCACCAACCTATCGAGTTTGAGGCCAGGACTTCACAGAAACATTTTCTAAATGCATTTACCAATTGGCTGAGGTAACAAGTGCAAACACACCGTGAGTGACAACATGTCAGGCCATTACATGAGTCAAAGGAAAATTTTCACACAACTCCTAAAGTCAACCCTTGTTTTATCTCTGGTCTTTGTGTGAACTGGTGTGCGATTTTTTACTGAACTTTTGTCAACTATAATAAATGTATAGTTACTTTCCTTATTTGTGTGTGGTTTTTCAGGACAAAGTCCTCACCAAAATTTTTCCTACTGTTTACCCTAGAATTTTGTTCATCTTTAAGTTTTCTTTGTGTGGTCTTTTTCTAGACACCAGTGATTATGGGGGAAATATCTTCCTGGCTGTCAACTTAAATCTCATCATAGTACTGTACTTTCTACAGATGTAAACAGTCACTAAGAGACATAGTTCCAGTTAGCTAGGATTTGACTATCTTAGTGTTTCATTTCTAGACTCTAATACAGAGAGTCTTGGCACTTTTAATACTAATTCAAATTAGAAAAAAAAGGAAAGATGGATGAATCTTAGTTTTCCTAAGCACCAGTCATGACCTTCCTGCTAGGGAACAGTGATCCCTATTTCTGGCAGTCTCTGCACTGGGGTCTTTGGTCTAGAAGTATAGTCAGATCTGAGTTACTATCATAATGGGGACTTAGAATTTTCTGCTTGGGAGACCTCATCCCTGAGATACCTCATCCTCAAAAACACAGCTCCATGTTTGTCTTTCCTGCTGCCTGGGTCCTTACCTGGAATAGGCTCTGGAGGGGACAGAATCTTACCTTGTGCAGGGCCATTCCTATGTGTGGGGGAGGAAGTGAGAAAGATGGTGACCTAGTTACTTTCTATTGCTGTGATATAACATTGACCAAAAGCAACTTGGGGAGGAAAGGGTTTATTTCACCTTACAATTCACAGCTCATCAGAAGGGAAGTCAGCAGGAACTCAGGGCAGGAACCTGGGGCCGGGAACTAAAGCACAGACCATGGACGAACACTGTTCACTGGCTTGCTTCTGTGGCCTGTGCTCGACCTGCTTTCTTAGATAACCCCATGACCACCTGTCCAGGGGTGGCACTGCCCACAATTAGTTGGGTCCTCCTACATCAACCAGCAGTTTAGAAAATGCCTCACTGACATGGTCACAAGCCAATGAATAGGGGAAAAGCCTCAGTTAAAGTTTCTTCTTCCCATTTGTGGCAAGTTGACAACTGAAGCTATCCAGTGCAGACAGGAAGTGATGAGGATAGGCCATCTCTGTAGGAAGTAGACATAGAAATCCTAAGAGCATACTACCAGGGAAGGGCCCAGATGGCAGGGGCACTTTGCTTCTAGTCTCCACAATTACACCTGATATGCCTTTTCCTCTTAAATGAGACTATAATTTATAGTTAGATCCTACAGTGTTACCAGCTCGGAGTTCAGCTCTCACGTTTTAACAATTACAGTCAGAGTGTAATTATTTTACAGAAATTATTAGGCAATTATCACATTAGCCTATAGATATCTTATTCAGAACTAAGCTCAGAAGATATCACACTGAAAAAGACTTTAACCTGTGCCAGTTTTCAAAATGATGTTGAATTTCATCAACTCATTTAAAAGACTTCAACCTGCACATGTTTTCAAAATGATGCCAGAGCTCCAGGGGAAAGACTTGCTCTCTGAGATCTCCTGTCATCAGAATCTTCTAAGCAGACATGACTTACACTCTGAGATTGCTAGCCCAGGCAGGTGCTAATGAAAAGCCCAGGGAAAAACAAAGGATCCATTCTCTTCACACCTATACTCCTGAAGAGATGCCACCCATAGGAAGGGAAGCTTTATCTGCTAGGCTGGGGCTTTGCCACGGCCCATCACACAGACAGAATCTACACCCCTGTCAGCAGTGGGAGGTAAACTCCATCTGGGTCTGGAAGCAGAAATGGCCACTTCACTGAGTAGCCCACCGGCCACCTCTATCCTCTCACTGTGGAAGTCAAATCTGTTACCCTGTTGTTAGGGTTATAGCCTGGGCACTGGCAGCCCTAACATCCAGGCTTGACCACCTAGGCCAATTAAGCAGTCAAGTAATAATGAAAAGCAAAGTAAGGAGATTTCTTCAACTTGGCAATGAAGCAGACACTAGGTGTATGATGATGGTAATGACTGTCCCCGACCGCTTTCCGTCTCGCCGGCAAGAACGACGCGGGAGGACAAGTCAGGATCCTTCTGCAGCAGTTTATTTCATAAGCCTCTTACACAGCATACTAAGGATGAAGACCGAAGACGCCGAGAATTCAACTTGGCAATGAAGCAGACACTAGGTGTATGATGATGGTAATGACATTCTTGACATTTCCTTGAAGAGCGAGAGGGACCCTCAGGAGACCCTCCTTGAAGATTCCAATCTCCCCTCCCCCTGCCCAACTGCACTTTATGATAAATTTCATGAGGTAAAAGACTGACTACAGGTGGGACCCTTCAGTGACACAGCTGCCAATAAGTCACCATGCTCTGTAAAAAGCCCAAATAAACCCATTTGTTTACCAAGTCATACTTAATGAAGTCTTTCTTTGGTCTGTTGTCTCCTTCCCTGTTTGGGATGAATAGACATTTCTTTCACCTCTCCCCAGGAAAGTTAGGAAACATGCTCTTGATAATAACAACTTCAGTGGTTCACGGATGCTTGTTCAACTAAACACGGTACTACCCACATTGTACTAGCCCTAGATAAACTAATCTCTAATGGAGAAATTTTGGAGAATCAGTCTTATGAGTCTTGGGGAGCACTTGTGTTTTAGTTACTTTCTATGGCTGCGATAAAACACTGACCAAAAGCAACTTGGGGAGCAAAGGTTTTATTTCTGCTTACTTATCCAAGGTATGGCTCAGTACCAAGGGAAGTCGGGCAGGACCTCAGGGAAGAAACCTGGAGGCAGAAGGTAAAGCAGAGAGCACAGAGGAATACCACTTACTGGCTTGTTCTCCTGGTCCATATCCAGTCTGCTTTCTTATATAACCCAGGTCCACCTGCCCAGGGGTGGCACCACTGACAGTGGTCTGGGCCTTCAACAATCAAGAAAATGCTCCATAGACATGGCCACAGGTAAATACAATAGAGGAAATCAGCTGAGGTCCCCTCTTCCCAAGTGTGTCAAGTTGACAACCAAAACTATCCAGCACAGGATGAGAATTCTGAATATTAATAATATCATATAAGAAGTGTGCTAGATAGATTCAGTTAACAACTTAACACACGTGGGTGAAGAGAACCTCAATTGAGGATCATCCTCCATTGACTGGCCTGTGGCCATGTCTGTGGAGCTTTTTTTAATTTATTTATTGTTAAGTGACATGAAAGGGCCAAGCCTCCAGTGGGTGGCCTGTGTTGTATAAGAAAGCAGGCTAAGCAGAGGCCAGAGGAGCAAGCTAGTAGGCAGTGTTCCTCCACTGTCTGTGCTCCAGGTTTCTGCCCTGAGTTCCTGCCTTGGCCTCCCTTCATGATGGATTGTGAGCCATAAGCCCAATGAACCCTTTCATCCCAAAACTGGTTTTGGCCCGCGTTTTTAATCTCAGCAATGGGGAAGCAAACTAGAACAGGAAGGTAAGCTATTTAGGCAAACTGTAGCCAAGACCAAATCAAGGAAACTCAGTGAACTTGAACTCACAGCAGTTCTCCTCCATCACTGCCAACTTCTGTGGTAAGAAGGCTTCATCCGTGGACCACATAGCATTTTTAGGGTCTGCTTGAAGAGACAGTGCATTAGTTAATTTTCCATTGTTGTAACAAAATGCCTGAGACTGGTTACCTTAATATAGATAAATAACTTGTGCTCAGGTATCTAGAGGTTCAGAGCTATGGTACCAATATTAGATGAGCTCTTGTGAGCAGCTCTAGACATACGACATCACAAAGATGGAAGTGATGCAAAGACTTCTCACTAGGCCTTTCCTCTTAAATGTTGTATCACTTCTAAGCAACACCACACTGAAGACCAAGCTGTCAACACATGAACAATTTGGGAGCACATTCAAACCACATACAGATGACAGCACACAGTGCCCCAAAGCAGAGGACAGCTGTTGTTACAGTTTTACTCTGAAATGTAGGACTTCTGCATTGAGTTTGACGTGAAGCCATGGTCAGAGGTGGGGCCTCAAGACATAACAGGCTCAGGAGTGCTCTAACCTCATCAATCCATTGGCCCACTGATCGAATTCCATTTTAATGTCATTGAGAGGTGGTAGAACCTTCAGAATGTCCCTGGGGGCTTGCCTTTGACTTTGCCAGTTACACTTAGTTTCTGCGTGATGTCTGTTTGTCTAAAGATCTGTACCCCACACACCCCCACTACCTGCTCCATTTGGTGAACCACTTTGCTCTACCTCATGTCATCCATTATAATGTTCTGCCTCACCAGAGAACCAGAAGCATCAAAACTGAGTAATCGTGGGTCCAAACTTCCGAGCCTGTTAGAAATATGTTCAGGGTTGCAAGGGAAGAGACCATCACCATTCCAAATAAAGCATCTCGACAGCGCAAACCTTCACTTCTGATCAGAAGGGTGCACTGCTCACAGCACAGACATGGAAAAGCAAGCACACAGGGTAAGCTTTTATACTAACTCCTAACGCAATAGTACTGTGTCTTGTCCGCATTGGCTGGGGTCCAACCTCACAGTCTTTCCAGGTTGGCTAAGAATCCGAGCAAAGAAAGAAAAGGGGAATGGGGGAGGGGTTCACCAAAGGCGGGGAGGACTCAGCCTTCCTCCAACTCCCAAGCCATCAATTCCTGAAATGCACCAGGATTCTTTCCCTTCTTTCATAACTGAAAATTTTATAGGGTGTTAGGGTGATCAGAAGACTAGAATCCCTTGTAATAAATCCAACGTTTTTGCAGGGTGGGGAAGTGGTGATTAGAATATCTGATTTCCCTGTAGAATGTTTTACAGTGTTTGAAAGAAGCGTCTAATGGGAGATTAATATTTGATGTTTTCTACAAAGCCATGAATGAAAATAAGCCTTTCCTCCTTTAAGCTGGTTTCTGAGGTTTTTTGCACAGCTACAGAAAGCTGACTAACACAGCTGTTTTGTCCGCCATTGCCTACATTCACAATTTGCCTGTGCACTTGACATCCATGCGTCCTTTATTTACATGCCTAAAGAATCTGTTTTCTGATGGGTCCCTGTGTGTCCAGAAGGCCTAGCCTGCCCTGCTTGCTAGTAATCAGACAATGACACTCTGAAAATGGGGAGAAAAACACCCAAAGAACTGTCATCTGATGCAAACTCCTATCAGGGGAGGGAAATTCATTCAAAGAGCCTTCCTTGAAAATCAGTTCTAACCCATGGCTGAAAGAGAGCTGAGCAAGAAAGCCTCTGTCTTTAAGGAGTGGTCCTCGGAGAAGCTCTGAGGCCTGGGAACAGTGGTGAATACTTACACTGACTGCAGGATGGAGGTGTTGCCTGGAATCATTCTTCATATCACAACTCCTGGTAAGATTTTATTCAAGAAAAGAGAAAAACATTACCAACCACTAAAAATACTCCCAGCTCAATGTTCTCTGTTCTGTTAAGTGCTTAGAACAAAAGGATTTTTTGCTCAGTTTACTAGTTCAGACTCTGAGTAGGCTCTGTGATTGAAGCACAATGTCTTTATTATAAAAATTTAAAGCCTCTTAATCATGCCATTATTTTCTTAGAGGTCACGGAAAAGATAATTTCTGCTGTATTTCCTAGATGTTCTTTGAGGGATTTATGATGAAGCTTTGTGGGAGGAGGGGACTTAAAAATCATTTGCTGTCTTAGGTGCCTTCTCTTTCTCCATTTGCCTATTCCTTCAGCAAGATCTACTAGAAGGTCTAGGTACTTCTAGGATGTGAAAGAGGATAGCCCACAATAATGGATTTACATGAGGTAAACTTCCTGCCAAGGACCTAGAAGCTGTTATGTAAATTAGGCAAATCAGCATGGACTCCCATAGGCCTCTGGGATCGCCTTGGACATCAACAGAGAATTAAGTACTATAGTCAAAGAGCAGAATTTGAACCTGGCCCTCAGCATAAAATGGAATGAACCTAAACTTCTCCAAAATAGTATAGAAGGGAGACAGCGGCCACTCTTTCTGCTCTGGGTTTGCAAATGACTCAGGCAATTTGGTAGCTACATCTATTTGTTTATTTGTGTGTGTGTGTGTGTGTGTGTGTGTGTACGCGCACACGTGCACACACTGTCGAAGTCAGAGGACAACTTGCAGGAGTCAGTTCTCTCCTTCACCATGTGGGTTCCAGGAATACACCTCATATTGCCAAGCTTGGTGGCACATGCCTTTATCTGATGAACCATCTTGCTGGCTCCACTGACATTCATATTTGGGAGACATTATTTACTCTCTGCTGGCCAGATGCACAATAAGTCTGCATGTCTCTCCCACAATATCATTGCCTAGTGATGTGATATGTTGATGCTTAATCTCAGGTAGGTTCTGACATGCAGAACCTACCTGAGATTTCTTCGTCTATTTGCATAGCTGTGACCAAATACCTGACAAAACAACTTCAAGAAAAGATTTACTTTGACTTATGGCCTCCAAGCTTTTCATCCATGGTTGCTTGGCCCCATGCATTGAGCAGAACTTTACGGCAGCAGGAGTGTGTGGTAGAACCACAGTTCACACCACAGCAGACCGGAAGCTTTGAACAATGCGGGAACCAGGGGCCAGTCCAACCTTCAAAGCCCAACCCCAGCGACCTTCTTCAACAGCTAGGCCCCAAGGGCCAGCAACTTGTCAAGATAGCACCACCAGTTAGAAAACAAGCTTTCAGAATATGAGCCTATGGGAGACATTTCACATTCAACCTGTAACACTGGGCAAGCAGGCACGATACCAAGTTCACTCTATTGTGCAAATTCTATGACACACACTCTCTATATTTCTGAGCACTACAATAAATACTTTTTCTGGAAATTCAAGAGATATTGTGTGAGAGTCAAGGCATCAAGTTTTCTGGATTCTTGAAGCACGTGTGTGACATCTCTGGCCATCTATATACCTTAATGGCTATCTGTTGCACCAATAGAGAAATTTTTCTAACATTCATTATTTTAACATTTATTATTTTTTAATGTGTATGAGTGTTTCACCTGCATGTATGTAAGTGTACCATATGCATGCAATGCCCACAGAGGCCAGAAGAGAGTGTTAGCTGCTTTGTTGGTACCAAACCCTAGTCCTCTGCAAGAGCAGCAAGTACTCTTAACCACTGAGCCATCTCTCCAGCCCCCACTGTTTTAATATTAATTCAAAATAAAGTCTATGTGCTCAATGGTAGAAAAGAGAGCTTAAATTCCTATAGATGACTCTTTAATATAAACCTTTAAGAATCTTTCAAATGTTCATTAATCTCACATGGATCTGTATTCTAGATTAGTAGATCCTTTTCTAAAGTTTGTCCTACCTCTAGAGTTAAAAGTATAAGTCACAAAGTCTTTTTCAAGCTATTTAAGATAAATGGCAGATAATATAAAAGATAGTTAGGGAGCCTCAAAACCATCCAACAGAATAATGTCATTCCCCAAGTGACTAAATGAAGAAGATACAACTTAAGAGAGAACATAAGCATTTTATGGCGTGTGTACCAAAAATAACAAGCCCTCTGAGAAGACCGGGTAGGCTTCCTCTGCCCTATTTCTCCCCTACGAAGGTTGTGAAAGGAGGTTAGAAGGCAGAGGAGACAGGGCCCTGAAGAGTGGAGGAATGGCAACATGGGTTTTCCTTTTCTCTCAGAGAACCCACAATGAGTTATAGAGAAACCAGTGTTGTAGTGAGGCTGTTTCTTCTGAGCGTGACATGACCACTGGTCATCATGTAGTACAGCGACTGAGGTAGCTTATAGAATTCCTTGTTCCCTGAGCCATGGCTACAAAATGGTCATAACAGTGTGATCATGCTGTGATCTGTGGTAATTATAATGAACTTGTTAACATTTCTCTATAAAAAGGGATGGCAGGATGTGTGTAACACCATGATGTGGGTCCTTTGAAAGTAACAGAGCTTTTTCCTGGCTCTTGGTGAGTTTGGCTTGGGGTGCTAAGATCCCAGAAAATCAATGATCACCAAAACCACCCCAAGCCAGTGGACAGAGACTGAGATAACCTGTATTGGGATTGGTCAATTTTGAGTCCATTGAGGGCTGAGCCAGTAAGGGAGTGGGCAGGCTCTTTTCAGTGGTGCAGCCTTTAGGACAGTCACTCATGCTGCAGTGGGAATTTTCATTGATGCTGCTTCCTATAAGTCATCCATGCTTCTGTAAGTAACCCCAGTAAACTCTTTGGGTCACAAAACTGGACTCGTATGGAATAGTTTCTTCGGTTTTTCTGGGGAAAGTAGGTGTTTCTTCATGCCCCCTGCCCCCCAGTAACAATCATATAATAACCAGCAACTTAGAAATGTCATTAGCCACAGGCAGAACACATGCCCAACAAAGCCTGCTTACTTGCTCTGTCTAGCCAAAGTGCCAAATTACAGAGCAAACTGTGGCCCCATTCTTACCATGTCAACAAGAGCTGTATGGGAAGCCTGGTCCCCACCTTTACCCAAATGTTGTCCTAACAAGTACCAGGTGGGAGGAAGAACAGACGTGTTCATTCTGCTTTCTGCCTGTGTCTCCACTGTTTTCATTTGGGTTATACACACACACACACACACACACACACACACACACACACACACAACACATGCATGCAAAATCAGTTCCTTAATCCCAGTGTCCATATTTTTTTCTTTTTTTGGTCTTTTCACACACACACACACACACACACACACACACACCTCTGAGCATCAGCGTAATTTGTGTTCACTTTTCTTACAACCACTCCCATAGTAGTCTCTTTTTCTCTTCTGTTATCCAGGACTCAGCTGCTTCCTATTGTGCTTTTAGACATTTGTTCAAAGGTATTGTCAGAAAGAAAATAGTCTATTGCAATATATTTTTACTCAGAGATGAATCCACTGACTAAAAGGTTTTCAAAATGATACAAAGAAGCATACAAACTCCAGGATGAAAACCAAGATGCTAGAAATCAAGATGCCCCTGTGAGGACTCCATCTGTCCACACAACGAGGCTTTGTGGCTCTCACACAATCCTCCTCTTGTATGTTCCCCTGAGGAGCATCTTCTCTGGACCTCTGACATATATATTTAAAGATACAAATACGGCATTAAATTTTAAGCAAGAGCTGAGTATGGTGGTGCACACCTTCAGTCCCAGCACCCAGGAGGCAGAGGCAGGCAGATCTTTGTAAGACTGAGGCCAGCCTGGTCTACATCACAAGTTCCAGGTCAGTTGAGGATACAGGGAGACTGTCTCAAAAAGACCCCCACCCCCCAAAAAAAATACAATTTAAGCCAGAAATGCTAATATAGAAAGCTTGATACAGGGACCTCAGCTTGTTGCTCGAACATTGTCTGTGTAGTCGTATAAAAATTTCAGTCTATGGAGGTAGGGGGAATTGAGTTGGGGTGTTATTTTCTAATTTTTAAAAAAAATCAGTCTAGGAGCTGGAGAGATGGCTCAGTGGCTAAGAGCACTGGCTGCTCTCAAAAAGGACCCAAGTTTGGTTCCCAGAACTCACATGGTGGCTAAAAACCAACCTTAACTGCAGTTCCAGGGGATTCAGCACCTTCATCTGACCTCCACAGACATTGCACGATAGGGGTGCACTTATATACATACAGGCAAAACACTCATACACATAATAAAAGAAATAATTTTAAAAATCATTTCAGTCTACAAACATCATGATGACTAGGTACAAATTAACATCATATTATAGGGGAAATTAATTAGAATCTGAAATTCTGTAATCAAGATTCCACACTCTACTTTCAGATGTGGTTTACTCAACTAAAATATATAACATAGAATAAGTAATTAATGATTTGTATTGGTGATCAATAATATTTTATTGTTAGTCAAGTATTAATTTGTGTGAAGTTGACTTAGAATGCTGTAGCCTTTCATCAGTGAAGTGGAAACATCCAGCTGGCCTGGCCGATAAACTCATCAGAAGACAGAGCAGTTGTAAGAAATGGGTCTGGGGTCTCAAAAAAATGAACACACAATCCAAAGCAAAAAGGTTTTGATGAAGTAAAAAGTCTTACTTTTGCAGAAGGGTGCATGGTGATGCTTAAGCAAGCACACCCAGAGAGGGTCCCATGGGCTTTTTATTCTTAATGCAAAGGGGTCCTGTGCTTCACTTTGAGTGGTCAGTGCTCAGTCTCGCATCGTTATGCAATTGGCTAATACAGAGCAGCTCGGTTTCTAGGGAGAAATGAAGCTTGAGCATCTCTTTTGATTTCAAGAAGGACTGACCCTGGAGGAATTCGAATTTCTTCCAAGTGGCTTCTTTTCAGTTTTTAAAATGGATTTCTGTTTTATTTAACCAAAAGATAGTACATTTTGTCTACATTTCTCACAGCAGTGATCCTCAGTCAGAGCACCTAAGTTCCTGGAGATGGCATTGACATTGAGGCCCACAGAGGTTATGAAAAGACTTTACAAGGGCTTTAAAGAAATCTATTCCCAGATCCTCAAGTCTCTAGGCACACTTTCTCCAGTCTGCTCCTCCTTGAAGGCAGCTGCTCCCAGTCACTTCTTTCCCATCACTTTTCTCTGGCTCTTTCATAATGGTGCTCTACCCGCATTACAGAAAAGAAAGAGACTTCTCACAGAGAACCAGTGACATGTGCAGGGACCTCCAAAATGAAAATGTGAGGTCACTTTTTCCAAAATTCTGAGGAATTGCAAGCCAGTGAAAGCAGCAGTTAAAGCAAGCATGGGGCCTTCCCTTTGAGGCTGAGCTTCCTGTGGAGTGTGGGGAGGCCTGTGCTGCAGCTGCTGAGGCATCTATCCTAGTGCTTTCCTGGGGGAGTAGGTATAGACTGTCAACACCAGACAAAGGAAGCAGCCGTACCAGCTACTGAGAAGGCGGCCTGCATGTGTCTACAATCCGGTGCTTCCAAGTTTCTGCTTTCAAACTAATCTGAAAGGATGGAATCCAGTTGTCAGGTGACAGGCAATTAAAAATAATTTTGGTAGATCACCATGGGATGGTTTTTTGTATTTGACTGAAGAGTTCAAAGAATTGAATAATAATCCTATTATAAAGCTCCTTTTAGTTCCTCTGGGCAACTTATGAATGGACCTTATTTGACATTTTATATACAAAAATACAAAATAGAAAAGAAAATCAACATCGAATACCTCATTTTAGCTAATAAGTATACATGATTATTTGTGACTGTATAATAATTGTTTTGGATTTCTTATTAAGAAATATAAATTTAATATTTTTCTTTGTTTAATAATTTTGTAACAAGATATGTGTTTATGATATTTTGGCTAATTTAATGAAACAATTATAGTTTCAGCTAAGTCCCCCCCCCCCAAATTCTCTTAAGCCTTAAAGTCACAGAAGCTTTTTTGATTAAAATTTAAACATATCTGGGCTGGAGAGATGGCTCAGCTCTGGCTGCTCTTGCAGATGACCCAGGTTCGATTCCCAGCACCCACATGGTGGCTAACAACCATCCTAACTCCAGTTCCAGGGGAATATTATGCCCTCTTCCAACCTCCGTAGGTATTGCATGACACCAGTGCACTTTTATATAAGCAGGCAATACACTGATACACATAAAATAGAAATAATAAAATATTTTTAAAAAATTAAACATCTACCTATTTTATTATGATATAATAACCAATAAAACTCTTTGAAGCATGAAAAATACAGTAACTTCGGCTGAATGTCTGAAATCATAGTGGAATGGGCATACAAACTCAAAGAGAAAGAGAAATGATCAAAAGTTACTTGCTGTTGTAGACATTGTTCACATATGTTTCAATGGTAGTATAAACTCATTATGGTATTTTGAGTCCATAGGCCACATTTAAAAGATTAATGTAATGGGTTTATTCCAAAATGCCAATATTTGCAAAATTCCAGAAATCAGATCTTTGTAAGATTTTCAAATTTGCAAAGGAATAGAGTCAGACTATGATCTCTGAAATACAAAAATCAGCTCTGAGTAAGTGCAATTTAATATAAATTACACGTCTAGATGTTTTCTTTCTCAACATGCACTAAGATGAAAATATCAAAATGCATGACTTTAAATTTTTTTCATGTCTCAATAAATATTTATTACTGTGTTCCCAGCATTTTTCTGAACCTTCAGGACATATTCATGTTCTGTACTGAAAAAGAAAATTCCTATGCTCCTAAAGCTTATATTTTAGTGGAAGAAAAAAAAATGACAGGTTCTATAAAGAACAATGAAAATAGGAAAGGGATGGAGAGTTCAGGTAGTAGAGATTATTTTAGATGGGTCTGGAAGAGAAGACTTTAAGATAGTCACATTTAAGCCCTAAGAAGCTGGCTGGGCATGGTGATGTGAGATGCCACACTATGGTGATGACTGAATAAAAACAGCCTGACTCTTAGCATCTATTTTAGCCAAGAGAGGACCTGAACTGCTTGAAGAAACTTCCTTCAGATTATTCTTGGAACTGTACACAAAACAGGGAAGGAAAAATGGACCTTATCTTTTTAGAGGATTTTGTCCTTTCTAACCCCTGCTTACCAAGGACAGCACACATAACTACAAAGAGATGTTATCAGTTTCATTCCGCCTATTGTTTTCAGAACAAGTTGGGCAACTGTCTCATTGCTTCCAGTGAATATCTGCTATTTGCAGCACTTGATGTGCAAAACACATACAATCATACTTGTTTCTGGGTCAAGGGTGAGGAAGGTCATGAGGGATTAAAGCTGTGTTTTAAGTTAGATGAGGAAGACAAGGCCTAGTACATTGTTTAACTCTTTTGGTTGCAAGGTTAGGTAAAAGTCATTTGTCCAGAACATGTCCACATTGTAAAAGTCATTTCCATACTGGAATTCCAGCACTTTGGAGGTGGAAGCAAAATGATGGTGAATTTGAGACTGGCCTGGACTGCTAAAGTGAGTTCAAATCTGTCCTGAGCAATGAAGCAAAACTGGGTGAGTAGGGGAGGGGAGGGGAACTGAGAAGAGATGGGAAAGGGAGGTAAATATGATCAAAATATAAGGTATGAAACCCTCGAAGGACTAATAAAAAATTAAAATGAAGAAATACAATTTAAAAACCATGAGGATGGGACTGGGGATAATGTGGGTTGACTGGAAACCCTCAGCCTCTTGAAGACCAGCACAAATCAAGATGCATAAAAATAAGGTGAGTCAGTGGTCTTTAGAAAATCCCAGTGATGAACCTGTGAACAGGAGCTGATTCAATATGAAGTTGTTAGAAAAGGTGAAGTTCCAGGAACTCTGATTTGCATGGGTCCTTTTAAGGACCCCAAATGAGCTATCAGTGAGTGTGCATGGTACTGTGCCCTTTAACTTGAAGAAGGCACCCCAAACACATAAATCTCAGATCCCACAGAATTCAGGGCCACTCTGTAAATGCTATGTAAGGAAGAGGTGGGGATGTGGCTCCTGCCAGGAGTACATTGAGTCTTTCTCAGTCCTGGTGATGGGTAGTCACCCATCATCTCAGGACAAGTGGTGGGCAGGATTATTGTTTCTAACCACTTTCCTTCCCTTCATCTACCACCTTATCTATAAGACTTTGCAGTCTGATCCACAAGAAGCATAATATATTTCCTTGCTTTACTACTACTAACTGTAACCATTTGTGTATTAGCTGCTTTTCTGTTGCTGTGGTAAAATACCACAACCAAGGCAACTTAAGAAAGAGTTTACTTTGGCTTATGCTTCCAGAGAAATAAAATCCATCATGGTGGGGATGGTATGGTAGCAAGAGAAGAAAGTTGGTTGACTGCATTTCATCCACACACAGGAAGCAGAGAAAGAGAGAGCAGGAAGTGGAATGAGGCTGCACACCCTCATAGTCTGCCCTCAATGATGCATCTCCAACAGAGCTCTACCTCCTACAGGTTCCATAAACCTCCCCACATAGTGCTACCAACTGGGGAACTAAGTGAGTCTATGACAGATATTTCTCATTCAAACCACCACAGCTTGCTTTGGCCAATGGGATGGCCTTGTGAGGACAGCGGAGGCTTTAAAGCTTGCCTTTAGGCAAAGTCTTGTCCTTGAGTTCTCTTTCTTTGTCTCCAGAGGAAAATATGTTCAGGGTAGCTTTTGTTTGGTTTGGTTTTGTTTGCAGAGGTGAAAATTGAACTTACGGCTGATAAGGCAGTCACATTATCTATCTAGGGGTAAGGTTGGGTTTGTTTTCTTTGACAATTAGGGAATTAAAAGTCAGGGGGAAAAGTCTCAGACATAACAGAAACCTTATCTAGAAAGAATGAAGAATCACTCATCCATATACGCTTACACAAAGAAACGAAGCTCTCCACACGTGGAAAGAGGACCCAGAAATCAAGAATCCAACTTCCCCTGGGGAGACTCTGGGTCTTAGGGGTTTTAGTGGTTTCCCCTCCTCTAATTTTGGATTGGCCAACTTGAACAAAGAAAACGAAGGTTGATAGGTTTATGGCTTCATATGAAGGTGTGTCCAGGTCTGGTCTTGATCTTATCTGAACTGATTTGGACTAGTCAGGCAGAAAGAAAATGCTGCTGGCTAGACTGGGAGCCCTCCGGTCTTTATTTCAGACCAAGAAGAAGCAGGAAGGATGTCACCTTTATATACCTCAGCAACCCTATTGGCTTGTTAGGGATTTAGTCTCTTATAGGAGCTTGTGCCTGCTAGCCAGGCACTCTATCACTAAGTGACAGCCATACCTCCAAGGGTAGCCTTTTAGTCCCAGAAGAATGAAAACATCTACACAAAACTTGGATATGACCTAAGCCTGAAGTCAAACCCAACCTAGATTAGGGGAACTTTAATTGACCCCCCACACACAAAACAATAAGAAACAAATTATTACATCAGCTGAGATTTTTGTGGCATATATCACAATTATGCCACATAGCATAATGGGAAGAGAAAGCTGTATGATTTTGTTAGCATAGGCCAATTTGGGGCTTCAGTAACAAAATAGTACCCACCACAGTTCGCACAGTTCCCACCATGGGTCAGCTAAGGCTCTGTAACATAACCATGCAGGAACGCTACCTGACATAAAATCTTCACCTGGATTTACTACTCTCCTGTCAGAGGACAAAGAGAAATACAGAGCTATCCAGTAGCTTTTATAAATTTTACTCAGAAATATGACACTCGACTTCACTCACATTTTATTGGGTGCCAACAAGTTGCAGGGCTATACCTAAGTGGGACAGGAATGCATAATCTTCCTGTAGGCAGCAATGCCACAGAAAAGGGCTCCACAGGAAAGTTGCCATGCAGGGAAGGGCAGCAAATGACCTGAAAAAGAATAAAACCTACCACAATGATATACTTTGAACATTTCGAGTGTATATTATAAAATGTATTAACTCCATCCCCTGTGCCCATCTTTTTTATTTTTCCTGATTGGCTTGAATTACATTTCACTTGATTCTTCAAAGCAGAGTCTGTCCGTGCATTCATGGGATCTGGGAGCCGTCACGCACTGGCTCAGTGGGATGGGCTCATCCCTCATCACTGGGCTGACAAGCAGTGATATAGAGCTTGCCATTTTTCTCCCCAGTACATCAACACTGCTCTGCATTTCAAGCACCCGTGTTTTCCATGGGAAATTAGATAGTATTAATTTTCCAAATCAAGAAAAAATGTTGTGTAGAGGTATAGGAACCACAATTTCCCTTGTTGTTTTGGAACAGTGAGTTTCCAAGTCTGTGGCTGTCACAATTAGTGCTGATAAACCAAACTCCACCCAGTATCCTCCTCAGACTAAAAAACAAAAACAAAAACACAAAAAAAGTCAACGCAGTACATCACTTTCTTCTCTCCTTTTCTTTTATTTGCTCCTTTTGGGTGTTAGTGTATAGTACATAAGCCAAGGTGCTCACCTTCTGTAAAAGGGGAGTGTGCAGGGCAAGGCAGCTATCCACACAGGTGCTCCAGCTAGATGCCTGAGCATCACCAAGAACTGTTCATCCACTTGCCCTTTTTTAAATTTTATTTATTTATTTTTACTGTATGTGTATGAGTGTCTTGCCTGCATATATGTAGGTGCACCATATGTATGCAATGCCCCCTGAAGGTCAGAGGGAGCATCTGATCCCCTAGAACTGGAATTATGGACCATTATTAGCTGCCATGTGGGTGCTGGGAACCAAATCCAGGTCCTCTGCAAGAGCAGCCAGTGCTCTTAATCTCTGAGCATCTCTCCAGCCTCTGCTTTCCCTCTTTCTTTGCTACCATTGCCTTAGCTCAGGCCTTTAGGATCAGTAGCTGCACTAGTGCCTCAGCTCCCCTTCTTTTCCCTCTCTAGTCCCTGAAATAGTGACACTAGAACATCCTCTACATTTTCTTTTAGTGACTGACCTGGGGGAAACTTTGGGAAGCTTGTAATTGATAAGCGAGTCAAACCATATGCTCACTATGAAACCTTAACTGACAATTTTGCATTTTCCCCTTGACACCTTGTATCCTTTTGGAGGCAAAAAAAGGGATGGAAAATTGAAAGGTACATAGAATCTGTTTGACAACTTAATCACTAGCACTCAGAGAAGAACAAAAAGATTGATATTTTGGACAAGCTTAGCTAGAAAATCAGTAGAGCTTGGGCTTTTAATTGAGCACTTACTTACTGGTACCTGAATCTTAAGTGCACAGGACAGTAATTGCCACAGATCTATAAATAGCTTTTATTATATATTTATTTATTTATTTTTATTGTGTGAATGAGAGGGAGGGAAAGAGAGAGAGACACACAGAGAGAGAGACACAGAAAGAGAGACAGAGAGAGTGAGTTTGGGTCTGTGCATGCCACAGCAAACTCATGGATATCAGGTCAGAGGACAACTTTAGGGAATCAGTTCTCTCTTTCCACCTTGGAATTTGGGGATAGAACTCAGGTCCTCAGATTTGCCTGGGAAATACTTTTTACCCACTGAGCCATCTCAGCTAGCTCAGATATATAGCTGCTAATAAAGTGACCCACAGTGGAATAAAGGGGAAAAAAGCATTATATCCCAGAAATATTCTTTATACCTCAGAAATATTCTGCTTACCCTCAGTAGTTAATCATATTTTTACTCTTCTTTAATCCTGCCAATGCATCATTTTGTTAAAATCTGTGTGCATATATATGTATGTGTATGCATACATACACATATATATTATGTATATACCATCTCTTCTTACATAAAGTAGTATACTGGGTATTCATTTGTATCTTGCCTTTTAAAGTTATGAAAGTGTTTCAGAAATATATCAACTCATAAAGATCTACCTTAGTATCCTCATTACTAATTTGTAACCTAATATACAGATACATCATGGTTTATAGACCAATTCTCTTTAAATGGACTTGAGTTTTTCTCTGATATTTTGATATTTTATACAATACTGTAATGTGTAGCCTCATGTAAATTTGTTTCATATTGTGGATTTGTTTCTTCACAGTTTCCAGAAGAGGATTTGATAGATCAAAAAGTAAATGCACATATAGTTTTACTGAATATTGCTAAATTCTGTTATACCATGGCTGTGATGGAGAATATTTTGTGTCATGGTTTCTGGACCATGGTGCCTAGATATTGTGGTCGAATGTTATTCTAAGATGTTTCTTTGAGAGTGTAATTGTATGAAATTAAAATCTAAACAAATAGACTTTGAATAAAGCAGATGGCCATCCCTACTGTGACTGTATGTCATCCAATTGGTTGAAGACTTCAGCAAGAGGGAATTCTCTATTCTGACAGATTTTGGGTTTGAGCTTCAGCTATTCTTGGGTCTATAACCTGACGATCCATCCTGCAGAGTCAGGACTTGCTGACCTCCATAACAGCATAGGCCAATTCCTTAAAAAGAACTCTCTGTCACCATATATATATATATGTATATATATATATATATATATATCCTGTCAGTCATGGATGAAAGCACCTTTTTTCCCACAGTCCTGTATACAGGGTATTGTTAATTTTTTGCCAAACTGCTAGTTAATAAGTGATATCTTAATACAAGTTTAATTTGCATTTATGTTTTTGAGTGAAATAGAGCATCTTTTCATATGTTTATGGACCATTTTACGTCTTCCAAGGAAATGCTATGGAAAGGTTTTTGTATAACAAAAACTGTCTCTTCCTGTGGACTAGGCTGAATCCCCATTATAAAGAAATCAGCCAAGGCTTAGATATACTCATAGATCCCTTAAATAAATTGTTCAAATGATCATTTAGGAAAAGCCTCCAGAGGTCACTTAAGGGTGACTTAGAACTGGCTTTTCAGGAGCAGGCATGGACAGATGCCAGCTTGTTTGGTTAGTGATCTTTTCACATTATAAGCTCTAAAT
Organism: Nannospalax galili; assembly: GCF_000622305.1. Taxonomy (NCBI): domain Eukaryota; kingdom Metazoa; phylum Chordata; class Mammalia; order Rodentia; family Spalacidae; genus Nannospalax; species Nannospalax galili. The sequence continues at coordinate 1,610,667 of NW_008352391.1, forward strand.
TCCTTAAGCAGGACAGGATAATGTCCCCTAGAAAGAAACGTTCAACATGTAAAGAGACATGGTGACCAGTTATATCTGTGCAAAAAATTCATAAGTCTCCTTTCTTGCCATCCAATCAACAAGTTACTTCTCCCTGTTCTCTTCCTATAAACTGCCCTGCTGCCAACTCATGGGGGATAGATTTGAGCTGGTAGCTCCTGGCCTCCTGGTAGGTCACTCACTGCCTATGTAATAAAGGCTTTTCTTTTTGCAAGAACCTGCTACTCTACAATATTGACTTCTATGCAGGACAGGTAGTAAGCCTTTGCTCAAGATCAGAAACAAAGACTAGGCTGATATGGCTAATAACTTTGTTTCTAAAATCAATCTAATCTACTCTTTTTCTATTAGCAATATCCATTTCTTTATGGAGTATGAAGTATAGATATTGCTTGTTTTACTACTTTTATGGGTTTTTTATTAAGCAGGATATGCTTAGCAAGATAGTGTGTGCTAGATGTTTTTCTTTGATAAAATGTGTCCTGATGAAATTCGAGATTTTACGAGACTTATAAGGCTCTAGGGGAGAAAAAGGCACTTGTTTGGGCCCCTGAACTCCTGGCCTGACATCTCCAGGAAAGGCTGGGATATCCTTTCCTTTATCCTCTCCCTCTTTCCACTTCCTGCCCCCCTACTACCCCATCTCATGTTGTCCCCCCCCATTTCTCTGAAGTTTTCTCTGAGTTAATTGAATAAATATGAGTCTGTACCTTTTTCTTTCTTGCTTTTGTTAATACTAGCAAGTGCTAATAAGCACCCCCAAAAGTGTCAAGTGAATGCATTTCAGGTTCAATTCGCCTCCAAGGTGCTAATTCCAAAGAAAAGGAAACTTCAACAGGAACATTAATTTGCAGGGTAGATTTATCACTCTTAAATGATATTCTAGTTTCCCAAACCTGCTAGCAAGAAATTTGTTTAACAGGAATAGAAGTTGAAGGAGCCACCAAGTAAGTTCATTAACTGTAAGATGTATGTTCTATATGCATGTTCTATAATAAACTTTTAAATAGTCGGTGAATTTGTTGAGCCAGATCTCTTTGAGGAGGCCCTAGTTCTCTCCAGCACTGTCTATTAAACATGTAGCAGTACCTGCTAGTGCTGAATCTGGGTATGTTGCAGGTTGGCCTTTATTAAGTCCCACAAGGAAAACTATAAAAATCTCAGTTTGATTAATTTAGGTATGGGATGGAGCATAAAAACTGTTGGCCAAACTCCCCACCTAAGAGGGAGAGGAGATTCAAGTTTCCTAATCTTTAAAACTGTGATGATAATATCATTTCAGATTCTGTATGGAATCCCACAGAAGCAGTTTTCTCTACCCTTGGAGATACCATGAGACTGTTTATAAAACTTTCAGCTTAACTAAAAGACTAGCTTTGTCATAAAATGAGAGAACTAGGAGAGAGGACAGGGAGTGCTGGGAGATCACCAGCCCCACCTTTCAACTGAAGGAGAGTCAGAGTAGCTGGTTGCTTCCTGAGGACGTGAAACCTGACCCCTGATTCCATCAGGGCTGGGCTCTGAAGGAATCTTTCAGACTAGCAGTCTACATAGGAAGTAAACATGACAGAAATTGTCATTCCCCTTGTCACTCAGAAGAGCCATCTGCTCCCGAGTTAAAGCCATTTTCTATTAAATTCACCAGCATGCTAATTAAAGAATGGCTGGAGGATGGCGAAGCTGCCAGATGCTATGAAGATACATCACTGTCTTTTTATATGGTTAGGCAAACGTTTAATTAAACCTGCAGCTGCTCTGTCTGTTCGACACACCAACACAGCTAAATCTTATTTACCTGAGAAAATCATTTTGTATTGGTGTCTTTCAAGGAGTAAAACAACTTAAAACAGACTTTGGTCAAATATTTAATGTCTTTGTGCATGATTTAATTATATGCATCAGTAATCGTATGAGGGCAACTTGAACCTGACATTGCTTGGGAGTCTAACTGTGTCTCTTTATTATTAATCAGATGTCCCCCTCAGTGATGTCCTTATTTAAGGGAGCAGAATTGCAATGGCCTCAGTAGAGGAATGGGTGGTCAGCCCATTTTTTACATTTTACTTGGGCATATGGGTTTTAATGTAGTTGAAAGTCCTCATTTTGAAAATTACTCTAATCGGAGAGAAGATGGAACTGGAACATGGCATTAGGGTCTCTTGTTATGGAACTCTTGCAAATGACTGTCACTACCTCCAGCCAGCACTCTGGGCCTATATTGCGTATGCCTTACATATGCTCTCTAGATGGGCTGACTAGACTCCAGTGGATGAATTTACACTGCAGGACATTTGTATACAAATGCTTGACTGGATAGGATTTAACATGTATGGCAGAATACATGCGCTCTGGTGCGGGGGAGGTATGGATGGGGGAGGGGGTCTAAATTTGATTAAGACTTGTATGAAATTACAAAAGCTCAATTTAAAATATTTTTAAAACAACTCAAAAATAAATTATAACCACTCATAGATGGCAGCTTCTGGTTAAAACAGAGTTACCTTTGACTGGGAATATAGCTCAGTGGTAGAGTACTTGCTTAGCTTATGTGAGGCCCTAGGTTTAATTCTCAACATAAAAAACAAGTCATCTTAAGTATGATGCATGAGACATATAAATACTTTCACTGGTAGGTTTCAGGTTAATATCTTAAAGACCAAATGCAGTGCAAAGGGCCAAAAATAGTGTGGAAAGTTCCAAATTTGCTGCAGAGTGCACTCAAAATCCTCAGGAAAGAAGTCTACAAAAAGACAGCCAAGGCGGCCTTCTGCGTGACTGATCCCCAGAGGGCTGTAACTGGAAGCTTCCAAGATGCTTTGCCTGAAATGAGCAGGGGGGAGGGCTGGGCAGTAAATAGGGTGGAAAGCCATCAACATCCACCTGGATAGTGCTGCAAATTTAGCCCAAAGACTTTGAAATTCTGTGGTGGAGGACTGCCGGACAGGTAAAAGAATTCACCCTTTAGACCTGAGCAGAAAGGAAACAAGTTTCCTTGGTATCCTGTGAAGACAGCAGCCTGCTTGACAGGAACTGAAGAACCACTGCATGTGCTGAGAGGCTGCAGGGTCTCCGCTGGCTAGGGTAAGCCACTTTGTGTACAGTTAACAAGCATACACAAATGAGGGCAGACCTGATTGGCCAGTGTTTGTTCCTCGGTACTTATGGTAAATGACTATGCATATAATTCCCCGTCATGAAATTCCTGCCATCAAATGAAGGCAGCCTTGTGATATTGAGTAGTGGCTGATTTTATTGACCATGCCACTCTGCCAATCCACTGTTCATCCTTCCATCAGAAATGGAGGAGTAAGTTTTAAAGTCTAGAGGCCATTTTGTGGACCAGACTTTTACTGATCTTTCAATCACAACCTTCCTTCCCTACCATAGGTTCTGCTGGTCCTCTTCCCCCAGTGCCTTGCATCCTAGAAAACATTATGAGTAAATTATTTGTTCCATTATGACCTTCCATTTTCAAGGCTGTTTCCTTCCCAAAGGACAGGTGAAAAGTTGTACAGAAGTCTTTAAGAAAGTTTGCTTAAGAAAGCATGGATAGTTTCAGTTCAATACAGTACGTAGTTTACCATTCTGGTAATTGGCAGCTTGGTACTTACCATCTAACCACAGAAAAAAACCCTTCCAATAAAACAGGGGTGAGGAGGGGGCTTCTACAGGCACTACCTGTACTTACCTAGGAAAGCAGTAGAAGAGGTATACAGGAGGAAGAAAGGGCAAAGAACTTAGAAGTGGAGCACTATCTTGTGAGCCTCCGTCCCACGCTGTGAGTGTTGAGCCACTTCAATGTAAGCATTAAATTGGGTGACTCAGAGGACCCTGGATTTCCCTTTTCTTTCACTGGGTTTGTAGTGTTTGTTATTATGTTTGGTTTTAAGGAAAATGCTCACCATCCCAAAGCTATGTTGGTAGTGTAGCTCACAACCACAAGCACCCTCTTTATGAAGAAATAAACCAAAGCATGTAGCCACTGTGGAAATCAGTGTGGAGATTCCTCATAAAGCTAGAACTGATCTCCACATGACCCAGCCACACCACTCTTCAGCATATACCCAAAGGAGTCTATATCCTACTACAGACTTACCTATTCATCCATGTGCATTGCTGCTCCATTCACAATAGCAAGGAAATGGAACAACTTAGATGTTTATCAACTGATGACCAGATAATGAAAGTATGGTACATTTACACAATGGAATATTATTCAGATGTTAAGAAAAATGAAATTATGAAAATTATAGATAAATGGATAGAACTGGAAACATCATGAGGTACCCCAGACTCAGAAAGACAAACATCATGTTTTCTCTCTTAACTGAATGATAGCTTTGAATCTTTAGATATGTACATTTCAACTGGAAAATCCATAGAGGTCAGGAAACTTATAAGGAGTCCTGGTGAGAGGGGGAAGGTTCCCTGAGGTGATGGGGGTAGAATTTGGTGATATAAAGGGGGAAATAGAAGTAATGGAGTAAGAAGGGTTAAATGGGATGGAGAGGACAGGGCACAGGAGGGGGTCTGGGGAGGAATAACTAACACTAAAGGTCTTTAGAAAAAGTTATATGGAAACCCAGCAATGTGGATGCTTCTTAAATTATATGCATATACATTATAAAAAGAGAATTTGTGTAGTTACCTTACATTTCCCCTACCAGATATAATAGGCTAGCAAATAAAAAGCCCAATGCCAGAAATGGACTCCCTCTTTTGAAGCTGTTGACCAGGGGTCCCACAGACCTCAATTAATACCGGCTGTTGCCCCTTCTCTTAGTTACCCACCAGAGTTTGATCATAAGAACCTATTGTGAGGACTCTACATACATGCTACACACATGAGTCATAGAACCAGAAGAAATCAAGTTAGTATGTCTTCAAATCCCCATCTCTACTGGCTAGCTTTCATAGTGCTGGACGGTGCAATGCATACTACTGGAAAGAGAAAAGCAACCATCAACCTTTCCCAGCTGGAAATCATTAAAGCTACAATAACAACTGGCCTGGCAGTATATGCCCACTGCTGCAGTAGTGGCACAAATGTTATGTGAGTAGCCAACCACTTTCTGATTGGCTTTACGGTTCACTTCACAAGATGAATGCCATATTTGACAATAATATCTGGCCTAGCAACCTGTGGCCAGACAGGTCACAGGCAACAGTGGAGAGCCTACGACTATTATTCTGCTAAATGGATATAGTATAAACGAACTCCTAATGACTTCTTGGTGTACCCATAGATTAATGCATCTTTCATCTCTCACCAGAGAAGTTTCCTTATAAAGCAGATGATGATTAACACAGAGACCTACAACTGGTCAATGTGCAGAGAATAAGAGGCTGCAGAGTGCTTTGTTTTTTAATAGGACACATATCAAAACTTTGCCTCCCAAAGCTGAGATCATTATGGAAGAGAGGAAAGAAAGACTGCAAGAGCCAGAGGAGGTGGATGACCACAAAGAAACAGTGTTTGCCAGACAGCTAGGCAGTTACTCATATCAGCTCACAGCAATTGTGACAGTATACACAAGACCCATGTATGCTCAAGCAGACAAAATCCCAGCATAGATGTGGGGAAGTAGGGAAGAAGCCCCCAGCCTAGCCAAGGAACTATTGGCAGCTGATGACTGCTTCAAAGAAGAGATTCAGTTTTCTTTAAGAGTGTGATTCTGGGTAGACTGACCAGGCTCCATACCAAAGGCCATTTTTGAATACAAATTTGACTCAATTGACCTTAACGTATATTTATAATACAGTACATGAAATTGGGTGAGGAGCAGCAAAAGGTTGCAGATATGTGAGGGAGTCTGAATATGATCAAAATACATTGTATGAAATTCTAAAAAAATTCAATAAAAATATTTTTTTAAAAAAGAAATAAGCTGGGCTGAAGAGATGGCTCAGCAGTTAAGAACACTGAAACACTGACTGTTCTTGCGGAAGACCCAGGTTCGAATCCCAGCACCCACATGGCAGCTAACAACTGTCCTAACTCCAGTTCCAAGGGACCTGACAGCTTCTTCTGGCCTCCACGGGCATTGCACTACACGGGTGCACTTACTAACATGCAGGCATAACACTCATACACATAAAATAAAAATAGTAAATAAAATATTTTTTAACAAGAAAAGGAATAAGCCAGTTGGAGACAATAAGAAAGTCATACTGAATTCGAGTAGGGTTCTTTGAAAGCATCTCAGTGGGATGCCCAGTGGGAAGTGGCTGTGGAGACAGTCTCTTATCTCTTCCAACTTTCTACCTGTTCTGCCTTAAATTAATTCTTTGAGAATCACCTCCAAACACCTCCAATTAAAACAATCAGAAAAATCAATCCGGAGGTGTTAACTTAACCTGGACATTTTTTATCTCAAACCAAGAATTTTCTGCAATCTAGAAAGGAACCTTCCAGATGAACACAAATTTAGAAAAAAATTCTTTAATCTGAGTATTTTACTTCTTTGGAAAAATGGAGCACAAAAACAGTGTATCAGTATCTTTACCAAACTAACCTGATGGGCTCAAATTTCCTGGATTTGGGAGCCTGCAAGCTCGGCTAGCATTGGCAATAATCCAAGGAAATGTATGTTGTCTGTGCAGCTGCCCAGAGTGTTCTACCTCAGACAGATGCTAGACTTAATGATATACAAGCAAAATCTCTAAATAACGTGCCTCCTGTTTCCTTCTACCAGCATCAGCTGATCCAACTGAATCCTCTCGAGAAACTGAAAGCTGAAGAAAGATCTGTTCTTACACTGCTTTTTCTAAAGACAATTTCGATTTTGTTATTATTAATATTAATATTAGAAATAGGATCTCATGTATCCCAGTCTGACCTCAAACTCACTATGTAGCAAAAGATGCCCTTGAACTTCTGATCCTCCTGCCTCTACCTCCCACTTGCTGGTATTCTAGGTATGTGCCACCTCCCTGAGCTTATGTAATGCTGGGGATTGAACCCAGAGCTTCGTGTAAGCACTTTACCAATTGAGCTACATCACCAGCCCTAGTTTTGGATTCATAAAACTGTAATTCATTATAGCAATTAAGTATATGTGGAAACGGAATATGGCTCAGTGGGGAGCATGAGCTTGGCATGCAAGAGGCCCTGGGTTCAATCCCCAGCACTCCTTACTCCAAAATTAATAATATGTGGTAAAATAAATGAAGAATATTTCATTTTTGTATAAGTCAGAAAGAGTAAAATAATTAGTCACCAATGTTAGCAGCCAATTAAAAGGAAGTAATTGAAAGTATATCATAACAATATTTTGTTCTTAATGTATAAACATGACAGATGGAGGAGATGGGCTTTGGGTTGATGTTCTAGTGATGAGGTTATCCAGCTCCACTTGGGGTGGTAACTGGCTATGGTTCAGCATATCATCTGTGACTGTACATTATGACAGAATGATCTTGGCCTTACTAGTGCCATCTGCTAACCAGTTGAAATGTACAGTCATGACAAAGTGGTAATTTGTAGATAAAATATTATGTATGTGTTCTGTGAGGCTCCCAGCTCATGCTCCAGATGACAGGAGTAGCTAATTCTGATGGGCTTTATGACTTAAATCCCCTTCATGAAGTCATCTAAGCCCAATGACATCCCAAAGGCCCCACCTTTGAGTCAATTCACTGGGGGTTAGAAATTCAGCATAAATTGGTGGGGGGGCATGATTCAATCTACAGTAGATAGCAGGAAGCACAAATGCCCCAAGAACACATTTGTGCTCTTCTTCATTGTGGTGTTAAAATATTACTATAGGTATCAAAGGATATAAAAATAATTATGAGACATATTTCCCAGAGACTAAAAGTGCTGCTATAAATAGTGTAGAACATGCCTCTTGGTCAATACATATGAATGGACTTGTTGGAACATAGTATGTGTATGTGTTTAGCTCTAGTTTCCCAAAGTGGCAGTGCTAGTTTACAGCCAAGTAACACCTTGTGGGTTCCACTTGGACTGAAATTTTTCAGAGAGAACACTATTGCAGAATCCTTCAGTCAGAAGATGCCAAGATCCCCACATTACTTATATATTTTTTTATTTTACTTTTTCATGGGATAAAGAACTAGTAGTGGTAGAAACAAAGATTACTCATGCTATATATTTGTTTTCTTAAATTACTAGTAAACTGCAACCCCCTTCTTTTGTAATTTAAAGATGACTTTCACAAAGTCCAACTCAAACACTGTAGTCCATGAAGCTTTCCTTATCCTCTCAATAGCAGGGATGCCATTCATTTAAACTCTCACTTTATGCTGTTATGTCCCATGTACATTTTGGTCACATATTGGCTGTCGTATCTCATCTGATTTGATATTGGTTTGAAAGCGGAGACTGTACAGAGTAAAATCGCCAGTTTCACCTGGGCTTTTTTGATGAGTTTCATTTGTTTATTTCTATTATCACCCGGCATCAGTATCTCTTTGCCTCAGAGAACAAATGACTAAAGACTTAATTTCATAATATGTAAGCTTAAAGCTCATTGTTAACTTGCCCTGGGGAGCCGGGTGTGGGAAGGAATGTGGAAGGGAGGCAGAAGGTCGAGCAATTTTTATTGTTCAGCGAATGCAGCGCAATATGCTCTCTGGGAGCTCTGGGGATTTGACTATCAGAGGGATTTCAGGCAGCTTGGGCTTGCATATGCAGCACTGTTTAGGAATGCTCATATGGTGTGTGATTGTGCTGGGCCTAGAATTGACAGCACCATCTGTTCCTTGCTTATTGAGCAATGGGATTTAGTCCGCCTTCTCCAAATGAGCACAAATGTGCACACACACACACACACACACACACACACACACACACGTGGTCCCGACCCCCACCCCAGCCTAAACAGAAAACGCTTGTCTTTCCAATTCAAGCTTTAATCCCAACAGGAAATTCAGATGAATCAGTGTCAAAATATAATCATAATGAGAGTCTCCTCTTTCATGGTGAGCTGTGAGGTCCAAGTGAGTTGGAAACTGGAAATTATCATATGCAAAGACATTCAATATAGAAGATGAGTTATGGTAGCAGATGGCAGCAGTCAGAAAAAAACACCCTCAATAGAAAGACGTGATCTGGAAGGGTGTCAATATATAAGCCAAACTCGGGCAATGTAATAGGCAGCAGTAGGCGATGAAAGAACCAACTTACAGAGAACACTAAGAATTGTTTATTTTCTAACTATGGCTGTGCAGCTATCATTTGAAAATTGTAATTGTTTTTCCATATAAACATCATCTCCCTCATCTTCATCTTCATCAAATAAAGGGAACAGTGGAACTCAGTGATCCACAGATGCAGTTGTGCCCCTCCAGAATAGAGAAATTGAACAGCATGCCTACCGAGAATGCCTCAGGAATGGGCAACGTATGCCTAGAATTTTCTGTGATCATCTCAGTGTTATAGAATGTTATTCTTTCAAAGAGTATGACTGAATGATTGACTAAAGGTAAGATAATATAATTAAAGTTTTATACTAGTCTTTTCACATAAAAAAGTTCACAAATCAAGGAAAGTTGATTTGCCTATGGTGGTATCAATATATGTGGGAAAGTAGAAGTTAAGGTCATTTTCAACAAGATATTGGCATGGTTCACCTGTAAAAAATCTCCCGTTACAAAATAAAAATGCTGAATAAAATACAGCAAGCACTCTGTTAATTCTGTTAACTGAGCTTGAAAAACAACAGAAAGCAATTTCTATGGAGCTAAAATGAAGCTGAAAACCTTTGAGCTCAGCTTAACTGAGAATATGGGAAGTTCTTGTCTGGGGTGAAGCAAGGAAGGTGCTTGTTAATCTAAACAATCCAAGAGTTTCAATTTTATGGCCAGAGAAGACTAGACCTTGGATGGCCTGACACAAGGGGGCTTTTTTATGATCTGGAAGTATCCTCCTCTAAATACATAGTAATTACAAAAGAAAAACCAATCAATCGAGAGTGGAGCATCCTGGCAGACTTCATCCTAGCCCTTGAATCATGACTAACACCAAAATAGAGTCAGTCCTCTGTTTTCAGTTTCAGGCCATGAAACCAACCAACTACACATCTAGAACATGTGAAGAAAACAAATTGCACTACACTGAACATGTGCAAACTTTGTTTCCTGTCACAGTTCTTTAAACAATACAGATGATAACAACTGTTATAAAAGCATGTGCATAGTGTTAGGTATTATGAGCATTATAGAAATGATTTGAAGGGTACAGAGTTCATAGATTATATGAAACCACTGTGCCATTTTATATAAGGGACTTGAGTGACTGGACTTTGGTACCTATAGTAGGGCCTGAAACCAATTCTGTTCAAATATCAAGGCATGACATATACAGATATCATGTACCCAGATGAGATGCTTAAGTATACATCACTTCTAGAGCATTCTTCCTGATCATACGCAACTTCTAGATAACCATGAAAAAATCATCAAACAAAATAAAATTGGAGGGACATTCTATAAAATCACTGAGTTGTACTCTTGGAAAGTGTTAAAGTTATGGAATGCAAGGCAAGACTGAAGAGCTCAACCAACCAGATTATGAAGACTAAGGAGTCATGGCAATTAAATTTAGAGTGAGATCAGGTCCCAAAGCAGAAAAAAGGCATTGAATGAAAGTCAGATAGCCCAGCTAATGAACCTAACCTAAGTCACTCCATTTTGCCTAGGACAGCCATTTCAGAAGTGCCTGTTCCTGTACTTATGGGAAATACCCAGAAGGGAAAGGCAACCTTGAGTTCTGAGAAATGGCCTAACTGCAAAACCACAGAATGTGCGCAGAATGTTGCTATCTCGCTTCTGTAAACTCACCTTGCTAGCCTGAGCAATAACAGGTTGTTGATTGGTAAATACAAAGTTTGCTGTGTTTGAATTTTTTTGTGTTGTGTGAACCTGATTGGCCCACTGATGTTCTGTTTGAACCATGCTTTCTGTAACCCTGTAAAAACTCTGGCTGGCTGATGCTTGGGGCTGCTTCTATTCCTGACATAGACAGCCTGGTTGGTAGAAATAAAATTTTACCTTGTTACTTTCAATTAAATGGTGTTGGTGATTTTTATTCAGAATCTGGCATACAACATTTGGAGGTTCTGCTGAGATCCCAGAGGGTGGCCCTCTGTGCCAGCAATCCCCGACAGAAAGGGGATCTGCTCAGTGGAGGGGGAAGGGAAAGGGGACCTGCAGGCCTGGCCACTTCTGTTTTGCCAGCCCCCTGGTTTCTCTTGTCACACCACTAGCAAGGTAAGAGCACACTCGAGGAACCACTTTCGTTTTTGATTTCTCTTTGGTTTTGGCTAGCTGGTGGCTTCCACCAGCTGGTTTTTGGATCTGATCAGACTTACTAGGTGGGAAGCTGGATACAGCTAAACTCCTCCCAGTCAGGTATCAGAGGGGATGCCCCTGGACCTGTCTGGCTACAAAGTCTAAGGTCCAGTCATTTTTCTGGAATTTAGACTTAGCGGCAACCTAGTCAGTGTTATTCGTCTGTGTCTGTCTTATTCTGTGCTTTGGTATAGTGTCTGCTGTTGTCATGGGTCAGACTGAATCTAAGAGTGCTACCCAGTTGAAATGTATGTTGAATAATTTCTCTTATTTTAGGAAAAGAGCAGGAAGGTATGGCTATAGAGTCAAAGCCCCTAGGCTTTGGATCCTATGTGAACTAGAATGGCCCGCCTTTAATGAGATTAATTGGCCCCCTATGGGAACCTATGATCTAGTTACTGAACTTTCTGTTTGCAGAATTTGCAACCAGTCTCATCCTGATCAAATGCCTTACATAGTCACTTGGGTGGATTTACTCAACGAACCCCCAAAGTGGCACCAACAGTGCTCATAGGTTCCTTAATTAGAAAAGACACAGCCATCTCCTCCCTCTGCTCCCCCTGCCCTCCTTCCTGTTTCTGAACAGAGGAGACTATATTCTGTTCTTCAGGGAGCTGAGGACCCCCTAGATCTACTTCCTTGTATTCCTCAGGTCCCATAACCCCCACCACAGGTGGCAGCTGATGGTAATAATACTGGGGAGAGCTCCCCATTAAATGTTGATTTACAGAGCCCAAACTCAGATGGGAGCCAGATACGGAGATTCCTGCCCTCAAGCCAGAGCCCCCACCCCTTCAGCTCCCCCACCTCTCCTGCCCCTGTAAGAGGTCACCCCAGCACGTGGACAAGATGGAAAAAGGGAAATCCATATTTGTTTATGCCCTTTTCTCTACTACTGATTTTCATAACTGGAAGGCTCAGAATCCTCCCTTTTCAGAGGATTCCTCCAGACTTACTGACTTACTTAGTTCTATTTTCATAACCCATCATCCCACCTGGGACGACTATCATCAGTTTTGCAGGTAATCTTCACTTCTGAAGAGCCTGCTAGAGTCCTGTGAGAGGCTACCTGTTCTGTCATGGGGGCAGATGGCCTCCCATCACAGGATCAGGCAGTTGTCAAAGCAATCTTCCCATTAGTGCAACCACACTGGAACTCTAACACTTGTGAGGGGTAGGATCACCTTGCCAGGTACTGTCAGACTCTGTTACAGGGAATGAGAGCAGCAGCCCAGAAGCCCACAAATCTCTCCAAGGTCAGTCAAATGACACAGGAGTCAGGTGAGTCTCTGGCTGCTTTCTTTGAGAGGCTCTATCAAGCCTATTGCCTCTATACTCCTATTGATCCTGAGGCACCTGAGAATCAAAGAACTGTAAATATTGCCTTTGTTTCTCAATCGGCCCCAAACATTAGAAAAAAGCTACAAAAACTTGAGGGTTTTGAAGGAAAATTAATATCTGAGTTAGTGGAAATAGTCCAGAGAGTCTCTGTTAATCGAGACTCCCTCACTCAAGAACAAGGAAAGGTGATAGGAAGGGTGTTAGTAGCTTCATTAGGAAGGGACATTAGGCGGCCTCGGGGGAACTGGAGGGACCCTCGTAAGCCACAAAAGGATTAGACTTACAAACCTAAACTCAGTGCTCACACTGCAGAGAGGAAGGCCACTGGAAGAATGAATGTCCAAGTCATGGGTGAAAGGAGACCGCCTTGGCTGTTAAGGAGGCATGATGGGACCTTGGTTTTTCCCCTCAATCCCCAGGAACCAGAGGTCACTCTACAGGTAGAAGGGAAGCCTACCAGGTTCATGGTAGACACTGGGGCTGCCATTTCAGTACTAGAAGAGCCTTTAAGCACTCCGAAAGCAAGAAATTGACAATTCAAGGAGATACTGGGAAATATCAGTCTTATCCTCAAACCAGAGCTTGAATAACCAACCTAGCCGAGGGAACCCTGACTCGCTCCTTTCTTTTGATACCAGACTGCCCCTATCCTTTGTTGGGGAGAGACCTCCTACATAAGCTCAAGGATAATATAACTTTTGCTGGAGATTCAGTGGGATTAACCCTCCAACCTCCCACTGTTCTTGTCACCTGCCCTCTATCGGAGGAGTACCTTTTACAACAAAGGCCCCATGAGGAGGAGCAACTGAAAGGCTCATCTGCTTTGTTGGAAATTTAGAAAGCTAAGATACCCCATGTGTGGGCAGAAACTAACCCCCCAGGACTAGCAAAGCATCAACCACCTTTGGTAATTCAATTGCTTAGCACAGCTACCCCAATCAGGATAAGGCAATATCCCATTAACCATCAAGCCAGACTGGGGATTGCTAAGCATATCAGCAGACTCCGGGAAGCAAGGAGTCTCATCCCTTGCCACTCTCTGTGGAACACACCACTCCTACCAGTGCCAAAGCCTGGAACTAATGAGTTCGGGCCTGTCCAGGACCTGAGGGAGGTCAATAAGTAGGTTGAGGTTATTCATCCTACTGTACCTAACCCTTATACTCTCCTCAGTGAATTAGGGCCTGAGAGACAAATCTATTCAGTGTTTGATTTAAAGGATGCTTTCTTCACCATACTGATTGCAACAGTGAGTCAGCCTATTTTTGCCTTTGAATGGACTGATCCTGATGGGTCTTTCAACGGGCAGCTTGCTTGGACGCGGCTCCCTCAAGGATTCAGAAACTCCCTTACATTGTTTGATGAAGCATTGAGATGAGACTTCACCTGCCATAAAGAAGCTCACCCAGAGGTAACTCTTTTACAGTATGTGGGTGATCTACTCCTAGCAGCAGATAACCTTGAGGACTGTGAACTGGCCTCCGAGGCTTTGTTAAAAGACTTGGACCTACTGGGGTACAAGGTCTCCACAAAGAATGCCTCCCTTCTGTCACCTATTTGGGATATCAGATTCACGAAGGAAAGAGGTCATTAGGCCCAGATCAAATCCAGGCTATTCTTGACATACCTGTCCCTGGAAATAGGAGACAAGTTCAGGAATTTGGGGGAGCAGCAGGATATTGCAGGCTTTGGATTCCAGGCTTTGCAGAAATAGCTTAGCCCCTGTATACTGCTATGGAAAAGGAAGGGACAGAGTGACAGAGTTTATCTGGAGCTCATCTGAAGATCAAGCCTTTCAACAACTTAAAAGAGCCCTGACTCAGGCCCCTGCCTTGGCCCTGCCTGATGTCACTAAACCCTTCCTGCTCTTTGTGCATGAAAGAAAAGGCATAGCCAAAGGAATTTTGACTCAGACACTGGGGCCATGGAGGAGACCGGCAGCTTATCTGTCCAAATGGCTAGACTCAGTAGCTTTTGGATGGCCCAACTGTTTAAGGGCAATAGCAGCCACCACCCTCCTGGTCAAAGAAGCTTCCAAACTTACTCTGGGCCAAGATCTGCAGATTATCAGCCGTCATGCTGTAGAGGCCCTGCTGCATGCCCCACCTGACAGATGGATTTCTAATGCGTGCATCACACAATATCAAGTATTACTGTTGGACGCCCCCACAAATAACTTTCCTCAAGTCAGAGACTCTGAATCCAGCCATCTTCTTGCCGGATGAAGCTGCCAGATCACCTCAAAAGAGTGAGTACCCTAACCAAGGTATGAGAGGATTTAAAGGGTCAACCCTTGACTAAGGTGGATGCTGAACTGTTTACTGATGGCAGTAGTTATGTTAAGGAAAGTATTCAATATGCAGGGGTGGCAGTGATTACTTTGACCGAAGTCCTATGGGCTGAACCTTAGAGCATGGCACATCAGCACAAAAGGCTGAGCTCATTGCCCTAACTCAAGCACTTAGATGGGCAAAAGGAAAAGCTGTAAATATCTATACAGACAGCCACTATGCCTTTGCCACAGCACATGTGCATGGGGCTCTATATAAAGAGAGAGGACTGTTAACGTCTAATGGAAAAGAAATCAAAAATAAAGAAGAGATCCTTACTCTCTTAGAAGCACTATGGCTTCCAAAACAAGTGGCCGTTATGCATTGTAAAGGACACCAGAAGTCAAATTCAGAAATAGCCAATGGTAATGACTTCACTGATCAAACAGTGAAAAAGGTGGCCTTACAGCCTATACAAGCTTTAAAGGTTTTGACTGCCTTTTTAACTAGAGTGCTGCCTGAACTCCCCTGCTACTCAACTTCCAACCTTGCTACCATCAAGGATTTACAAGGGAAAAAAGAGAGCAAAGGATGGTATCTGATGGAAGACCAAAGGCCCATCCTTCCGAAGACCTCAGGAAGAGACTGGCTACAACTACATTCTACAGCTCACATGGGAGCTACCAAAATGACAGAGCTAGCAAAAAGGGACTTATATATTCCCAATTTAGGACAAATGTGTCAGGACATAGCCCAGAGGTGTCAAGCTTGTGCTCAAACTAACCCAGCTCTCAAGCATTCTCTTCCAGGACACAGATTCCGAGGCCAAGCACCTGGAGAAATTTGGGAATTGTGATGCACACTTCACTGAAATGACCAAAAAGATTTATGGTTACAAGTATCTGCTCATCCTAGTGGACACCTTTTTCAGGATGGGTTAAGGCATTCCTGACTAGGTCTGAGGCCACCCAGGTAGTAGCTAAAAAACTGCTAAATGAGATTATACCTCAGTTTGGCATCCCTGTTGATCTGGGGTCTGACAATGGCCCAGCTTTCATAGATCATGTTTCTAAATCTTTAGCTTCTGGCCTCCAGATAGACTAGAAGTTACATTGTGTATATCATCCTCAAAGTTCAAGACAGGTAGAAAGGATGAATAGAACTCTTAAAGAAACTTTAACCAAGTTAATAACAGAGACTGATGGTAACTGGGTAAATTTTCTTCCTTTCACTCTACTGAGAGCATGATGCACACTCTATGTAAAAGAAATTACTCCTTTTGAAATCTTGTTTGGCCATCCACTGCCCCTAATCCCTCACTTAACGGATAAACATCTGGTAGAATTGTCTAACCAAGCTCTCTTAAAGTCCTTACAGGCACTCCAAGCTGTCTTGGACCAAGTTCAGAGACTGGTACGAGAAACCAATTGGACTTAGAACCCTGGGACTGGATCTGGGTCTGCAGGTACCAGATGGCCAACCTGGAACCATGGTGGATAGGACCTTATCCTGTCATCTTGCTCACTCCAACTGCAGTTAAGGTTGCAGGACAAGCCCACTAGATTCATCATTCTCAAGAGAGCTCACCCAGACCACATTCCTCAAACATGGATGGTAAAAAGGACAGACAATCCACTCTAAGTAAAATTAATAAGAGAGCCTTAATGTTAATGTTTATTTTCTGGGCATTGAAAACCATCAAGGGAGATGAGAGTCAAAACCCCCATGTATTGGTCACATATAAACGGATAGTTAAAAGGACCTCCGATGGAAAAATCTTAGCTACCAATACTTCAGCCGGCTACACTCCCCCTTTCCAGTTTGATATTTGTGATGTGTTCAAGCTTGAAATTTTACAATCAATGTATACTTATTACCATGCCTCTTCTATTCGAACTTGGGGTTGTGGATCTGCTTCCTTTTGTAAAGGGTTTACGGGGCTTTAAGGTTTAAGGATGCCCAGTAGATGGGAGTTTAGAATGTAACGTTAAAAATGAATGGCATTGTGCTTCCTGGGGTTGTGAGACCTTTGCCCCCTGAGTTAAGTCAAAGGACAGATGGATTTCCCTACAATGTGGCACTGATAAAAGGGAATCTTAATCCTCTGGCTTTACAAGTGCTAAACAGGGATGATATAAATTGGCTTATGGGAAAAACATGGGGAATATGGATTCTTGCTCCAGGAAGCGCCCAGGATCAGAATTTACTATTCAAAAATTTGAAGTCCCATCAATCCCCCCAGTACCCATTGGTCCTAATAAGGTCCTCAGTCCTCCCTTACCACCAAAACCATCTCCCACTGATTATGCCAGCTCCAAAGATGTTTCCAGATGGAACCCTCCTGAGTTATGTAATTCTCTACTCTATACCTATAAATTTTTCAGTGTTACTGATCCAGACCTCACTAAGGACTGTTGGCTTTGCCTGGATCCTCACCCCCCCCCTTATTATGTAGGATTAGGGGCTATTAGAAATATGGGAACAAACTCCTCCCATATCCAAAATCTCACATCTGAGGATGTGATCAAAAGAGATCTATGCCCCTGGGGTTCTAAACTTATACTCACCCTTGGTAGCCTGTCAGGCAGAGGAACTTGCTTCTATGGTCCCAGCTATAACATATCATTGTCCCCTTATAAAGAGATATGTAATCAGTCTAACCCCCTCACTCCACCCCCAGGGGGACCATATTATTTAGTCCCACCAGAGGGAACCTGGCTTGCCTATACCTCTGGACTAACTCCCTGTATAAACCAAAAGTTCATGGCCTCACCAGGCGAGCTCTATATCCTTGTGCACCTCCTCCCTCAGGTTTACTATTTCTCAGGGGAAGAGGGCAGAGAGCATTTTGACCTTTTGTCTAGAGCTCGACAGCCTCGAGATCTAGGGATAGGTACCGTCTTAGTGCCCCTCTTGGTTGGGGTAGGCATTGCAGGATCTGTTGGGATAGGAACACCTAACTGCTTATCTCGCTTCTGTAAGCTCGCCTCACTTGCCCACACAATAACAGGTTGTTGATTGGTAAATTCAAGGTTTGCTGTGTTTGAATTTTTTTGTGTTGTGTGAACCTGATTGGCCCATGGATGTTCTGTTTGAACCATGCTTTCTGTAACCTTATAAAAACTCTGGCTGGCTGATGCTCGGGGCTGCTTCTATTCCCGACATAGACAGCCCAGTCAGCCGAAATAAAATTTTGCCTCGCTACTTTCAGTTAAGTGGTGTTGGTGATTTTTATTCAGAATCTGGCATACAACAAAAAGCTTGTGAAATATGAGTAAATTTTATTTTATTTTATTAACTTTAGAAAATAGCATTGTAACAAAGTTATAATTATTTTTTTAAAGACTGTATTGTGATTAAGATTTTAGCATAGTTGGATGTAACGGCCCACACCTTTAATTCCAGTCAAGCCTGGTCTACATAGCAAGTTCCAAGCCTGCTGGGCCTACAGGGAGACCCTTTCCCCACCCCTCCAAAAGATGTTACCATAAAACAAAGTTGTATATAGTTATAGAAGATGTTAACAAAAGGAATTTATTTAAACCAAAAAGTATCTTTAAATATTAATGGTTCAGTTGAATTAATATAGTTATATATTATTGAACTCAGTATAAGCCCTGTAAGACATAAAATTGAATGAGTTTTTTAACCTTTAAAAAGATCTCCATTTCATTTTAGAATATTGTTCCTTGCAGACAGACTCTTGTTTTTGCTACTAACACTGAGATGTTGGCACTTGCATCTCTAATCTGTATGTATCTTGTTATTAGTAGTCATAATCGGTTACACTAAACTTGTACCCACTTGTGAAAGAGATGTACTGTTGTTCGGGAGTGTGTTACTGAATATGTTAAAGCTGTAGTGAAAAGCTTCTAATCATG
>NW_008352391.1:1629943-1634028 GCF_000622305.1 Nannospalax galili
ATGTAATGAAAAAAAATCTTCTGAAAAAAAAACTAATGGTTCAGGTGACTAGAGAGAGGATTCAGTGGTTGAGAACACTGACTGCTCTTGCAGAGGACCTGGGTTTGATTCCCAGCACCCACATGGCAGCTAACAGCCAGCTGTAACTCCAGTTCCAGAGGAATTCAATGCCTTCTTCTGACCTCCGTGAGCATTGTGCGACCCTGGAGGAACTTACGTACATTTTAGCAAGCAGCATGCTCATACACATATTAATGGTTTAGAAAGCAAACAAACGGGCACCAAAAACTTCTTTGTTGCTACAAAGAGCATCAAGAGAAAAAAAGTAAAACATGGAAGATGAAATGGAAAACACAAAATGTCACTGACTGGAAAAACTTAACTACAAGGGGTGGGCAGGGCCTCCTTTTCTTCGACTGTTGAACTCTGTAAGAGGGTGTGTGGACACTATGCTCCTGTGTTCCTTCCCACTTACTGAAGCACTCAGTAAGTGACAAGCCACTGTTAATGGCACAGTCAACTCCAACAAGAAGTTCTCAGAGAAGCAGGCACCATCATGGTTCACAGGCTTTCAATTTCCTGCAAGCAGCTCTTCTTCCTTTAACAGGCCTTCCTTTACCTGCTCTGTGACTTAAATGGAACCAGGAAAGTATCAAGGCTTATGCAACAAACCGTGGGCATCAGTTGCTAGAAAATTCAACTCAAGGCATAATCAATTCTATAACTCCAGGTTCTTTAATGCCCCTGAAAATTTTCTGTTTGTGTTCTAAAAAGGAATTTGGATAAAGGTGAATAACCTGCCTGATATAACCTCAAAATCTATAAATCAAAAATTGAAAAATTTCAAGGAAAACTAATAATGACATTTCTCCCATTAATGAATACTTCAATAAAAACTTAAGAAAACAGGAAATTCAAAGAATATAATTATCTAGTCTTACTTAGTCACAAGTTAATACATATTCATTGTATTCAAGTACAAATGGAACATTTCAAAACTGACTATATTTAATTATGAAGCAAGTCTTGGTATATTAAATAGTCTACATTAAATATATCTTGTCTACATTAGAAATTATAAATCAATAAATAAAAAGATGAATAAAAGCCCTCATAAATTTTAACTTTACAAACAGAACCATTGTGACAGCAGATAATCCTTTGGAGCTGAACTGTAATTAAGATAATATATATCATTTGAATAATCCTGAGAAGGGAATTCATTTAAATACAATAGAACATATCAGAAAATAGTTCATTAAGCATGTATTTTAGCATTTAGAAAAATATTAGAGTAAACCCAAATTAATAAAAACAGAAGACAGCACTGTAGAAAGCATCAGCAAAGACGGTCTGGTTCTTTGAAAAGACTAAACTATGAAGATATTGATTGTCTTTAAACGGAAATCACAAATCAGCGGTGAAAAAGAGGACATGTGTAGCGTAGACTAATACTGAAATTGTAATAGAACGTGCATTCGTGGGGTCTGTTAGATGGTTCAGTCAGTAAAGATGCTTGCTGCCAAGCTTGACAACCTGAGTTTGATCCCTAGGAGCCACACGGTGGAAGAACAGAGTCTACTCCTGCAAGCATTTATGATTCAGTGGGTATAAGGAAGATCTCATTTTTTGGACTATGGGCTTCACCTTTGCATCACTACTTTTTTGTTTCATTCTAATTGATTTTTTGTAGGGCTGAAGTATGTAGCGGGGTGTATGTATTCAGTGTAGGTGTGTGCATGTGTGTGTGTGTGTGAGAGTACACATATACATGTGTGTGAATACCTATGGAGCCCAAGGTTAATGTGGGCTGTCTCTTTCCTCAATCACTTTCCAACCTTTATTTTTTTAAGTCAGGGTCTTTCACTGAACCTGAAACTCACTGATTTTGCTCTGCTGATGGGCCAATGAGCTTCAGGGATCTGCCAGACTCTGTCTAGCCTTCGCCCCAACTCGGGTTACAGATACATGCATGGGTTCTGCAAGTCCAAACCCGGTGCTTGTGTTTGTGAGGCAGGCCCTTTACAACTGAGTCATCCCCCTAGTCCCTAATTGATATATTTGGTCATTTCATCTTACATTATAAGCTCACTTTCCAGGCCATAAAAACTGGTGCTCAGGGAATCTGTGCACCTTTTTAGCCAATAGAGTCATTGAGAAAACAGAAATCCTCAACCCTAGAAGTGCAAAGGAAATACAAGTCACCCAACCACAGTGCTCTACCTCATATAAGCAAATGTGTGTCTCTCAGTCTCCCCAGATTTGCTCTTGGTGCTTGTCCCTAGAACCAGTTAAAGTCTCTGTGCTAATCTCTGTTGTAGAAATAGCACAATTCCATTTTGGAAGCTTTCGAGACTCAGGAAAGCAGACTTTTCTTTCCTTCTGAGGCTCTGGTGAAGGCTTGGGATCACAGCTCTAAGATTAAGGCAAGGACTTCATGTTCTTGCCTGGTGCAATGGGCCCACAGCTTTCCACAGAGAGGTGTGCAGAGGTGACAAATTTGCCCAGAGACACAGTTAGTGAGCACCGTAATTGCAACCTCACTCAAGGTCTGACTGAGCCAGAATGCTGCCTTTTGTTCCTAGGTTACTTCCACTGAGGCTAAATCTTGATTTCCTATCACATTGTTTCTATCTTTATATGCTGTTTGCGTCCTCCACACCCTGTGTGACCGCATTACAACTTCTGAGGTGACACTAACAGCAGTGTCTCTGAATAGATGCACACTAAGGAGAGGTGTGATCTTTTTTTTTTTTTATAAAACCCCAATATACAACACTTTAATTAGGCTCTGCTGACACAAAATAAAGCCTCAGAGTAAAAGCCTATGTTTCTCTATTGCAATCTGCTTCTTCACATGAAAAATGGAAGATAGCAAACTAGACCAAATACTGGTCCTTTCACTCTGCTGGACCAGTGGACTGAACAGTAGTACATGGACAGACTTTCCTGTTCTGATGTACTTAAATTAGCACTGACAGGGATAACAGGAAGAGCTATAATGTTTGGGAACAGTGATTGCCAATTCATATAATGCAACAAAAAACCTAGGTGTGTAAGTTAATTAAATTGACATTTGCTTCTTCTGTACCCTGATTGTGGGATCAAATTATCGTAGCTTTGTGCAGTTGAAGTGAAATGGCTGTACTCACCACCACTATATTTTTATTTATGACATCCTCCTGCAACAAAAATCCCTGTGCCTCCTTGTCACGGTTGGCTCCCAATGCCAACAGGACACAGCTAGGAGAAGGAACATCAACTAGGGAATTACCTCTATTGGACTGACCTGTGGGCATGTCTGTGAGACGTTTTCTTGATTGCTGAGTGATGTAGGAGGGCCCAGTCTATAGTAGGCAGGGCCACCTTTGAACATGTGGCCCTGGATTGTATAAGAAAGCAGGCTGAGCACAAGCCAGGGGAGCAAGCAAGTAAGCAGCGTTACTTCATCGTCTCTGCTTCAGCTTCTGCCTCCAGGTTCCTGACGAGCTCCTGCTCTGACTTCCCTTTATGATGAATTGTAACTTCTAAGTCAAATAAACCCTTTCCCCCCTAAGTTGGTTTTGGTTAGAGTGCTTTATCACAGCAATATAAAGCTAACTAGAACACCCTTGTCATTTTCAAAGTCTTGAGACAGTTAACAAAGGATGGGGTCAGTGTGAGAAAAAAGGACTGATGACTCAGGAAGAAAATGAATATTTCCTTTATTGTTATTGGGGGAGATTGGGGTTCCTTTTCAAGAGTCTTAGTCTTGTTAATAAAAAGAATTTAGGGGCTGGAGAGGTGGCTCAGCAGTTAAGAACACTCACTGTTCTTGCAGAAGACCTGGGTTTGAATCCCAGCACCCACATGGCAGCTAACAACTGTCTGTAACTCCAGTTCAAGGGGATCCAACAGTCTCTTTTGTCCTCCATGGGCATTGCACGACACGGGTGCATTTACCTACATGCAGGCATAACACTCATACACATAAAATAAAAATAATAAATAGGCCGGGCATGGTGGCATATGCCTTTAATCCCAGCACTTGGGCGGCAGAGGTAGGCAGATCTTTGTGAGTTCAAGGCCAGCCTGGTCTATATAGT
>NW_008352391.1:1634042-1636649 GCF_000622305.1 Nannospalax galili
GAAGAAAGAAAAAATATTTTAAAAATAGATATAAATAAATAAATAAATAAATAAATAAATAAATAAATAAATAGAATTTAGAGGGGCTGGAGAGATAGCTCATCAGTGAAGAGCACTGGTTGCTCTTGCAGATGACACAGGTTGGATTCCCAGCACCCACATGGTGGCTAACAACCATAACTTCAGTTCCAGGGGATCTGATGCCCACTTCTGGCCTCCATGGGCATTGCACACACAGGTGCGCTTACAAAATGCAAGTAAAACACTCATCAATATGAAATAAAAATAAACAAATTTTTCAAAAATAATTTAGAAATGAACTTGGAAGGAAGATCAAGGGCAAATTTGTTACGGTTCGAGAGAAAAACAGAGCAAGCTGAAATCTCAGAAGCTGCCCAGAACAGGGAGATGGCAAAGAGGAAGTGAGAAACCATGCCTTTTGCAATGGAAATTCACAAGAAGTGAGCATGGTGGAAGGGCGTGGTAGAGCTTCCGATGTCCAGTTGGAAAGCTGAGTCAGGGAAAACATGCCCAAGTGTTGGTCAGTGTGATGGCTAATCCTGGTGTGAACTCAACTGGATCTGTGATTAACTGAAATGAAAGAGATCTTCTTGATTGGATCACTTGAAGCTGGAAGACACACCCTAAATGTGAGTGTTACCTTCTGATGGCAGCCCATATAAAAGGCCATGGCAAAGGAGAACAGTTTCTTGGTTTTTTTTTTTTTTTTTGCTTTTTGCTGCTTGCCTTCTCTCTCCCTGGTAAGTTCCTCTTGCTACTGTAGACTGAAGACTAGCTGATCTTTTGGAAATTCATCAAAACTTCAGCTCGAGATTGGGACTACTGAGACATCCAGCCTTGTGGACTGAGCGACTATGGATTCTCAGCCTCTCCAGTGTGGTGCAGCCATTGTTGGACTACTTGGGTTCTATCCTGTGAGCTAAGCTGATAAATCTCTCTATATATATATTCATTCTACCGGTTCTGTTTATTTGGATAACCCTGACTAATACAGTCAGTATCCAAGAGATAGAAAAAAATGGAGATGAAAAGATAAGCTTTGCAGAGTTAAGACTTAAACTGTAAGGAGGGGCAAAGCTGATGTAGTCTTTCTGTTACCAGGAAATAGATGAAGCCCAAAGTCCTTGTGGCTATCCATTCTTTCCTTTGTCAACTTCCTTTCTTTAAAAACTAATTCTTAACTCTCTTCCACTCAGAAAGTTCTTGGGTTCCAGTCTTAAAACAAGACACAAATTCATCCAGCCCATAGTTTCTTCTAGTTAGCTATAGCAACCTTGTTGAAAAATTATAGTCCTTACTTTTCCTTCTGTTCTTCCAATTGATTTCCTGGACCACAGCACATAGGCTCCCATTTTTCATAATTGCTTAACTGAAATTGGCCTTACCCAAGTTACTGAGAAATTCCTCTTGGCTTAGTCCAGCAAGGTTATTTTTTAACTGTCTTTAACAAGCTTCAGGGTAGGCTACTTGTTCTTCCTGAAATTCACTCCTTAATGTCTGTGATGTTCTCTCCTGCCCCCTGGCTGCTCCTAATTCTGTCCTTTAACTCTCCTTTTAAAACTCAATAGACTTCAGTTCTCATTTTGTTCCTCCTCCCCCTCCTCCTCTTCCCTCTCCTCCTCCTCCACCACCTTTCCTCCTCCTCCTCCTCCTCCTCCTCCTCCTCCTCCTCCTCCTCCTCCTCCTCCTCCTCCTCCTCCTCCTCCTCCTCCTCCTCCTCCTCCTCCTCCTCCTCCTCCTCCTCCTCCTCCTCCTCCTCCTCCTCCTCCTCCTCCTCCTCCTCCTCCTCCTCCTCCTCCTCCTCCTCCTCCTCCTCCTCCTCCTCCTCCTCCTCCTCCTCCTCCTCCTCCTCCTCCTCCTCCTCCTCCTCCTCCTCCTCCTCCTCCTCCTCCTCCTCCTCCTCCTCCTCCTCCTCCTCCTCCTCCTCCTCCTCCTCCTCCTCCTCCTCCTCCTCCTCCTCCTCCTCCTCCTCCTTCTCCTCCCCTTCCTCCTCCTCCTCCCCCCTCCTCCTTCTACTCCCCCTCCTCCTCTTCCTCCTTCTCCTCCCCCTCCTCCACCACCTCTCCTCCTCCTCCACTCCTCCTTCTCTTACTCTTTTCTTCTTTCCTGTTCTGTTCATAGTGATCTCACTTCCTGCTTTAGTGTCTACACTCTACCTAAACAGAGATGTCCCAATACTCATTCTCAGCTAAAACCTTACTCCTGGAACTCAGGCTGAGATATCCACCTGCCTGCCAGATACCTCCTCTTAAATTATACCACAAGAGACAGCCTGAGAGGTTGGGTTCTGACCTCCATCAGTGTAGTGGCTCTGATCTCAGCAGACCCCAGAGAGTGCCAAATTCTGGCCTTCCTCTGACAGAGGGGCTGAGAACACAGGGGACTGCCTCCATGCGGTGGTGAGCTCCTCCTAATTGCACCATACTCACCTCCCTACCTGGGATTTCGTGAGGCCCCTCCCAAGGCCCCAGGGCAGATCTGGCTTTGGTAGGCTAAGGCTGAGCTCCTAGCAGACAACTTGAGAGGGTGGACTGTCTGAGAGCACCCAGATCCTGCCTCCACGTGGTGAAGGAAGCCTGAGTGTAC
>NW_008352391.1:1636888-1654578 GCF_000622305.1 Nannospalax galili
ATAAAATGGAAAGCCAAAACACTATGTCCCCACCAAACTCCACCAGTCCTATAGAAGAGTTTTACAAGGAGAACCCCCTAGAGATAATGAAGGACACTGAATTTAAAAGAACAATCATAAACATGATCAAGGAATTCAATGAATTTAAAGAACACACGAACAAACAAATCAAAGAACTAAAAGAAGATAGGGATAAACTTCTGAATGAATTCGCAAAAGAGAGAAACATTGAAGAAAACTCAGGCAGAAATGAAGAAGGAAGTGCAAAACTCAATAAGCCAACTTGAAACAACAGGAGAAAGCCTCACCTCTAGAATGGATGAAAAGGAAAACAGAATATCAACACTGGAAGATAAAGTTGAAGAACTGAATCACTCATGCAAAGATTATGGAAAATTTTAAAAAACATAGGAATGAAATATGCAAGAGATGTGGGACACCATGAAAAGATCAAATCTATAGATCATAGAAATAGAGGAAGGAGAAGAATTTCAGGTTAAAGGTGTGGACCAGATCTTAGACAGGATTATAGAAGTGAATTTCCTGAAATTAAGGAAAGACATCCCCATACAAATACAGGAAGCGAAGCACATAGAACACCAAATAGACAGGATCAGAAAAGAAACTCCCCATGACATATCATAATAAAAACACTATATGTACAGGACAAAGAGAAAATACTGAAAGCAGCAAAAGAAAAACAAGTCAAATACAAAGGAAAGCCCATCAGAATTACAGTTGACTTATCAATGCAAACTATGAAAGCCAGAAGAGCCTGGACCAAGATATTTCCAGTTCTGCATGACAATACATGTCAGCCAGAATAATTTATCCAGCAAAAATGTCTATTATAGTTGAGGGGAAAGAAAAATCTTCCATGACACGGAAAGCCTGAAAGAATACATGCCCACAAAACCAGCCCTTCAAGAACACTTGAAACAATACAGAGAGTGGAGAGAGAAACAACTATATCCCAGGGGAAATGAAAGAAAATAAATAAAGGTATAATCGAGGAAACACTGGAACCTTGAAAGGGAATAGCATCCCCAGGAAAAGAAGTCTCACAACAGATGGAAATTTACTTGTTAATGCTATTATGTCTCATAATTATTTTCTTAAAAAAGAAAATGAGAATGTAAAAGATGTTAAAAGGATATGGGAATGGAGATATTTTCCAAAATAGAAAAAATGAGAAAGCCTAAGCAAGTGATGAAGGTCTGTTTAGCTTTTTTATGATATATAAAGGATGAGACAAAAATATTATACACATAATCTTAAAATGTCTATGGTCATACTTTGGTCAACTAGTTTAAGGAACAAAATATATATCTAGTCAAAGTTTATCTCAGAATATTTGGTTTTTTACCCAAGCCTTATCTACATAGCACATGATAATTAAAAGTACCAGACTGGTGGAACTAACCTTCTTGGATGTTTAACAGCCATAGTTTGAGGCCTATACTAATGTGGTCAGAGGGACTTAAAGGACAACTTTTGCCCCTTGCCCTCCAAAGTCGACTAAGTTCCAGGGGAAATGTCCTGTAACTGTGGTGAGTCACTTGCCCTCTTATTCAGGGAGACCCCACAAGATGGACTTGAACCAGTGTCCAGTCTACAAAGAGGAGGGTCAACTCAGAGGAAACATCTAATTCATGCTTCCAAGTGAAGCCAGACATGGTTGAGCAGGACCTTTGACTTATCTTCACATAGATGGAACTGGTAAAAGAAAGGATCTAGGAGCTCCTCCCAAGCCCATGTGATCCCTGAAGAACAGATCCTCAAATGACCTTTAGTGTAACAATAAATTGATTTATTTGGGCCAACTGTATGGTCTTAAACACCCAAAAGGAAACTATACCCAAAGAGTAAAGTCATCATTATATTTCTTTAAGAGTTCAAGGGATTACACTTCCCAGACATTAGGCTTAAGTCCATATACAAAGTTATTTAGACAATTATTTCTCATTGATGATTTTGTTCCTAACCAGAAAGTGCTGCTCAGATGTAAGACTTCAAATCTTGGTCTCCAATACTGTAGTGCCCACCTGTAGCTAAGGAAGGCAACCAGCTATTGTTCTAAAATGATGGAAAAATTTGTTTTCTCCCCTATCTAGAAGCCTTTGGGAGGGAACTGACACTGATTCCAACCACTCCAACAGCTCTCAAAATACCTGAAAGCAAGTCCTGAATCCATCACTCTAGAGTACAGCCTTGGAAGACAAAAAAAAAAAAAGGAGGAACCCAATAGAAAGATGCTTTTGGAAGCCCTTGTCAAGAAACTCCAATGGACTTTCATGTGAACATTTGGAAAATTGGAACCCAGTAGAGGGATGCTTTTGGAAGCCCTTGTCAAGAAATTCCAATGGACTTTCATATGAACATTTGAAAATTGCCCTGTTCTGACTTTTCTCTAGTTCCCTGTCTAGAACTTGTACTGCCAGTTACTCTTGCCTTTTCTTCTCCTTCACATCTCCTATTCATGATTCAATGACTTTCTTTTCCTCCTTGAGATAAGAGTTATGCAATTTGGAAGTCTTTTAGATAGACTCACTGAAGGGATACTCAAATTGCCTCACCCTGCGTCCCTGTTCAGCATGGAAGCCAGAGCAGTCTGCGTGCTGATTCCCTACTGGTAATTTGGGTAACCTCTTCAGAGGATGGTGTGATAAGAATAGGAGGTAGGAATTGGCTAGGCTGTTAGGGTAAAAAGACCCCAAGGAAAAGTAGCCAGTTTCATGGCTAAAACTCACAATGTCCTTGGGCCTCTTAGCAACCTACTGCTTTCCAAAGGCCAAAAGTGTCGAAAATATTTGGGAGCTTTTATCTAATCCTTAAAAGATTTTAGGGTTATCTCTTCAGAAAGAGGAATGTTAAGAGTAGCCAAAAGCTCCATAAAAAATAAATAAATCAAAGAAAAAAGAGTACATGCAGTTATCAGAAAAAAGTGATGGGGAGATATAGGCGGAGTTGGAGGGGAGGGAGTGGGCATGGATTTGATCACAACACCTTATATTCTTGTATGAAATTCTCAATAAATTATTTATTTAAAAAAAATAAAGCACAAGCATCTCAAGCTCAGGTCAGGTCCCACACTGATTTTGTTGCTTTCCCCACTCCATACCGGCTGGTATTCTTTTGTTTCCTTTCCTGCAAAGTCTGTCAGAAATCAGGGGTCATTCAAACACTGCTCTGCAAACCAAGTCTCATAGGTTCTAAAGATGGCGTTACTCATTCCTGTTTCTTCCTTTACCCCCAGTGTCTAAATTTAGGTCCTCTTGACTGCTCTTACCCACTTCAGTGCCTAGGAGAATCCCGGACGTTAGTCATCTTGCCATTTATCTCCCTTCTACCTTCCCCATGGTGACCAAAGTGACCTGTCCTAAACAGTTACTTTTTCTTCTTAGTATATCCCTGTTTAACTCCTGACAATGGCTTCCCATTTCAGAGATCTTCAAGACCACTTCAAGGATCATTTCTGGGCTGTGTCCAGTAACCTGATTTGAGAAGTGACAGGGAGGAAAAGAAATACGTAGTTTACAAAAGCTCCCACCACGCCATTCCAATTCCCAGCCAGATTGGAGATTCTCAGGGGAAGAAGTCAAATCAAAGTGACATGGACAAAACGAGGTTCTGTCCTCCAGATTGGAAATTACATTGTGTATCTCACCCCCAGAGTTCAGAACAGATGGAAAAGATGAATAGAACTATTAAGGAAACTTTGACTAAGTTAATAACAGAGACTGATGGTAACTCGTAAGTAAGGAAGAGTATAAGTACTCTTCCTTTTGCCCTTCACAGGGCTTATACTGAGTTCAGTATTGTATAACTGTATTATTTCAACAGCGAACCTAAAAATTGTATAGCCACTTTTGAAAGAGATGTATCTTTGCTCTGGAAACTGTTATTGAGTATGTTAAAGTTATAATGAAATGCTTTTTTAAAAAATAAGCCAGATGTACTCCTTATGTAAAAGGAATTATTCCCTTTGGGATCTTGTTTGGGTGACCTCCACCCCTTACTTCCTGCTTAGGGGAGGAAAACCTGGCGGAAATATGTAATTACAGCCTTTTACAGTCATTGCAGGCTCTGCAAAATGCTCTAAGCCAGGTACATGGACTAGTGCAGGAGGCTCATGAGCCCAGTCATCCCTCACTGACTACTGAACAGACAGATCTGGAACCTGGTGATTGGATTTGAGTCCACAGACATCAAACGCCTAACCTCAAACCCAATCATCTTGCTGACTCCAACTGCTGTTAAAGCTGCCAGACGTGCCCACTGGATTCACCATTCCCAACTTAAGAGAGCTCATCCAGACCACATTCCTCAAACATGGACAGTAAAAAGAACAGACAATCCTCTCAAAGTAAAACTGATAAAAGAATCTTAATTCTTATGTTCTTCTAGATAATAAAAACAGTAACAGGGTACAGTGACTGAAATCCCCATGAGCCATCCCCTGATAATTGGGTATTAAAAAGAACTTCAGATGGTAAGATCTTAGCCACTAACACCACCACTAACCACTCCCCCAGCTTTCTGTTTGGCCTTTGTGATCCGTTTTCTTTACAAGTAAGAGTAACTATTCGTGTCCCATCTCCTCGACCCTGGGGATATGGAACTCCTAGTCATGAAAAAAACTTCAAAGCTTACAGGTTTATGGATGCCCAGCAGATGGGAGTCCAGACTGTAACCGTGAAAATGAATGGCATTATGGAACTTGGGGATATGAGACATTTGCTTCCTGGATCAGATCAAAGGATAAATGGATTTCCTTTCAGCATGGCACTCCTGGTATAACTATGGAAAAACTTAACTTACTCCTTGATTCTTTAGCTGAGGTAATGTTACAAAACTGTTGAGGGCTAGATCTTGTTTTTATGCAATAAGGATGATTATGCATGGCACTGGGTGAAAAATATTGCTTCTATGCTAACCATACTGGAGTGATTAGAGATAGTATTAGGTTAGTCCAGCAACGAATTAATGCTTGAGAAAGGGATCTCAGTAATCACCAAAACTGGTATGAGTCCTTATTTTCCTGGTCACCCTGGCTGAGCACTTTGTTAAGGGCTGTTGCTGGGCCTGTGATTCTTATTCTTTTAATTTTTAATCTTGGGACCTTGTATCTTAAATGCCCTTGTAAAATTTATTAATCAGAGATTCCAGGCAGTAAAGCTCATGATATTATGAACCCAATATGAACAATTAATACCAGTGCATGAAGAAAGCTGTACCTAATAGGTCAAAGAATTAACCTTACTCACAACAGGAGTGGGGAATGAACTGGCTCAGCAAACTTACTTAAGTTACTCCATTTTGTTCAGAGCCATTTTAGCAACTTTGTTCTACACCAAAAGGAAAAGGGGGGCAACCTTGGGTCTTAGAAAATTGCCCTAGCCATGAACCATGGAATGTGCTAATTCCAGACATTATATACCTGACTAACCAGCTTGTTTTCCCTTCTGTAATCCGCTTGCTATCTTGGGTCACCTTGATACAGGGCATAAGACCACCCTTGTTATCCTGTTATTGTATGACCACCTAGAAGTCATTTACCTTGACTGTCTTATTATACTTATTATGCCTAAAATAGTTGGCTAGTTTTAAGGTCACAAAGTTGAGTCTTTTTTGAGACGGGGTCTCCCTGTAGCCCCAGCTTGCCTGGAACTCACTATGTAGACCAGGCTTGCCTTGAACTCACAGAGATATACCTGCCTCTGCCTCCTGAGTGCTGGGGCTACAGGTGTGTGCCATCACACCCATATATTATTTTTATTTTATGTGTTTGAGTGTATTGCCTGGATGTGTGTAAGTGCACCCATGTCATGCAATGCTTGCAGAGCTCAGAAAAGGGTGTTGGAGCCCCTGGAACTGGAATTACAGACAGTTGTTAGCCACCATGTGGGTGCTGGGAATTGAACCTGTGTCTTCTGAAAGAGCAGTCAGTGCTCTTAACCACTGAGTCATCTCTCTAGTCCCTACTTATTTTTAATTTATGTGTATGAGTGTATTGTCTGCTTGCATGTAAGTGTACCCCTGTTATGCAATGCCCATGGAAGACAGACAAGGGCATCAGATCCCTTAGAACTGGAGTTATGAACTGTTGTCAGTTCCCATGTGGGTGCTGGTATTGGAACCTGGGTCTTCTGCAAGAGCAACAACAGCTCTTAACTACTGAGCCATCTCTCCAGCCTATGACAGAGTGTTACACTGTAGCCTAGCCTGGCCTTAAGTCATTATGTGTCCAAGCCTGTCCTTGAGTTTGTGGCCATCCTTCTGCCTCAGCTTCCTGAATGCCACCACACCCATCATATGAAGCTATTTGTAACTGTCTAAGGCAATGATGCTATTTTGTTCCTCTGAGTTTTCCCAGATTGTCTCTTCCTGGGTTCTTAAGTGCCTTCCTCCTCTTCTGCTGGAAAACTCCTATTCACCCTTTAGACTATCTTCAAGCATCTTCTTTGCTAGATGTTCTCACATTCAGAAAATCAGAGCAAAAAACTGTTCACTTTTCTGGAAATGCTCCTCTTATTATATTTACAATGTATTTTAATTCTATTTGCATATTTCCATTACCATTGATATTCTCTTTTATTTTTAAATCCTAACATTCCACCTGACCCTCAAAATTTTCATTTGTGTCTCATAATACAAAGCACATTTAGTTTATCACTAAAAGTCCACATAGTCTTTAAGTCCCAACACTGTTCAAAAGTCCAGTCTCTTCTGAGACTCAAGGCACTCTCTTAACTGTTAGCCAATATACAACGGCACAGAGTATACATTCCCATTCCAAAAGACAGGGAAGGATTGGAGCAAAGCAAGACCATAATGCAGCAGTATAATTTTGTGGAAGTCAGGGGACAACTTGTGGGAGTCTGTTCTCTCCTTCCACCATGTGGGTTCTGGGGATTGAACTCAGGTTATGAGGTCTGAAAGCAAGCACCTTAACTTACCGAGCCATCTCACTGGTGCAGGTCTATAACTGTAAACTGACTCTTTCTCTTTTCCCTGCCAAACTGTACTTTTTTTCATATCTTTCTGCTCCACTTGTTCCTTTCTCTCACTGTGGATCTGGATAAAGTAGTGAGTGAGCAGTAACCAAGTCAGAACCTGAATAATATCCTGTCCTGAAATTTCTTCTGCCAAACAAATTACTCTATTAGTGTTTTATGTTTTTTTATTACATTTAGTGTGTGTGTGTGTGTGTGTGTGTGTGTGTGTGTATGTGTATATGAGTGACGAGGTATACACATTCCACAGTGAATGTTTAAGTCAGAGGACAGCTTGGGAAGTTGCTTTTCTCTTTTCACTATGTAGGTCACAGAGATCAAACTCAAGTCATTCAGGCTTTGCAGCAAGTGCCTTTTCCCACTGAGCCATCTTGCGACCCTCTATTACTTTCTAATTTAGCTTCATACATGCACAATGACATCAGCTTCTTTTACAGGAATGGCCTCTAACCTGGTTCTTGAGAGAGTTCTTGTTCCCCTCTGAAGCCTTATGAGCCAGGCTGCCACTGTTAGCGATTTGGCATTCTGATTTTCTCCACTTCCATCAGAATGGCCATTAAGCAACTGTTTTCAGCATTCTAGGGCCTTTCTAACCCTAAACTTCAGACTCTTCCACATTCTTCCAACAAAACAATTCCAAAAGCCTATGAACGCCACGGTCAGGCTTATCACAGCAACAGCCTATGAACGCCACGGTCAGGCTTATCACAGCAACAGCCTATGAACGCCACGGTCAGGCTTATCACAGCAACAGCCTATGAACGCCATGGTTAGGCTTGTCACAGCAACAGCCTCATTTCTTGATACCAATTTTCTGTATTTGCTACTTTCCAGACAAAATTTAAAAAGGTGAAAGAGTGGCCCTTCAGCCCATCAGATGGTGCTGTTCACATTCAGTGGAAACACCTGCATAGACACATCCAGATGTATATGTTGTCATGATTATTGTAAATGGAGTCAAGTTGACAACAAAGATTAACCACCACAATAGTCCTTGATTTAAACTGACACAATAGGTCAAAGGTTTTTTTTTTTATATATATTAGCTACCATCTAGACCATCTAGCATCAACCACTGGCCCTTCCTCTTTCATTGGGTGCTCTTGTTCATGGGTGCCCTGGTTAGCTTTAACTGTCAACCTGAAACAACCCAGAATCACCTGTAAAGAGAATCTCGACTGAGGAATTTCCTAGGTCATATTGGCCTGTGGGCATGTCTGTAGGGAGCTGTTTTGATTGTTAATTGATGTGGAGAGTCCAGCCCACTGTGAGAGGAAAAGAACTGACAAGGCCCGAGATTGTTGGTATGAACATAGAAATCACAATGTACATGCTTCATTGGTAGATCACATTGACCTTATAGGAAGAAAAATTTCATGAGGTCTCAGTCTTGTAAAAAATAAGCTAATTTTTAAAAATGAAATAAACATAAGAGGAAGTTGAATAATTCAAATCCCATGTGGCATTTAAAACTCAAAAACTATTCTCTTTCCACTGAATTGAATCCCCAAGGGCAGTTGACTAGATTTTCAGCACAAGTATAAAGCATTACTGAATTTGCTCATCTGACTGATCCTTGCTGTTCCAAATGTGCTGTGGCATAGCAAACAGTACAGCCATCAAGCATAGTAATAAATGTTACGTATAGAAAGGGGGCCTTCCATCAATGCTCCTGCAGTCTGAGCTTCTTACAGGAAATCAGATATGAAAACTCAGGAAGAATAGTAATTTATTCAAGAACATCAACTGTGGTTGAAATTTTCAGGCAGCTTCGAGAGGAAGTCAAATTTTCCTTTGTTTCTCTCTTCATATGGCAGAACCTGTGACCTGAAAGATGGAGAGGGGTCAATTCTGTTTATAAGCTGCTAGGCACATTTGGTGTGGTAGAAAACAACGGGGTTCTAAATGGGGGGAAACTTTGGCTGAAGCCCAGCTTGACCACTTCCTACTCTTGCAAAAAGAGCTGGCACTCGGTTTCTTATACGAATGATAATGATAACAGCTGCTTTGGAAGGAGGCTTTCAGGAGTAAATGAAATAATGTAGGAAAAGGAGCCTGACCTGGTATTTCTTAGTGCAGCTTTCTGCCCTTCTTCTTCTTTAGTGAGGCCCCAGGACTACTCAGGGTCAAAATACCTCCTCAGCTTTCATCTCAAAGTCAACATTTGGATGAGGAGTGTGAGGCACAAACTTTAAGGGGATGCCAGGAATACAGTAATCAAGGTAAAAAATATGCATTAAAAGTTGTGCTGGATAGCTTTAGTTGTTAACTTGACACACCTGCGTAGAGGGGGCCTCAGTTGTGGAATTGCCTCCATTGGATTGGCCTGTGGCCATTATGTGTGATATTTTCTTGATTGTTGAGTGATGTGGGAGGGTCTAGCCCACTGTGCATGGTGCCACTCCTGGGCAGGTGGTCCTGTATTGTATAAAGCAGGTTGAGCATGGGCCAGGGGACCAAGCCAGTAAGCAGCATTCCTCCACGGCCTGCCCTTCAGCTCCCGCCTCCAGGTTCCTGCCCTGAATTCCTACCTTGGACTCCCTTAGTAATGAACTGTGACCCAGAAGATGTAAGCCAAATAATCCCTTTCCTCCCCAAGTTGCTATTGGTCAGAGTGTTTTGTCATAGTAATTGAAGGCAAACTAGAACAAGATGACCTGAATAGGGCAGGTAAGGATCTTTATATACATTGCTCCAAAGTAATTTAAGTTCAACTTGAAATATGCACCCCAGACACTTCCTAGACATATAATTGATAAGCCAAGTCCACTTTGCCATACTTTTCTTGCATATAATCATTCATCAACAGCTCCATTAAGGGTTTGAGAAGGTGAAGCCATTCTAGTATTTTTTTAATTTTTTCTTACAGAGAACTTCTCTCCTTC
The DNA here is from genome assembly GCF_000622305.1 of Nannospalax galili. Taxonomy (NCBI): domain Eukaryota; kingdom Metazoa; phylum Chordata; class Mammalia; order Rodentia; family Spalacidae; genus Nannospalax; species Nannospalax galili. The sequence goes on from NW_008352391.1 coordinate 1,646,790, forward strand.
CTCAGGTTACACCCCAGAGTACTACCTGCCTCACAGACTGTAAGGTTCACCACAAATTGCAAGACTGTACATAAAGTGATCTTGAAAAAAAAATTGTCACTGGGAGCCATAAATAAAGGATGGTGCTGAGCACTTTAATACCAGAGCTACAAAAGATAAGGTTGATATACATGGAGATTATTCCCCACAGAAAGGAAAGAGACTTCTAAATCTACACCTGATAAAAGTGTTTTATATTTTCAAACTTAGCTGCTTCTCCTTACCGTTCTAATTGGCTAAGCTTATGTTGTGTAATATATAAACTGATGATATAAAGTAGTTTTCCTTATTTCAACTCATTCTTATCCATCACTTTCACTATCTTTCATGTATGCTCAGACTCTTTCAAGGATTAGCACCTCTATCCCATTTTGACACATTAATTAACCTGTTTAAACTACTCAGCCATTTCTACATTGTGTTTCTCAAGACCAGGTATTTCTTACCTTCTATATGTTCTTCTATAATCCTTAATTCTCAGTAATTCCTACTTTGTGCTTTCTCTGAGCTGCAAACCATGATTACTGAAGGTAAGGACATATTCATGAATACACACTGAGTATTCATGCTCTCTGACTTAAATTATCGATGCTGTTTCCTAGCATGCTGTATGCAAGCCTTCTTTATTTCCATTCACCCATTCTTTTTTCTAAATTTTATTGAATTTTTGAGAATTTCATACAATATATTTTGATCATATTTAGATCCCCTCCCCTACCTGTACCCCCCTTATTGCACCCCCACCCAATTTCATGTGTTCTGTCATATATATTAAGGCCAATCAAGTCAAATTTGTGCCCCCAAATACCCTTTTGTGTGGGCCCATCTGCTAGAGCCTGGTTAACCTATCTAGTCACACCTTTAAAGAAAACCAAATGCCCCTCTTCTGGCAGCTATCAATTGCCAACAGTTCCTCAGCTAAGGTTGGGTTCTTTTTTTTTTTAAATCTACTTCCCCACTTTTATCCTGGGATTTTGTCTGGCTTGAGCTTGTGTGGGTTTTGTGTATGTTCTTAATATTGCTGTGAATTCATAAGTAACTTCCCAGTTGTCTGGAAAACTCTTTTTTCATGTGGTCATCCAGCACCTCTAGCTCTTACAATCTTTCTGCCCCTTCTTCCACAACGATCCCTGAGCCTTGAGTGGCAGGTTTTATATAGGTGTACTATGCAGAGCTAAGCAGTCTGCATTCTCATTTTCTGTACTTTGGCCAGTTGTGGCTTTCTGGGTTAATCACCATCTGCTAGATGAGAAAGATTCTCTGGAGGAAGTCAAGAGATGCATTAATATTCTTTCCACCCCCTGTTCCACTATGTTCCTTGAGCCTCAAGTGTACAGGTTGCATCATAGACGTGTCACTTAGGACTAAGCACCTCAAAGACACTTATTCTCTGTGTTTGACCAAATGTGAAACTTCATAAGAGTCTCTGTTGCAAAAAGAAGTTCTTTAATGAGTGGTAAGAAGTACACTTGTATTTAAAGATTTGGAGCTCAGATTCACAAAAGAAAAAGAATATACATCACTTGTTTTTCTGAGTCTGTGTTACTCCACATAGTATAACAGTTTCTAGATCCCTCCATTTACCTACAAATTTCATGATTTCATTTTTCTTTACACTTAGCAGAACTCCATCACATAAATGTACAATGTTACATAAATGTATTGGTTCATCAGTTGAGGGACATTTAGGTTGTTTCCATTTCCTACCTATTATGAAAAGACTAACAGCAAATATGGGTGATCAGTATCTCTGCAGTAGGAAGTTGAGTCATTTGGATATATGCCAAGGAGTTGGTATAATCAGATCATATGGTACATACATTTTTAGTTTCTTAAGAGCTCTCCACACTGATTTCCATAGTGGTAGCACCAGTTTGCAATTCCACCAGAAGTGAATTCTCCCACATCCTCCAGCATTTGATGTCATTTGTTCTCTTGATCTTAGCCATTCTGACTGGGATAAAATGAAATCTTTAATCTTATAATTTGCATTTCCCTAATCACTAAATTATCAAGAATGTTGAACATTTTTAAGGTATTAGCCATTTTTTGTTTCCTGTTTTGAGAACTCTCTGTTCAGATCTGTAGCCTATTTCATAATTGGGTTATTTGTTTTCTTGCTTGTTTTCATATATTATTCATTATTTTTATTTTATTTTATTTTATGTGTATGAGTATATTGCCTGCATGAATGTAAGTGCACCTGTGTCATGCAATGCCCATGGAGGTCAGAAGGGCATCAGATCTCCTAGAACTGGAGTTGTTGATGGTTGTTAGCCATCATGTGGGTGCTGAGAACTGAACCCAGGTCCTCTGCAAGAGCAGCCAGTGCTCTTAACTGCTGAGTCATTTCTCCAACCACATTTTCTTTGTTTTTGTTTGTTTTTTTCTATTGAGTTCTTTGTATATTCTGGCTATTAATCTTCTATCAGGTTTATAGCTAATAAAGGTTTTCTCCCCCTTTTGGCCTTCTTCATCACGTGATTTGTTTTTTCTTTGCTGTACAGAAGGTTTTTTTGTTTAATGAGGTCTTGTTTGTCAATTGTTGACATTAATTTCTAAGTGACCAAAGTCCAATTTAGAAAGTCCTCTCCTACACCTATATCTTGTAGGGTATTGCCTATCCTTTCTTCTAACAGTTTCATCATTTCAGGTTTTACACTGAGGACTTTGATCCATTAGGAGTTGACTTTGGTGCAGGGTCATATATATGGATCTTATCTCATTCTGCTACACATGGAGATCTACTTTTTCTAGCACCATTTCCTGAATATGCTTTCTTTCCTCCATGTGTGTTCTTGACACCTTTGACAAATATCAGGTGGCTGAGATTGCATGCACTCATATTTGGGTCTTCTATTTTGCTCAATTGACCTACATATCTGTTTTGTGTCAGTACCATGCTGTTTTATGACTATAGCTCTGTAATATACCTTAAAATCTGTTATGATAATCCCCCAGCATTGCTCATTGTGGTCATGATTGCTTTGACTCTCTGGAATCTTTTGTGATCTATATGAATTTTAAGACCTTTTTTCTATTTCTATGAATTTTGATTTGGATGGCACTGAATATGTAAACTGCTTTTGGTAGGATTGTCATTTTCACAATATTAATTCTACCAATCCATGAGAATCGGAGGTATTTTCATCTCCTTGAGTCTTCCCCAATCTTTTTCTTTTTCTTCAAAATATAAAGTTCTCATTGTAGAGCTCTTTAATGTTTTTGCTTGGGCTTATTCCTAGATTTTTTTTCCTTTTGGTTTTTTTTAAGACAGGGCTTCCCTGTAGCTTCAGCTGGCCTGGAATTTGCTATGTAGACCAAGCTGGCCTCAATCTTGAAGATCCACCTGTCTCTGCCTTCTGAGTGCTGGGTTTAAAGGAGTATACAACCATGCCTGGCTACTAGATATTTTGAGGCTATTGTGAATGGGAGTATTTCCATGACCTCTTTTTTCTGGCTGCTTATTATTGGTATATGGAAAGGCTAGTGATTTTTGTAAATTGATTTTGTATCCTGACACATGGGTAAAAGTGTTGATCATTTCTAGAAGTTTTCTGGTTGAATTTTTGGGATCTCCTATGTCATATTATCTGCAAATTGGGATAATTTGACCTTTCCTTTTTCAAATAATTTCCTTCTCTTGTTTTATTGCATTGGCTAGAGTTTCAAGCACTACATTGAAAAGAAATAGGGTTAATGGGCAGCCTTGTCTAGTTCCTGATTTTAAGGGGTCAAGTTTTTCTCCATTTAGAATGATGCTGGCTGTGGGTTTGTTGTACATTGTCTTAATTATGTTGAGGTATGTTCCTGCCAGTCCAGTTCCCTCTACAACTTTCTTTTTTCTTTTTTTTAATTAAATTTTTATTTTTATGTGTAAGAGTACTTTGCCTGCATGTTTCTAAATGTATCACATGGTTGGTCATAATGGCTACAGAAGCTAGAAGATTGTGGACCACCACAATTGTGGATTGTGAACCGCATGTGGATGCTGGGAACTGAGTCTGGGTCCTCTACAGGAGCAGCCAGTGCTCTTAACCACTGAATAATCTCCAGTGCCACAACTGAATTTTTGTCTGTTTAAGCCAGCTCTAGCTGAGCATCTCTCACACAGAGCTGTGAGAGTTGTGCTTATGATGGTAGAGAGCAATCCCAGGTATCCCCCACCATGAGTCAGTTCTGGAAAAGTCTGTCAGAGATCCATGCACCAAGCAATGTTTAGTCTCTTGTCATAGGTCCCCTTGCATCCAGGTATGGAGCATAGAAATACTCATTGGATGGATGAAGTCCATGCCACTGACACCTGGCTGTCTGTATGTGAAGATGCACTCCCTGGTCCTCGAGTTGTGTGACATCATCTCACTTTCCTGCTAATTGTCTGTTTCTGGCCATCACAAGCACAATTTGGTGTCCAACTCTAAGAGAAGTTCCTGACATGCATGGCCTGCAGCCACCACAGGTCCAGGCACTGGCACCCATGCAGCTGTGGTCCCCGGGGTCCCCTTGGTCCCTGTGGACACTGAAGTCCCCCCTTGGCCGCCACCTTGAGGGTGGTGAACCACACCCCCTCTACAACTTTTATCAGGAATGTATGTTGGATTTTGTCAAAGGCCTTTTCTGTGTCGATTGAGATGAACATTTTTAATTTTTGTCATTAAGGTCATTTATATGGTTTATTACATTTATTGACTTGTGTACATTGAAATATTCCTGAAGTTCTAGAATAAAGTCAACTTGATCATGGTGGATGATCTTTTGGGTCTGTGTCTATGCAATGTGTAAGTATTTTGTTGAAAAATTTTGCATTCATGTTTATTAGGGATGTGGGCCTGTAGTTCTCTTCTTCCTGTTGTGTCTTGGGTATTGCAGCAATACCGGCCTTAAAGAAGGAGTTTTAAATTTTCTCTGTCCCTATCTTTTTATTCTATACATTTTAATTGAATTTTTGTATATTTTATAAAAAAAACATTTAAAATTTTTTTTAAATTTAATAACCACATGATTAGAAGAAGCATTTCATTACAACTTTAACATATTCAGTAATACACGCAAGAGCAAAAATACATCTCTTTCAAAAGCGGCTGTAATTTTTAGGTACACCGTTGAATTAATACAGTTATACAATATTGAACTCAGTATAAACCCTGTAAGACATAAAATTGAATGAGTTTTTACCCTTTAAAGAAGATCTACATTTCATTTTAAATATGCTGTTTCCTACATTTTTAATTCTACTAACAGATGTTTGCACATGTGTCTTTGATCTCTATGTATCTGATTATAACTAGTCACAGTTGGTTATATGCGGATTCTTGGTACCTGAGTTGGGATATAAAGTCATCAGGTAAATTTCACTGGTAATGTTTATCACCTCTACTATTTAATGTGAAGTACATTTTTGTTTCCTCCTCAAATATGTCTTTTTTTTAATTTGTTGATTTTTTTGTGTGTATATCATACATAATATCCCACACAATCTTATTAATCTACACACCCACTTCCCAAATGGTACCCTACCATAGACTCCCCCCTCCCACACACTGGAGCCCATATACTCTGTCATTCCTGTTACTGTCCACTGTGTTGTTGGCACCCCCAGCCATTCCCCAGTTCTTGTCTGTCTGCTGAATCTAGTCAGCCTATCTAGAGACCCTTGTTTTAGGAAGATCAGCTGTTCATCAGTTGTCAATATTCCTTTAGATAAGATTGGGGTCTGCTGTTCATTTTCCCAGTTCTATGCTGGGTTACTGTCTGGGAGTCTTTGGGCCACCCTGGCCAACAACTCAAAGAAAGGTATCTCCTGTCTGGCATTGTTTCTTATTATGTAGCCTTTAGCTATACATATGGACTCTTAAAAAGTTTTAGTGCCCCTATTACTATCTGGATATACTTTCCTTTTGGGCATTTAAGACCCTGCAATTGGCCCAGATAAACCAATTTATTTTTACTCTTACGGTTGTTTGAGGCTCTGTTCCTCAGGGGTCACATGGGCTTGGGAGGAGCCCCTGGCTCCTTTCTTTTACCAGTTCCGGCTATGTGAAGATAAGTTAAAGGTGCTGCTTGACCATGGCTGGCTTGGCTTGGAAGCACGGAGGAAATGTTTCCCCTGTGTTGACCCTTCTCTTTACACAAAACATCTTAATCAACTTTATACCCTCTTCCACATCGGCACCTGCCCATGCCCCCCACAACTGGATTTCATACATTCTGTCATTTGTGTTAAGGCCAAGTTCATCCACTGAGGTCTAGTCAGCCTATCTTGAATCCCTTTAAGAAGGTCACGTCTTCCTCACCCAGCAGTAATCAGCTGTCAATAATTCTTCAACTGAGATTGGGGTCTGCTGCCCATTTCCACAGTTCTGTGCTGGGTTTTTGTCTGCTTGAGTTTGCATGGGTCTTGTACATGCTGACACCATTGCTGTAGGTTCAAATGAGCAGGGTCCCAGAAACCTGTAGGACTCTATTTGTACAAGGTCATGGACCTCCTCCCTGGCTCTTACAATCTTTCTGCCTCCTCTTCTGAAATGGTCTCTGAGCCCTGGGTGTATAGATTTTGATATAGGAGTCCTGTCCAAGGACCCACACTCTGTAGACTCTTATTCTCTAGTTTTGGCTATTTATGGCCCTTTGTGTTCCAGGCCCTCTGCTGCATGAGGGAGCTCCATTGATGAGAACTGAAAGATACATTAGTGTTCCCTTTATCCCTTGTTCTATGTTCCATGAGTCTTAAGTGTAGAGGCTACATCATAGGTGTGCCACTTGGTCTTGGGCAATTCACAGATAATCTCTGTTGTGGAACTCTGTAAGAATCTCTCTTGAAAAAAGAAGCTTCTTTGACAGGTGGTGACTGGAATATCTGTCTTAAATTTAAAGATCCACATTTTCCCATAGTAAGAGATTACATTGGTCTACGGATGTGACAACCTTGGGGTTTTCTCTAAGATTTATGACCTCTCCAGCTATATATATTTGACTAGTTTTACAGTGCCACACATGAGTTTCCTCCTGTTGCATGAACTTTAAGTCCAATTAATTGATTATCCCCAAGATAAAAGTGACACTGCAGCACCAATGTTGTTTGCTGTGCCAGGAAGTGATGTGGTTATTAGGCCTTGAAGCTGGGGTTGGACCATCAACTGACGTTCTCCCTTAGCAGCTTGCATGGTGCTCTCCAAAGCTATGAGAGCTAGCCTTCAGGGGAGGTGGCTTGCAGGTCAGTTCCAGCTCCTTTGCTCCAAATCCTCTGTTCGAAGTATATATTGTCTTCAGCAATAGGGTCTTACCTTCAAGTTCTGGGAGGCAATCAAGGGCTGTGGCAATAACCCTAGTAATTTTGGAGTCTCTTGAAATGCTCTGGCCAACAATTCAAAGGAAGGTTTCTCCTATCTGGCACTGTTTCTTGTTATGTAACCTTCAGATATACTGTATTACTGTTTCAATTTCTTTTTGTGATATGGGTCTGTTTAAGCTGTTAACCTCTTCTTGGTTTAGTTTTGGTGGTTCCCATGCCTTTAGATATTCATCCATTTCTTTTAGGTTTTCAAATTTAGTAGCATATAGGTTTTTAAAGTATTCCCTTATAATGTTCTGTATCTTTCTGGTGTCTCTTGTGATATTTTCCCCTTTCTCTGATTTTGTAGATTTGGAGGTGCTCCTTCTTTCTTTTGGTTAAATAGGCTGGAGGTCTGTCAATCTTGTTTATCTTTTCAAAGAACCAGCTCTTGGAATTGTTGATTCTTTGTATTGTTTT
>NW_008352391.1:1654785-1655604 GCF_000622305.1 Nannospalax galili
CCCAAAGATTTTGTTGTGTTGTATTGTCCTTTTCATTTAGTTCCAGGAATACTTTTATTTCTTTCTTAATTTCTCCTTTGACTCATTCATCATTCAGGAGTGTGTTGTTTAATCTCCATGTGTTCATGTAGTGTTTAGGGCTTCTTTGGGTGTTGATTGTGAGTTTTATTGCATTGTGGTCTGATAGAATGGATGTAATTATTTCAATCTTTTTGAATTTGTTGAGGTTGGTTTTGTGCCCCAGTATATGGTTGATTTGGAGAAGGTTACATGGAGTGCTGAGTAGAAAGTATGTCCTTTGGTGCTTGGGTGGAATACTCTGTAGATGTCTGTTAAGTCTATTTGATATATGGTATAGTTTAATTTAAACGTCTCTCTGTTAACTCTCTGCCCTGTTGACCTATCTAATGGAGACAGTGGGGTACTGAAGTCCCCTACTATTAATGGGTTGGGATTAATCCGGGTCTTAAAGTTCTGTAGTATTGTTTTTATGAAGTTGGGTGCACCACAGTTTGGTGAATATATGTTCATGATTGTAATATCTTCTTGATTCATTGCTCCTTTTATCAGAATGAAGTGGCCCTCTATCTCTTCTGATTAGTTTTAGTTTAAAGTCTATTTTCTCAGATACTAGAATTGCTATGCCTGCTTTTTTCTTAGTGTTTGCTCGGTATAATTTTTCCATCCTTTCACTCTGAGATAGCATCTGTCCTGGAAAGTGAGATGAGTTTCTTGAAGACAACAGAAAGATGGGTTTTGTTTCTTAATCCATTCCACTAGCCTTTGTCTTTTGACAGGGAGTTGAGGCCACTGATATTT
>NW_008352391.1:1656074-1661921 GCF_000622305.1 Nannospalax galili
CTGTTTGGTGTTCTATATGCTTCTTGTATTTGTATGGGCATGTCTTCCTTTAATCTTTGGAAATTTTCTTCCACGATTCTGTTGAAAATCTGGTCCATGCCATTATCTTGGGATTCTTGTCCTTCCTGTATGCCTATGATTCATAAGTTTGGTCTTTTTATGGTGTCACACAATTCCTGCATATTCCATTCTTGTGATTTCTTAAATTTTTCATAATCTTTGCTTGAGTGGTCTAGTTCTTCTGCTTTATCTTCCAGTCTTGATACTCTGTTTTCCATTTCATTCATCCTATTGGTCAGGCTTTCTCCTGTCGTTTCTAACTGGCTTACTGTTTCACCTCCTTCTTCATTTCAACCTGAGTATTCTTCAATATTTCTAACTCTTTTCTGAATTCATTCAGAAGTTCATCCCTATCTTCCATTAGTTATTTGATTTGTTTGTGTGTTCTTTAAATTCACTGAATGCTTTTATCATGTTTATAATTGTTCTTTTGAGTTCCATGTCCTGCATTATCTCTAGGCGGTTCTCATTTTACTCCTCTAGAGGACTATTGGTATTTGGTGCGGATATGTTATTTTGGTTTTCATGTTATTATTTTTTCTCTGTTTTTTTTTTGACGTGAATTTCTTTTGTAGTTTCTGATTCTTGTGTGAGACTCAGGCCTTCAAGTTTTGTCAAATGCCCCCAAGCCCACCAGTCTTGGGTCTTCAACGAGAAAGAAACTCAGACAAAAGTCTGAAGTTATGTGAGGAATTTATTAAAGGGAAGGCAGGTACAGGTCGGAGAGAGATCTCCAGAGGGAACTCTACTGTGGGGTCCCCATAGGTCCTTTTTGTCTGACTTGGAGTTGGGATTACCTAGGTGATTTTTACTAATAAAAACAAAAAAGTTACTATGGATACAGCACCTAGCTGCATCTTCCAGCCCCAAGGGCTCCCGGGGACTGCACTGAGGAGCTGGGTTGGTCTGGATGCAAAGGATTAGGAAGAGGAAAGGGCAGCCCAGGAAAGAAGCTGGAGGGTGGTCCAGGCCCAGGGAAGTAGAGGGAGGCAAAGGTGGGGCCAGGCCCAGAGTGCTCCTGGGGACCCAAGAAGGCACGGAGTTGGTCTGGATGCAAAGGATCAGGAAGCAGCGGTGGTTCCCCAGTTGTCTGGGGCACCAAGGCAAGGAATGGGACAGGACCCAGGCTAGGAGGAGAGACTGATGGGGGAGATGGGAGGGTGAATGAGGCTGGGGGAGTCAAGGTGCGGAGGGCACAATGGACTTACCCCAGAAAGAGAGGCCTGTGGGTTGTGCAGGCCCAGGGAAGCAGAGCCCAGCTGATTTTTTAATGTAGGCACTTAGAGCTATAAACTTCCCTCTTAGGAGTGCTTTTAAAGTGTCCCAGAAGTTTTGTTGTATTGTATTGCCCTTTTCATTGAATTCCAGAAATACTTCTGTTTCTTAATTTCTCCATTGACCCACTGATCATTCAGGAGTGTGTTGTTTAATCTCCATGAATTTGTGTAGTTAGTAGAGCTTAATTTTATGGTGTTGATTTTAAGCTCTATTGCATTGTAGTCTAATAGAATGCATGAAATTATTTGAATTTTTTTGTATTTGTTGAGGTTTGTTTTGTGCTCCAGTATGTGGTCAATTTTTGAGAAAGTTCCATGGGGTACTGATTAGAAAGTATACTCTTTTGTGCTTTGGTGGACTAGTCAGAAGATGTCTGTTAGGTCCATTTGATGTGGTATCATTTAATTCAGATGTCTCTGTTTATTCTTTGTCCAGTTAACCTGCCTAATGGAGACAGTGGGGTATTGAAGTTCCCTACTATTACTGAGTTGGGGGGTTAATCTGTGTCTTAAAGTCCTGTAGTACTGTTTATTTTTGGGTTTTTGTGTTTGTTTTGAGGGGGTGTTTTTTTGACAGGGTCTCTCTATAGACCAGGCTGACTTCGAACTCACAGAGATCAACCTGCCTCTGACTCCCAAGTGCTGGGATTAAAGGCATGTGCCACCACACCCGGCTCTCTGTAGTACTGTTTTTTTATGAAATTGGGTGCACCAGAGTTTGGTTCACATATGTTCATGATTGTAATATCTTTTTGGTCAACTGTTCCTTTGATCCGAATGAGTGACCCTCTTTAGCTTTCTTGATTAGTTTTAGTTTGAAGTCTATTTTGTCAGATATTAGAATCGCAACCTTTGCCTGTTTCTTAGTGCCATTTGCTTGGAATATTCTTTTCCATACTTTCACCTTAAGGTAGTGCCTGTCCTTGAAGGTGAGATAGGGTTCTTGCAGAAAACAAAAGGATGAATTTTGTTTCTTAATCCATTCAAATAGCCTGTGTTTTTTTGACTGGGGAGTTCAGTTCTTTGATATTTAAAGTTATTATTGAAAGATGTGTTTTGGTTGCCACCAGTTTGTTTGTATTCTTGGTCTAATTTTGTGTTTCCACAACTATACCTTCATGTAATTTCTTTCTGTTGCCCCTAGGGTATAGTTGTTCTCTTTTTCCACTCTTTGTATTGCTTCAAGTATTCTCTGAAGGACTGATTTGGTTGACATATATTCTTTCAGCTTATTCATGTTGTGGAAGATTTTTCTTTTCCCTTCAACTATAATAGACATTTTTGCTAGGTAAAAAGTTCTGTTGGCATCTATGGTCATTTAGAACTGGGAATACTTTGGTCCCAGCTTTTCTGGCTTTCATAGTTTGCATTGATAAGTGAGCTGTAATTCTGATGGGTTTTCCTTTATATGTGACTTGTTGGTTTTTTGTTTTGTTTTGGGGTTTTTTTTGCAGCTTTCAGTATTCTTTGGTCTGTACATTTAGTGTTTTTACTATGATATGCCATGGGGAGTTTCTTTTCTGGTCCTGTCTATTTGGTGTTCTATGTGCTTCTTATATTTGTATGTGGATGTCTTTCCTTAATTTTGGGAAATTTTCTTCTATAGTCCTGTTCAAGATCTGGTCAATACCATTAACCTAAATTTTTCTCCTTCCTCTATGCCTATGATGTGCAGATTACATCTTTTCATGGTGTCCCACATTTCCTGTATATTCTATTCCTGCGTTTTTAAATTTTTTCATAGTATTTGCTTGAGTGGTCTTATTCTTCAACTTTATCATCCAGTCTTGATATTCTGCTTTCCCTTTCATTCACTTAATTGGTGAGCCTTTCTCCTGTTGTTTCAAAATGGCTTACTGAGTTTTTCACTTCCCTCTTCATTTCAGCCTTTTTCTTCAACATTTCTATCTCTTTTGTGAATTCAGTCAGAAGTTTATCCCTATCTTCTTTTTATTCTTTGTGTGTTCTGTAAATTTGTTGAATTCTATGATCATTTTTATGATTGCTCTTTTAAATTCTGTGTCCTGGGTGATCTCTAGAGGGTTCTCAATGTAGAAATCTTCTATAGGACTAGTGTTGTTTGTTGGGAACATATTATTTCAGCTTTCCATATTATTGTTATTACTATTTTTCCATTGTGATTTTGACATGTGGATTTCTTTTTTTGTTTGTGATTCTGGTATGAAACTCAAGCCTTCCTTTGTTGAGTTGAAGTCTGCTTCTGTTTGTATTATTGGTGTGCCTTGGTTGTTTTCTTATTGGGTATACAAAGCCAGTTGGTCTAGGCTTCAGGTTCTCTCTTTTGATTTCATATTAGAGGGACCAGATGGCTTCAGTCCATCTACTCAGGAGCTCTACAGAGGCCCAAGTCAGGCATCAATCAGACACTCTCAGGCTTCCTCCTAATGCCTGGGCCCAGTCACGCACAATTTGGGAAGTTCACTAAGGGGAGGCCTGATATGGGCACTCTCAGGCAGTCTACAAAGGTGTGAGCCCTTACTAAAGGGCAGAGAAGCATAGCTCTGGGGAGTTTGGATGGATTACAGGTGGTCTCAATGTAGGGGGATGTGCACGGAATGACTGGGGAGACTCACTACCATGCAGAGGCCATATCCAGGTATTCTCAGGCAGTCTGAAAAGGTCTGGGCCCCTACTGAAGGGCAGAAATACCTTACCCTGGAGAAGTGGAAGGGACCTCCTGTGGTCCCAGTGTAGGGGGATAGGCATGGCACGATTTAGAAAGCTCACCACCACTGGGTGCCTGAATCCAGGCACTCTCAGGCAGTCTGAAAAGGCTTCTCTGTTCATATCTTTTTTAGTAGTTTAAGCAGTATTGGTTGTAGATCTTCTTTGAAAGTATGGTAAAATTCTGGTATGAATCCATCTGGACCGGGCTTTTTTTCAGTTGGAAGGTTTTGTATTTCTGTTTCAATTTCCTTATCTATCTGTTTAAATTGTTGATCTTTTCTTGATTTAACTTTGTTGGTTCTACCGAATTTAGAAATTCATCCATGTCTTTTAGATTTTTCTAATTTAATAGAGTATAGATCTTTAAAGTATTCCCTTATAATGTTCTGGATTTCTTTGGTGTCTGTTGTGATGTTTCCCTTTTGTCTCTGATTTTGTTGAGCTGCATTTGCTGTTTCTTTCCTTTGGTTAGCTGGTCCAAGAGTCTATCTTATTTATCTTTCAAAAAAAAAAAAAGCTCTTGGATTCATTGATTCCTTGTAATTTTTTGTTTCTATTTCATTGATTCCTGCTTTGATCTTTATTATTTCTTATCATCTTCTGGGTTTGAGTTTGGTTTGTTCTTGTTTTTTGAGAATCTTGAGTTGTACCTTTAAGCCATTTATTTATGCTCTTTGTGCATTTTCAATGTAGGTGGATTAGAGCTATAAACTTCCCTCTTAGGACTGCTTTTCATGTGTCCCAGAGGTTTTGTTACATTGCATTTTCATTTATTTTTATTTTTAAGAATATTTTTATTTCTCTTTTTGGATTTCTTCTTTGACCCACTAATCATCAGTTTGTTGCTTAATCTTCATGAGTTCATGTAGTTACTAGAACTTCCTTTGCTATTGACTTTAAGCTTTTTGTATTGTGGTCCACTAGAATACATGGAATTATTTCAATATTCTATATTTTTTGAGGTTTGTTTTATGCCCCACGATGCGGAATGTTTTAAAGAAACTTCCATGGGCTGCTGAATAGAATGTGCATCTTTTGGTTCTTGGGTAGAATATTTTGTAGATGTCTTCTAGGTCCACTCACCCATTTTTAATCTTGACTTGTAAGTCAAAGTTACTGAGCAAGCATACTCTTACCATTTTTCCATCTACGAGTCTATTTTTTAATCCTTCATTCTCCAATCTTCTATTTTGTTTTTGTTCTCACTTTACAATATTCTGTTTTAGGTTTTAATTTTAATCTATTGAGATAGGAAACCCCAGAGCTAGTTGAGAAATAAAACCATGAAAACCTTATCTTAAGAAACAGCTCCGACTACTATCCTCAGGCCTCTTGGGGTAAGTCTACAGCGCAGCTCTCCGCGCCAGGACTCCCTAAGCCACATTCACCCTTCCATCCCCCCCCCTCGCCATTCTATACTCCTAGTTTGAGCCCTGAGCCACCCCTAGTCTTGGGGCCCCAGACACCTGGGGAACCAATACTTCTTCCTGACCCTTCTCACCCAGAGCAACGCAGTCCCTTTCTTGGGCTTCAGGAGCACCACTTCTGGTCCTGGCCCCGCCCTCACCTCTCGCTGGTTCCCTGGGCCTGCACCACCAGCTAACTCTCCTAGCCTGCACTACTATCCTCAGGCCTCTTGGGGTAAGTCTATAACGCAGCTCTCTGCGCCGGGACTCCCTAAGCCACATTCACCCTTCCATCCCCCCCGCCTCGCCCTTCTATACTCCTAGTTTTAGCCCTGCGCCATTCCTAGTCTTGGGGCCCCAGACACCTGGGGAACCAATACTGCTTCCTGACCCTTCTCACCCAGAGCAACCCACTC
>NW_008352391.1:1667111-1790179 GCF_000622305.1 Nannospalax galili
TTCTAAATAAATGTGTGAAGTCACCAATACCTTTACCTGAATTTCAGCTGCAGGGTAGAGGAGCACTGTAGGTTTATATAGGAGAGACTTCTATAAGGAAAGATGGTGTACAGAAAAATAGTTGGAAATTATTATTATTTAAATATTTTGTTTGTAGGCTGGAGAGATGGCTTAGCAGTTAAGAGTGCTGGCTATTCTTTCAGAGGACCCAGGCTTGGTTCCCAGCACTCACATGGTGATTAAAAATCATCCTAACTCCAGTTCCAGGGGATCTGACACCTTTTTCTGGCCTCTGTGGGCATTGCACGGCACAATTGCAGTTACATATATGTAGGCAATGCATCCATACGCACAAAAGAAAAATAATAATAGATAAAATATTTTTTAAAATATGAGAGGAGGGGGCTGGAAAGATGGTTCAGCATTTAAGAGCACTGACTGCTCTTGCAGAGGACCCAGGTTTGATTGCTAGCACCCCCACGGCATTTAAGAACCATCCTTAATTCCAGTTCCAGGGGAATCTGAAGCCCTCTTCTGACCTCCATGGTATTGCATGACATGGGTGCACTCACATACATGTAGGCAATACACATAAAATAAAAAGAAAAAAGAAAAAGAAACAGCTCCTTGCTAGGCAAGAGGCAAGAACCATCCTTAATTCCAGTTCCAGGGGAATCTGAAGCCCTCTTCTGACCTCCATGGTATTGCATGACATGGGTGCACTCACATACATGTAGGCAATACACATAAAATAAAAAGAAAAAAGAAAAAGAAACAGCTCCTTGCTAGGCATGGCGGTGCACACCTTTGATCCAAGCACTTGAGAGGCAGAGGCAGGTGGATCTCTGTGGGTTCAAGGCCATGCTGGTCTACATAGCAAGTTCCAAGTCAGTTGGAGCTACAGAGAGACTCTGTATCAAAAAGGACACCCCCCCCCCGCCAAAAAAAAGAAACAGCTTCTTGCTTGCCTAAGGAAATGGTTGCTTGTTTAATTTTGCTTCTGTAAACATGCTTCTTGCTTGAAACTCCAGATCATGGTTGTTTGTCACATACGCTAGAGATTCCTATGACCTCTGTGCCTGCCCTGCAGTCATATAGGTAGGAATTGAAACCCACCAATGACAGAATGGATCTGTAATGAAGCTGTATTGTCTATAAATACTGTAAGAAATGTTGGCCTAGTACTTAGGCTTTAAAGATTACTCCTGTGAATCTGCTAGCAAAAATAGAAGCTTCAATCCTCCACTCTGTCCCTGGTTCCTGATTGGAAAGCAGTGATTTCTATAACATCTGGTTCCCTGAATGGGAACCCTGAGGTGCCTTCAGACCAGGTTGGCCCTTTGAGTCACTGCTGACTACAAACCTTGACTGAGGCTGGGCTCAACCCAAAGATGACTGGGAGGCACTATCTGGCCAATTGTCTAGGACCTGTGACTCCATAGAACATGGCCCAAACCTTCAGACTGCACTCCACCCAGTGGACCTGATGGGGAAGTGTACCAATCACCCAGGAGTTCAGGAAAATGTAAGCCACCCCAGGTCACCCTGATGTACACACCCACCAGTATGGTAGAAGGGATGCTTAATCGATCTCCAACAATTTTCATAATTGCCTTAGTTAGAAAAAACTCAGAGGGGAGTCTATCTAAAGTGTGGTACAAAAAGGGAGTGCATCTGGAGTGAATGTGTGTGTAGCTCCAAGGTCGTTTCGACGAAGAAGTCTGGTAGGGTCCCAATCTGTGGTTCTGTGGTGACCTCACACAGCTTCTCAGCAGTGCCAGTTCCTAGAGCCTGGTCTGAGTTCAGGTTATAATCAAACCTGCTTATTACCCAGAGGCCCAACATTCCCAGAAGGAGTACAGCTAGATGCATGAAGCAATCTCTATCCTGAGGAGTGTCTGCCCAGGAGGTCTTTATCTCTGTTTTATCCCACCAACATAATGGGAGGTACAGGATGAGAGGGTCTTCTTCAAAGCTCATGGTCTTAGACTATATGATCAAAAACTTTAAAGAAGGATATTTGGGAGATTATATCAAGATGTTTAAAAAGAGGCTAAAACCCTCTTCAAATTTGAACAACTGGCCTTTGACGTAGAGTCGCCACCAGAGAGAACCTTTGATGTCACTAAGATAAAGAAAGTACACTGTATGGTGACCAAAGAACCAGGCCATTCAGACAAGTTTCCGTATGTAGATTCTTGGCTATTAATTGCATTGGTCCAATTTTCTTGGATACAGTTCTACACTAGCAGGCGGGGACAGAGTAAAATCCTCTTAGTTAAGACTCAATCCTAACTGAAAAATAGAGGCCCCACCAACACTTTGCCAATATTCTAGGAAGATCCACATGAACCCTTGATGCCACCACCCCCTTATGCCTCTCCACCCAGGGCAGAAGACCCTCCTTTGCCAGAGAGTCTACCACCATTTGTATTCTCAGAGACCTAATAATCATGCCTCTCTACCTAGAGCAGATGTTCATCCTCTGCCAGATCTTCCACCATCAATGTCTCCCTGAAGGTCTGAGGAACCCAAACATGCAAGAACATGACTCCACTCAGTCCAGAGGCAGCCCAGAGGAGCTTGCCTTCCAGATGCCCCTCTGTGATACTAGAGGGCCCCAGCATGTGGCATGGGATGGAAGCACAGAGGGAGAATAATCTATTTTTCATTACCAGTTCCTCACCACCACAAACTTGCTTAATTGGAAACATCACCCCCTTACACTCAGAGAAACCACAAGCTATGGATAGACCTAGTGGAATCAATCTGTGGAACTCATCTTCCCACCTGGGGAGATATCCAGCAGCTGGCTCTTAACCCTTCTCAATACAAAGGAATGCTAACCAGTGATGACGAGGCTCGGAAATGATGACTGAAATCCCTCAGGAGAATTGAATGCAGAAACATGGTGGAAAAGAGATACCCAGTGGAACCCCAATTCAGAAAGTTATAGGACCTGCTGAGGAAGGTACTGACAGGCCCGACTAGAAGGACTGAGAGGGTAAGCAGAAAAACCCACCAATATGTCCAAGACCACTGAAATTCTCCAAACCAAATGAGAGTCTATCTTATTTCTATGAGAGGCTATGTGACACCTTCTGCCTGTATACTCCTTCTGACTTTGAGACCCTAGAAAGCCAACAAATGGTGAATGCTACCTTTGTGGGCCAGGTCCAAGGAGATATCCAAAGAAACTTAGAAACTTACAAAAACAGGAGGGGGGAGCTAGAGCAATGACTCAGAGGCTAACAGCAGCTGAAAGCACTGGCTTGGAATTCCCTGACACCACCCAAGAATTTAACCTGTTTGTCCATGAAAAAAGAGAATGGCACTAGGAGTCTTAATCCAGAATGTGGGGCCTGGCATCGAAATGTGACCAGCTATCTAAGCAAGTAGACACAGTGGCAACTGGATGGCCACCTTTCCTAGAAGTCCTGGAGGCCATGGCCTTCCTGACTAAGGAGGCTGATAAAATGACTGTGGGACAGTCTATAAACTTCAAGGCCCCACAGGCAGTCATGACCCTAATGAACCACTAAGGGCACCACTGACTTACCAATCCATGTAGGAGTGTCCTATGTAAAAACTTCCAGTACACCCAGAGGCTATCAAAAGGCTAAATCCAACCACTTTCTTACCTCCTGAACCAACACCCCCCTAGACCACGACTGCTTTGAGACAATGGATCAGATATATTCAAGTCACCCTGACCTCACAGATCAATCTTTGTCCTCCCCTTACTGGACCTTCTACACTGATGGCAACAGCTTTCTGTCAAACAGGAGATGTCTAGCAGGATATGTGGTAGTAACAGAGACAAAAGTAATAGAGTCAGATGCCCTCCCAATAAGATGTTCAGCATAATGGGCAGAGCTTCTAGGCCTAATGGGGCCCTGGAATTAAGCAAAGGACAGAGGATAAACATCTACACAAACTAAAGATATGCCTTTACCACCCTCCATTTCCACAGGGTACTCTGTAAGGACAGAGGGTTCTTACTATAAGAGGAAAAGCAATTTTTAAAAAATCAAACTGAAATCCTATGTCTCCTAGAAGCAGTCTGGAACCCAATGGCTGTTGCTGTCATCTACTGCAGAGGACACCAAAAAGGAAGGGACCCCACAACCAAAGGAAATCAATGCGAGGATGAAGAAGTAAGAGAGGCAGTAATGAAGAAGACACCATAGATTCCTTGATGCAAAATCTTAATGGTGGCAGGGTGTGGTGCAGCACTTGGGAGGCAGAGGCAGACAGATCTCTGTAAGTTTAAGGCCAGCCTGGTCTACATAGCGAGTTCTAGGCCAGCTGGGGCTATAGGGAGACCCTGTCTCAAAAAAAAAAAAGTCTTAATGGTTTCAGTCCTGCCAAACCCTAACTATACACAAAAAGATGAGGCCTGGATGAGATTAAGAAAAAGGAACCAAGAGTTCAGATGAATGGTGGCTCCTTCCCAATGGATGCCCCTTTGTCCAAGATCACCTGACCCATCCCATGCTTCATCAGTTCATGAACACACTCATATGGGAAAAACAGCATTAAGATACTTCAATAAATCTGTATTCCTATGTGGCCAGATTCTCTGTGCTTTGTGGGAATATAACCCAGAGATGCTAAACTTGTGCCTGCAACAATGTCAAATAGGGGCCCTCCCAACCACTGGGAACACAGAAAACAAGAAAAAGCCCTTGAAGATCTGGACATGGACTTTTTTGAACTACCAGTAGAGGATATAAATACCTACTGGTCATTTTGTGTACTTACACTCACTAGGTGGAGGCGTATCTGAACAGGACTGAAAAAGTCAGGGAACTAACAAGAGTTTTGCTGACTGAGATTTTGCCCCAGCATGGAATACCTACATCAATGGGCCTGCCTTTGTGGTTGAGGTCACAAGGACCAGCCAAAGTCCTGCAACTGGAATGGAATTTGTATATGGATTATTGACCTCAGAGCACAGGGAAAGTAGAGAGCATGACCTGGAGCCTAAAACGAGCCCAGAGTAAATACGGTCAGGAGAGCCAATTGCTCTGTACTTGAGTACTGCCTGTAACTCTCTTCCAGATGAGATGCTCACTCTGGGTAGGAATTTAGCTCTCACCTTATGAGATTCTGTTTAGTAGACCCCTTCTCTCATAAGAGTCCCTGGGGACCAGAGGGGAATGGGAACCCTAGAAACCCATGCTCAGCTACAGCTCCTAGACACTTCTATAGTCCATTGATATGTGTGAATATATATACATATATATATATATATATATGTATATTCTAGAAAGAGATTCCCTTGCCCATAGGTAACCCCACACACATCCCCACAAATCAGGATACCTTGTATGGGTAAAACTGGCACAAAGCACCCCTCAGATTCACCTGGAAAGGACCCTGCCCTGTGCTTCTAAGTTGCAGGTACAGACACCATCATTCCCAAATGAATGCTATTGCTCTACCGGAATAACCAGTCCGGTGGACAGTGAACAGAGACCCTAGAATCCTCTCAAGATCACCTTGCATGCTTGCTGCCCTGCTATGACCACACCAGAATATGGTCAATCTATACATGCCTATAGCTTAAGGACTACAGCTAACACCTGGGGACCCTAGAACCTGCTCCAGTCACAAACCTGGGGTCGTAGTGGTCAACACACAGTAGAAGCCTAAGGAATTCAGCAAGGGACACCTGGGAATTGTGGTCACAGTGTCATGCTGTTTCCCTGGGTATTGCTGACCTTGCTGTTTTCTGTAGGACCGGCAGAAAGAGCTGAGGGACTGGAACAGCATTCAGAGATATACCCTAGCAATATTTTACATAATTATAACTGTTATGTAATTATCACTCTCCCTGTTTGGGAGAGTTATCTGTTTTTTATAATGATAACAATCCCATGCCCCAAAGAAACACTCTCCCACTGTAAATGTTCCACCTATGTCTAAGCTCTTTTGCAACTGGAAAAATGTTCCAAAAGGGGCTACTCCTGGCTACTGTTTTCATAGAGAAGCAAACAAAATCTGCAGTGGATTCACAGGCTGCTCTGACTATTGCCCTGCTAAGCCACCCTATGTTTCCCCTACTCCTATGCCTCCCCCTGTTTCTAGACCCAGCCCTACTCCTGTTCTGTTGCATAACTCCACAACTAAACCACTATGCCCCTGTAACAACTATTAGCCTTGTATGCCAAAGGATTGCTTTAACACCTGGTGGCAGCACTTTCTGTACCTGAAACTGGAAGGAAAACGAAAACCAAAACACTATTGGGGGGTCAACCTGATCCATCTTGTCCTGATGTTCCCTAGACCTTTTGGAGCATGTCTGATATGTCTCCAACCCATATCAGATAACCCACTTATCTTAGATTCCTGTACAAATCTGGTTTTTGTTTTGTTTGGTTTGGTTTGGTCTTTTTGAGACAGGGTCTCCCTGTAGCTCCAGCTGACCTTGAACTCATTATGTAGACCAGGCTGGCCTTGTACTCAAAAAGATCTGCCTGCCTCTGCCTCCCTCCCAAGTGCTAGGATTAAAGGCATGGGCAACCATGCTCAGATTCAAATGTACTTTCTTAATGACACCATTCTCAGGCTGACCAGAGACTGCTAGTTCTGCTTGTCTGAAGGCCTCGCTATGTTAGTTATGCAGCCACTCCAATAACACCAGCAAGTATAAATGTTACTTTGTTAACTAAAAACCCAAATTCCCATATAATAAAACCTGCACTAACTTGAGTCAAACTGCCCCAAACAGCACCCAGGTGCCTAGTAAACAAACTACCAGTCAAAGCAATCAGACCTTAGGTATTCAGGAACTTAAGTCACCTACCTACAACTTACCCTGGTGCTGTCTTCTCTTGGCCTTTTCCTTGTATGCAGAATGGATGTCTACCTATGCTTGGCAGCTTACTGGGAAGGCATCTGCACCCTGGCCTTCCTTGAGCCCCAGATAAATATTATTACCATCCATCAGTTTCTTATGATGCCACTGACAGGGTTCACTTAATCTAAAAGGGCCATCCAGGTCATACCCTTGCTAATTGGATTAGGAATAATGGCAGGACAGGCAAGGGGATAGAAGGAATGGTCTCCTCTGCCACTTATGACAACTATCCAAAGATTTAACATGATATTGAGCAAGTTGTCAGACCTCAAGGAGCCTTACAGGACCAAATAGATTCCTTGATAACAGTGGTCCTATAAAACAGATGAGGACTTATTAACAGCTAGAAAGGGGAGGATTACATCTCTTCTTAAATGGAGAATGCTGTTTATCCTAGTTCAGTTTCTCTGTTGCTGCAATAAACATCATGACCAAAAGCAACTTGGAGAGAAAAAGGTTTATTTGGTACTATGTCCAGATCATAGTCCATTCTTGAGGGAACTCAGGGCAGGAACTTGGAGGCAGGAGCTAAAGCAGAGACTACAGAGCAATGCTGGCTACTGGTTTTCTCCTCTGGTCTGTGCTCAGTCTGCTTTCTTTTATTTTTTAATATTTATTATTTATTTATTTATATTTATTTATTTATTTATTGGTCTTTTGAGACAGGGTCTCCCTGTAGCCCCAGCTGTCCTGGAACTCATTATGTAGACCAGGCTGACCTTAAACTCGCTGAGATCCACCTGTCTCTACCTCCCAAGTGCTGGGGTTAAAGGCATGCGCCACCTCGCCCAGCAAGTCTGCTTTCTTATACAACCCAGGATCACCTGCCCAGGGGTGGTACCACCCACAGCACCACCACTGATGTGGTCCATCCACATCAGCCAATATTCAAGATAATGCTTCACAGATATACCCACAGGCAAATCTATCAGAGGAAGTTCCCCACAGGAAGTTCCCTCTTCCCAGGTGTATCAAGTTGACAGCACACTGTTTTTATATAAATGATCAGGGATAGTCAGAGATATGACACAACAACTAAAAGGAAGTATTACAAAGAGGAGACAAAAATGAGCTACTTCTTGGAGCTCTTGGCACAGCATCTGGAGTTGGGTATCCTGGCTCCCCCTTGCCCCTCCACCCCCTGCCCGGTGGCCAGCCTTCTCCTCATGCTTTTTCTGGCACTTTTGTTCAGTCCCTGCATCCTTAACATACAAACTTGGTTTGTTTCTTCCAGTCTAGAGGCCATAAAGTTCCAGATGCTTCTCTAAGACTGTCAATAGCTAGACATAAGAGACAGAAGAAATTGATGCCCCTTAGATAAGTTAAGAGGGCATCAAACAGGAAAATGAGGAGGAAAAAAACCAGAGTTGCTTATGAAACAAAACCATGAAAACCTTATCTTGAGAAACAGCCTCTTGGTTGCCTAGGGAAATGGCTACTTGTTTAACCTTTGCTTCTGCTTCTAAAAACATGCTTCCTGCCTGAAACTCCAGTTCATGGTCACCTGTCACAGGCTAGAACCCCTGTGACCCCTATGCCTGGCCTTCGGTCATGTAGGCAGGAACTCAAACCCACTAATGACAGAATGGGTCTAGAATAATGCTGGATTGTCTATAAATACTATAAGAAACTGACGCCTAGGGCCCAGACTTTGAAAATTACTCCCCTGAGTTTCTGCTGGCACAGATAAAAGCTGTGATCCTCCACTCAGTCCCATTCAGTCTCTGGGGCCTGATTTGAAAACAGTGATTCCCTTAACACTATCACCAAGACAATTGTTTTTAGTATGTGAAAAAGTACCACCATTCAGTCCATCTTCAACAGCAATCACAGCTTCAAACACCGATCTTCTCTCACTGCAGTTTTGCTCTATGAGTATCTCAATGAAGATAATCATACAGTATTTAATCTTTTATTTCTATCTTCTTGTGCTCAGCATAATGTGTGTGTTGATATCCAATTGTGCCCTACTCCACATTACTCCACATTGTATAAAACTTGTTTTCAGGTTGTGACTTGCCCTGGGAGACTCCATTTAGAGGAAGAAAGATTACTGAAGCCTGCAGGTGACCCCAGAAACCACATCATCTGTCTGGTACCTCACACCCAGCAAAGCCTGATAAATGGCTTATCACTGGCAATAGAAAGGAAGCCACCTTATAAATTTATCAGAGTGAATTGAAACTGTAAGGACACAAATGTGTATTAAAATCATATCAGGGAAACCAGGCTCCAAAACTTACTGGACACATCGGACCAAAGAAAAAGTGAAACTCCCTCACCTGGACCCCATAACATGATGGGTACCTAACACTGTGATGGCATGGCCCCACAGCAATCCATCATCCGATATCTGGTGTGTGTCAAGTACTGATGACTCTTTAACTGTCTCTGGAGCTTCAGCTTGGCTTGGTGTCCCATTGTTGATTTGGCCTATCAACTGCCTGCCCATCCACCTGTTCAGTTCCCTAGACCTAAGCCACTTTTTCTGCTTCTGTCCTGTATCCTGCTCTGAACATGGTTCAGTATTTGACCTGTACCTTTGCTTTCAAACCCTGACTCCAACAGTTCCAGCAGCATCTCCCAGCTGGCATTGGCCTCGTTCCTTATCAGTGCAGACTCTCTCAGCCCACTTCTGAAACCTTTGGAACTCTACTGCAGCCTTTTAAATGTGTGTTCATTCTATAAACCATATAGAAGCATATAGATAAATTGATGTATTTATCATGAGCTGTGTGAGATGCAATATTAGTAATTGAAATTGGAATAAAAGAAACTTCATTTGCCTCAGGCAAGTTAGGCAGGATTATAAGACAAATTGCTGTCATTAAACTGCCAAGCCTTGTGAATCCACTGTAATTCAAAAGAATCCAGACACTGTGGAAGACACAAATGTGTTTGTCTCTGGCACAGCAAGGTTACAACACTCATAGTTACAGAGGTTTCCGTGTGTGATCCATGGTCCCATTGCATTGGGCCTGTATTGTGGCAGAAGTTAAGAACAGGGAACTGGTCACTCGAGGCCGGAGGAAAAAAGGGGGACAGGAAAGAGCTAGGGTCTTATAACTCCTTCAAGGACATTCTCCTAGGATCCTAACTTCTCACTCAACCTCACCCTTAAAAAAGTTCTACCAGCTGGGTGTGCTGGCAAATGCCCACCTTTAAGATCTCTGTGAGTTCAAGGCCAGCCTGGTCTACATAGCAAGTTCTAGGCCGGCTGGGGCTACAGGTCTCAAAAAAAAAAAACAACAACAACAACAAAAACCCAAGTTCTACCATCTACCAAGTATGCCACTAGTCTTTTAACACCTAACACCTAACACCTGGACTATTGGAGGGCATTCATGATTCAGTCATAAGACTGAGTGGCACACATTTCCTTCAAGAGGAATTAGCAGAATCTGACAGAATATAGGATTGAGCAACCATCTGGAGCAAGGACATTCCAGGTTGACAGAGGATCAACCAGGGAAATAAGTGATGCTACTATTCTGTTTGAGATGGAGAGAGGGGAATCAAGTATCTATTGTGGACATGCTACATTGGAATAAGTATTAAATGGCCAAGTAGAAATGTCAAGGAGGTAATTGCCTATCCATAGCCAGAGCACAAAAGAGCACTTTGAACCAGATGTTAATGAGTTCATCATTAGCACTGGGATGGCAACTGATTTCTTTGGACTGTAGGATGGGCTGAGCACTGGCGGAAGGCAGGAACAAGCCCTGAGCCTGAGGCACTTCAGCATAGAGAAGTCAGGAAGGCAGAGGCAGAAAAAAGAAAAAAAAAAAATCATAGACACTGGGGAAGAACCAGGGAGGGAAATGGAAGTCTGGGAAAATCTATGGAACTCAGGAAGCCATGTGAATGTGTTGGCAACAAAGGTAGCATCAGGCAGAGAAGTCAGGAAGGCAGAGGCAGAAAAAAGAAAAAAAAAATCATAGACACTGGGGAAGAACCAGGGAGGGAAATGGAAGTCTGGGAAAATCTATGGGACTCAGGAAGCCATGTGAATGTCTCTGAAGGGTATAGAATTTGGAAAATGAGATTCCTGACTTCACAATTTTATATTTATTAGTAAAATTCTCTTATGCTACCTTTAGGACTAATATAAATACATTCCGATTAGGGTATGGTAGAGTGTTGTAACTTTCAGAAAGGACACAGAAAAAGGGCAGACGCAGAACAGAAACATTTTCCGAGGAAAGCTGCAATCTGGAAGGATAGTTTCTCCCTTTTGTTTTATTGAATGTGACTGCAAAATAGCTCAGGAGGCACAGCACAGTACATCTCCCCATCATCCTATCACACATCATCACTGACTCCTCTGGAGTCTGTTGACACAATGCTTGGGCCATCAGCTCCAAAAACTGACTCAAGAACTGAGCCCTGGGTTGAAATCTTGGCTTTTGACAGTTGAGTCTGACCTCTGCCTATAGCTTGGTTCAGAGTAAGTACTATGCATGTTGTTATTTATTTGTAGTCACACAACTACAGTGACCATCTCAGTCTTGCATTCCCACAAATCTTTCCCATTTCATGTTATATCTTAATCATCTTCCATGGTTGCTTTGTGATCACTGTTTTTAAAGGCCACATAATGATCTGTATAGAACACAACATGCATTATACATTGCTGACTTACAATGTCAATTCTAAATTTCTGCTAGCAAATAAATATCACAAGCCTAAATATTCCTCACACTCACACATTAGTACACATGTGTATATCTCTTCTGAGAGGAGCAGATTGGCACAGTCATTAGAGAATAGGTGTGGATCCAGACTGCCTGGAGTTTGAATCCCACCTCTGCATTTCTCCAGCTGGGGTGAGCTGTTGCCATGGTGAAGATGAACTGGGCTAATGGTGTTTAGAAAAGTACCTGTTAAGTTTATCAGGAAATGTCAGCTACTATTTCTCAAAGTATATCACTATGTAGAAGTACAGTTATTAGCTCAAAAGTTACAATTATGCATCCCAAAGTTACACCCAGTTAGGGTGGCCACTATCAAAAGAAATCAAGAAAGCACAAATGTTAATGAGGATGTGGAGAGCCTTCCTGCACTGTTGGTGGGTTGTGTATGGTGCAGCTGCCGGGCAAAGCAGTATGGCGTTTCATCAAAAGTTTAAATTAGAATCACCATATGATCCAGGAATTCCACTTCTGGAAAAATATATTCAAGAATCTCAAAAAGGTATTTGTACAACCATGTTCACCCCACCCTTGTTCATTATAGCCAAAAGGATGCAAGCCAACTGGCCCCTAACAGATGACTTTAAAATGTAGTTAGACACACCATCCAGCTTTTAAGCACGAGGAAATCCTATCACATGCTGAAGCACAGATGAAGCTTGGGGACATTAAGCTAAGTGAAATGCTAACCACAAAAGGGCATGAGAGAGAGAGAGAGAGAGAGAGAGAGAGAGAGAGAGAGAGAGAGAAAGAGAGAGAGATCACAACCATGGAAACACAAAAGCAAATGCTAATTGCCTGAGGCTGGAGAGGCTCTTTGATGAGAAGAGGTTTGTTCTGTAAGAAGAAAAGATTCTAGAGCTCATTACAAAACAATGTGGATATAGTTAGCACTGCTGAATTACACTCTTAAAAGTGGTTAATAAAGTATTTAATGTATTTTTTATAATTAAAAGTGGGGAGAGAACCCTTGTTTTTATACAAGGCATATGCCAAAAAAAAAAAAAAAAAAAAAGGAAAGGAAAGGAAAGGAAAGGAATAAAATTTCTCTTCCCTAAGTCTGATTCATGGTTTTACAATCAGATGTGAGCAGCGGCTTCAGGGAAAAACTAGTTCTGTAATTACTCTTAGTAAAAAGAACTCCAATATTAATCATGCCCACAAAGGAAATCACTGGGGGATCAGGAGCTAGAGAGACAGCTCATTGGTTAAGAATGATGGCTACCCTTGCAGAGGACCCAGGTTCAGTTTCCAGCATCCATATGGTGGCTAACAAACATCTGTAATTCCAGTTCCAGGGGATCAGATGCCCTCTTCTGGCCTTCTTTGGCATTGCACACAGAGATGCACCTACATACATACAAGCAAAACATTCACATAAAATAAAAATAAATAAATAATAATAATTTTAAAAACCAACTGGAAGGTACAGGGCAGATATTTTGTAAAGTTTAAATGAAAAACACTAACACACGCACGCAGAGGTCTCTTCATTCAGTTATACACATTTCTGTGGCTCATTAACTCTCGCAGTCTCATTTGCAGAGTGGTACCCCACCTCAGAACTTGTAAAAGCAAAGTGGGTACAACTTAGCATCTTCTGTTAAACTTTCTGGGTTAAACATACCTTAGAAGTTACTAATAGGTAACAACATGACTTGGGTATACTCCACATGGTAGTTTAGAAAGTCACCATCTTCAAATGCCAGAATGACTTGGTTTGGAGACAAGGTCTCAGTATGTAGCCAAGCTGGCTTTGAACTTGTGATGCTCATTCCTCTGCCTTCTGAGTGCTAGGAGCACAGACAAAAGAACTTTTTGAGAAGATTCTTGGTTCTTCTATCTGCTGCCAATCCTTGCACTCATATTTACACTGAATAAACTAAAATCCAAACAGCAGCCTCTGAAAATTTCCAAGCTGTGGAGTAGGGGATTTGAAGTGAATAATCCTTATCCTAAGGGCTTGGCAGGACATGGCTACAGCAAGTTATTACCATTTTATGTTGCTTTATTATCCACTTGGAAGATAAATTTTACTTTCTCATACCATAATAGGCTCAGTCACCTTTGACCATGCTCCACACCAAATTCAAATGGCTCAGCCAGTGATTAGAGATAAAATGTTAGATACGTCTCTCCCATTCATCAGACTGGGCTCCCTCCCCCACTTCTCTGCTTCATTTTTATGGAATGCATGGACCCAAATACTTATAGTGGTGCACGTGACCCAAGGATTTAAGCCATCCTGTTACTTATGCACTCCTTGCCCAGGGTCACCAAGAGAAGCCTTCAACTGTTCCTATTGTGGTGGTGGGCTAAATGTGTGTTTTCCGCTGAAGAACCAGGGGCTGCACCATGCAGGGTACTTCAAGGACACCAGGATAGAAGAGAAGATTGGGCTCCCAGCACCAGAGGGATGGGCACACAGGCAAAAGCTGGACAGTCAAACAAAGGCCATAGGTCATCTGGTAGCTTAAGCAAGGTCCTTCTGGGACAGACCACCTAATCTCCTGTCTGACTACTAGGTATCAAGCCATCATTCAGGTTTAAAAAGTATCCTGCAGAAGGCACACTATAAATACCCATGTCTAGCTCCCCTTCATTTCCTGCTCGGGCAGTGTTGTTAATCATTCTTGTATTGGAGTTTCAATGAAGCTGGGAGCTGGCAAAGTGAAGGAAAATCACAAAAATGAACAAAGGAATTGAGGGAAAACAAATTATGTTACTGTGACAAACCAATACAGAACAGTAGCCAGCAGCCACATATGACAATTGAATTTAAAATATAGCTCAGTTTCTCTGACACAAGCTAGATAGGAAGTGTTCACTAAATGCATGAGCTAGGCACTACCGTATTGTAAGGCAAAGACAGAACATTAGCGTGTGTGCTTTTATTGGGAGGTGTTGAAGATAAGGCATCTGATAGTGACATCTGCTGTAGTTGTCATAGTTGTATAGTGACATCTGACTGTGGTAGTTAACTTTGTTGCTGCAACAAAATATCTGACAAAACAACTGATTCTTTATATCATAATAAAATTCTGAAGATGTGCTGCTTTGTTTAACCTGTAAGGATGCATGCAATACACGCAGAAGTTTTTTGCTCTCTAAACAATATACCTGTTTGCTTTGATCAGGTAAGAATGCTGTATCTGCATTTCCTCCTTTGCCACAGCTACTCAGAAATAACTTAGTGTTTAATTGTTATAACACTAATCAGGGTTTTGAATAAATATTCTTCTATCCCCAATACAATTTCTGACAATACTCAGTCTATCTTATTGAATTGCAAATATTTTATTGCAAGGAAATATAAATTCCTTTTGGAGATGGTAAGCAAGCTGCATATGAAGAGAACTCTACTGCCCTCTTTGTTCCAAGAATAAACTCCAAGCAGGATATTACCTCCAATCATCTCCAAGAACAGTTTTTGTCCCAGTAGTGAATGTAAATAAAACAAGAAGCCCAAGACTTCAAACACTTCTAATATCAATATATTGCATACATCAACACCAAATTAGGTAATTATTCTTAATAAAATTATTGGAGATTAAAAGATTTAAGTGCAATTACCCAAATTTAAAACAATTAGTTGATAAAATACTGACATTTCCATTAAAATCAGAATCAGATAAATATATCCCGCATTGCTAATACCATTCCATATGGTTTGAAGTAGCATAGCTAATGTAGTAAAAATGTGTAAAATCAAACAACGTAAATACTGCAAGAGCATGATTATTTTTGTTTTTTGACTAGCAAACCTAGAAAATGCAAATACCTATAATACTAATTAAGATAATTAATGATTTAACAAGGTACATTTATTTATAAAAATATTTTCCACTTCACCAGTGACTATTTAGAAATAGGATAAATTTGATGCAGGACTGTAAATTTTGTCATAAAGGTAAACAACCTAAATTGAAAACAAGGCAAATATTAAAGGACATGAGGGATAAGTGACTTATATTTCCAGATATAGATCACTAAAACCATGAAAATATCCATCCTCAAATTGATACAGCTTTATTCAATACTGTATTTCTTAGGAACACTTTCATCTTTATGAAAAATATTCAACTCACAGTGGCTTAGAACACAAAAACATTTTCCCATCTCACAGAAAAGCAATTGGAAAAAGAAAATACAGGAACTGTACAGAGTTCCCAGTGTCCTGAAAATACAGGCTCCTTTTAGCTTTCCACTTTCCACAGTTCTGGCAGACCCCTCAAGCCCAAGGCAGGGAAGAAAAGGATGATGCTAGATACATCTGAATTGCTTTCCCAAAAATCAGCCAGTAGCCTTCCATTCATGCCGCACTGACCAGCACCATGTCACCCAGCTACCTCTTGACTCTAGCAGGTAGAGAAGCAAGCCCCTTGCTCTTCCAGGTTCTACAGCAGTGGCAGGGGAGGAGGAAGCTGGGAATGGGCATTCAGTCAATTAAATGTGAGCGTATGCAAGTTCTAATCAAACTCTGTTTTCCTTGCCAACTGTTCTGCTTCCTCAATTAGAATGTCATTCCACAAGAGGAGGCTTCACTTGGACACCCCTGTATTCCTGGTTCAGGAACTATACCTATTTGCTGGATGAATAAATATTTTTAATGTTAACTTAAAATGTTAAAAGTGGAGCCAGGTATGGTGGCACATCTCTTTAATCCCAATACTCGGGAGGCAGAGGCAGGCTGATCTCTTTGAGTTCAAGGCCAGTCTAGTCTGCACAGTGAGTTCCTGGCCAGCTGGGGCTACAAGGAGACCCTGTCTCAAAAAGACCAAAAAAAAAAAAAAGAAAAAGAAAAAAGAAAAGTTAAAGTGCCATTTCTATGCTGGCAAGGATGTGGAGAAAGGGGAATACTCAGGGAACGCTCATTCACTGCTGGTGGGACTGCAAACTCATGTAACCCCTATGGAAAACAGTGTGGAGAACTCTTAAAAAACTAACAATGAATCTACCATATGACCTGGTTATACCACTCCTTGGCATATACCCAAAGGACTCATCCTGTTGTAGAGACACTTGTACAACCATGTTTGTTGCTGGCTCTTTTCACAATAGCTAAGAGATGGACACAACTTAACTGTCCCTCAACTGACAAGTGGATAATGAAAATGTGGTTCATTTGTACAATGGAGTTTTACTCAGCAGTAAAGAAAGATGAAATCACGAAATTTGCAGGTCAATGGATGGAACTAGAACCTGTTATACTAAGTGAAGTAACACAGACTCAGAAAAACAAAAGACGTATGTTCTCCCTCATTTGTGGATCTTAGCACAAAATCACTTTAAATTCCATGTTCTTTTAATAAGATGATGCTGTACAGTAGTATCTTTTGCATGAAATAACTACCATCATCATGACTTCAGTGGTGCCTGCTTGCTAAACACCATCACAGTTGGGCTTGTTTACAGTTGTGCTCCTTCATTAAAGGAGGCGCAAGCAGGGTCATTGGACCCTCACCGGAGTATCCAGCCACTCTTTCCAGCCAACTGTACGCATCTTGGCCCTAATCACACATGGTCTCCTGGATTTGGGGAGGGCTAAAGTATATAATCTGGGGAAGGCTAGGAAGAGAAGGCTTGATCCATGTTGGGTAAAGGCTTTCCAGTAGAGCATACATACCCTCAGGTCATTCATACTCCTCAGCAACCCCTCAGTCATCTCTGTAAGTAAGCTCAGTAAATCATTGGTTCCCACGAAAACTTTAATCAAACATTGGTTTGACACTAGAACCTCAGAAGGGGATAAACATTGCTTAGTATCCCCAGGAAAAGAATCCTCACAACACATGGGAAATGTTAATGTTATTATGTCTCATAATTATTAAAAAAGAAAATGAGAATATAAAAAATGTTAAAAGGCCATGGGAATGGAGATATTTTCCAAAATAGAAAAAAAATGACAAAGCCTAAGCAAGTGATGAAAGTTTGTATAGGTTTGTTATGATATACAAAGGATGAGACAAAAATAATATACACAGTCTTAAAATTTCTAAGGTCAGGGCTGGAGAGATGGCTCAGCGGTTAAGAGCACTGACTACTCCTGAAGAGGACCCAGGTTTGTTTCCCAGCACCCAAACGGAGGCTATGAACTGTCCTGAACTCCAGTTCCAGGGGAATCCAACACCCTCTTCTGACCTCTGTGGCATTGCACAACACAGGTGCACTCACATACATGCAGGCAATACACTCATACACATAAAATAAAAATAATAAATAAAAAAATTCTAAGGTCATAGTTTAGTAAACTAGTTTAAGGAACAAAATATATCTCTAGTCAAGGTTTATCTGAGAACGTTTGGTTTTTGCCCAAGCTTTATCTATACAGTACATGGTGATTTAAAGTACCAGACTGGTGGAACTAACCTTCTTGGATGTTTAACAGCCATACTCTGAAGCTTATACTAATCTGGTCAGAGGGACTTAAAGGACAGTTTTTGCTCCTTGTCCTCCAAGGTCGACTAAGTTCCAGGGGACTATGGAACATCTCTCAAAATGTCCTGTAACCATGGTGAGTCACTTGTCTTCTTGTTCAGGGAGGCCATGGAGACCCCACAAGATGGATTTGAACCAGTGTTCAGTCTATAAAGAGGAGGGTCAACTCAGAGGAAACATTTCCTCCTGGGTTCCAAGTGAAGCCGGCCACAGTTGAGCAGGACCTTTGACTTATTTTCACACAGATGGAACTGGTAAAAGAAAGGAGCCAGGGGCTTCTTCCAAGCCCATGTGACCCCTGAGGAACAACCGCAAACGACCTTAAGAGTAAAAATAAATTGGTTTATTTGGGCCAAATGTATGGTCTTAAACACCCAAAAGGAAAGTATAACCAAAGAATAATCAGTATATTTCTTAAGAGTTCAAGGGATTACACTTCCCAGATATTAGGCCTAAGTTCATATAAAATGTTTAGACAATTATTTCTCATTGATGATTTTGTTTCTAATCAGAAAGTGCTGCTCAGATGTAAGACTTCAAATCCTGGTCTGCAATACTGTAGTGCCCACCTGTAGCTGAGGGAGACAACCAGCTATTGTTCTAAAATGATAGTTAAATTTGTTTTCTCCCCCTATCTAGAAGCCTTTGAGAGGAAACTGATAGATTCTAGCCACTCCAACAGCTATCAATGTGCCTGAAAACAAATCCTGAGTCTACCACTTTCAAGTCCAGCCTTGTCAGACAAAAGAAAAATGAGGAAGAACCCAATAGACAGATGGTTTTGGAAGCTTTCATCAAGAAATTCCAGTGGACTCTGATATGAACATTTGAAATTTGTCCTGTTCTGACCTTTTTCTGGTTCCCTGTCTAGAACTTGTAATGCTAACTACACTTACCTTTACATCTCCTTCACATCTCCTAGGCACCAGTCAAGGACTTTCTTTTCTCACTACAGTTAAGAGTTTTGCAATTTGGGAGTCTTTTAGATAGACCCACTGAAGGGGTACCCCAATTGCCTCACCCTGCATCCCTGTTCAGCATGGAAGAAGCCAGAGCAGTCTGTGTCCCAATTCCCAACCAGCAATTTGGATAACCTTTTCAGAGGATAGTGTGATAAGAATAGGAGGTAGGAACTGGCTAAGCAGTTAGGTTAAAAAGACCACAAAGAAAAGTAGCCAGTTTCTTGGCTAAAAGCAAAATGTCCTTGGGCCTCTTAACAACATACTCTGCTCCAAAGGCCAAAAATTTCAAAAGTATTTGGGAGCTCTTATCTAATCCCTAAAAGATTTTAGGGTTACCTCTTCAGAGGGGGGAATGTTAAGAGTAGCAAAAAGCCCCATTTAAAAAAAAAAGAAAAGAAAAAAGTCAAGAAAGTTATCAGAAAAAAGTGATGAGGAGATATGGGAGGAGTTGGGAGGGAGTGGGTGTGCATTTGATCAAAACACCTTACATGCAGGTATGAAAGTCTCAATAATTTTTTTAAAGTTAAAAAAAAGTGTCATTTCTAAGTGAGATTTTTATTTGTATCTTCAGTCTCAATGCTGTGACTAAATCTAGAATTACAGACTAGGGAATATCACATGGCATTCCCCAAGTCTATCACTCCCAAAGATGACACTGGTTGTCCTGACTGGCTATGACTCTACAAGTGAATCTTTTGAAGAGATTGCTAAAGATTGGTTGTCTGACTGTGTTAGAGGCTGGGCTTAATGTCTTACATGTACAATCTTACTGGTATTCAAAATCATACCACAGGAAAACAGGTAACATCCTCATTTTTGCATGAGAACAAATGAGGCAGAGTGACTTGTGATCAGAACCCAGGTCACCATGACTCTAAATTCCAACTTCTGAATCCCCAAGTTTTTCCTCTCGTTATTCACAGCCAACCTCATCACTAAACATCTGTCAGTGGGCTCTTGAATTGGGCTGAGCCAAATACCTACTGTGATTTCTACTTAGTCTTGGTTTTGGTAGAAAACTGTTCATTTTCTGCAGGGCCACCCTCAAAAGGGTTCAGAGATATATTTGGCTACCTGCTTTTGGATTCAACAGTCAGTTTGCAGTCCCTTACCTTGTAGCTGGCACTATTATCAGGGCCAAGAACCTGTGGCTAGATAGGCCCTAGGGGAGGATCTGCTACAAACATCCTACTAAATAGAGTATTAAAATGACTCTGAATGACATATTGCTAGATCTATAGGTTAGTGTATCTATCAAATCTCAACAGACACTTCTTCTTGCAGTAGAAGGCAATTAACACAGAGACCAACTAGCCAGTGTATAGAAAATAAGAGACTGCAAAGTGCTCAGCCCTAAATGAGACTTCTATATCCCTCTCCTCGAGGCTCAGGTAACTGAGGAAGACAGATGGCCCAGAAAGACTGTAAGAGCCAGAACCGGTGGATGGCTAGAGACAGTGCTTTCTACACAGCAGTGCAGTTGCACATCGGAACTGACAGCATTCACAAGACCTGTGTGATGGCTAATCCTGGGTGTCAACTTGACTGCTGGGATTAACTGAAATGAAAGAGATCTTCTTGATTGGATCATCTGAAGCCGGAAGACACTCCCTAAATGTGGGTGTTACCTTCTGATGGCAGCCAGTATAAAAGACCAAGGCAGAGGAGAATGCCTGGCTTCTTTCTGCTTGCCTTCTCTCTCACTGGTGAGTTTGTCTTGCTTCTGTAGACTGAAGACTAGCTGATCTTTTGGAATTTGTCAGACCTTCAGCCCCAGATTGGGACTACTGAGACATCCAGCCTCATGGACTGAGCGACTACGGATTCTCAGCCTCTCCAGTGTGGTGCAGCCATTGTTTGACTACTCACACTCTATCCTGTGAGCTAAGCTGATAAATCTCTATACATATATATTCATTCTACTGATTCTGTTTCTTTGGAGAACCCTGACTAATACAACCTGCAAAAGCTCAACCTAGGCAAATCTCAGCATGGATAAAGGAGGTAAGGCACCAAGTTACACCCCTAGCTGAGGAGATATTGGCAACTGATAGAAGCTGTGAGAGGGAAGGTCAGTTTCCTTTAAGGGTGTGAATCCTAGTAGGTTGACCATGCTCCAGGGTCAAGAGTATTTGGACTCCATGGGCATTAAACAAGAAAAGGGGACATGAAGTGGGTAGGGAGGTGGGGTGGATCTGGTAGGTAGATGGAGTTAGGGGAGGGTGGTGAATATGATCAAAATACATTGTATGAAATTCTCAAAGAATTGATAAAAATTTTAAAAAACAAAACATATATGACCACATGTGCACATCCCTCCTCTGGAATCTGCACTCTGGGAAGGGGCAGTGCAGTTGGGGGTTTCCCTGTGGTCTGGGAGCAGCCAGTCCATCCAGGTGGGGTGGAGGAACTCAAGCCTGAGACTCCAGTGAGCTTGGCCAAGCTGCTTCAAAGCAGCCAGGGTGGCTACAGCCCTCTAGGTTAGAGGCAAGGCAGGCCTGCCTCCTACTGCTGGAATATTGGTGCTACTGTGGAAGGGGATCCCCATGGACATGCAGATGAGGTTCTAGACCTGCCTTCCCAGCCCACCCTGCTCCACTGGAGTGGATTCCCCATAAAGATGGGTTTTTATTAAAATGAAAATAGAGATTGAAACCTGTCCTGTTTCTTTCTTTCTAATGCCTTTGTTAATATATCATTAGTTCCTAACTCTCATCAGTTACGTAAAAACAAACATTTCAGTTAACTATAGTAAGTCTCCAACATTTAAAATCTCCTTTGCACGTCCTGGGAGGGAAAATGATACAGAACATTAAGTTCTGGTGAGTGTGGTCATTTGCCTACCTGATGGATGATCTTGATTGTAAACGTGACTGGATCTGGAATTAACTAAAATGTGAGGGACTTTCTTGATCAGATTATTTGAAGCTGGAAGAGCCATCCAAAATGCGGGTGGCACCTTCTGATGGCAACCCATATAAAAGTGCATGGCAGAAGGAAGCTTGTGCTTGTTGCCTGCTTGTCTTTACTCTCACTGATGAGTTTATCCATCTTGTTACTGTGGTACTCCTTTGCCAATATCAGAACCAACTTCCTTCAGTTCCAACACAGACTGAAGACCAGTAGCTCTCCAGGAATCCTTGAGGCCTTCAGTGCCAAATTGGGGCTGCTGACACATCTAGCTTTGTGGACTGAGCAACTACCAGATTCTGACACATTCCAGGGGGAGGCAGCCATTGTTGGACTACCCAGACCATATCTTGTAAGCCAATCTAATAAATCCATATATATATACATACATATATATGTACATATATATGCATATATATTCATTTTATTAGTTCTATCCTCTAGAGAACCTCAACTAATTCAATACATAAATGTAATGCAGTAATCTTCTTTTCATAGCACCAACTAAAGAACAAGTCTGACCCATGCTACTATAATGTTCTGCCATGAGAATACAGTAGTAAAGTGACTAAAAACTGAGATGCAAGTTTATGGTATGAACCTGCTGTGGCACATGCACATTTTACAGACTTTACTCAAGAGACTTGGACCACCAAAGATAGGCTTGGTTCTTCTTTTCTTCATGAGTGACAGGATTAAATTATAACAGTATTATCTCATTGTTCACAAGTAAGATAACAGTTTCAATTCATTGCTTGACATCTCAATTCTTACATACGAAAGGAAGAACTAGAGGCTAGAGAGATGGCTCAGTGGTTAAGAGTGCTCGCTGCTCTTGTAGAGGACCTGGATTTACTTCCCAGCACCCATACAACAGCTAACTGTAAATCTAGTTCCAAAGAATCAGATGATGATCTCTTCTGATTTCTGCAGCACTGCTCAAGTGCATTTACAGACATGAATACAAAAGACTCATACACATTTGAAGGGACTGTGAAATACTGTTCCTATGGCTTGGTAAAAAAATATGCTTGGTAAATTTAGCTGAACCTTGAACATGTATGCCTGGAGAGCCTTTTCTCATGAGAAAGCATGTAAGGATGCTTACTGGGAAGTTATTTCCAGAGACACCTTTATCTCTCAAGGCATATTATGATGGTACTGTTAACCTGCTCATTATATTTTACTAAATTGCTATATTCTAGCCACATTGTTATTATTCACTGTTCTGTAAACATTCAATTGTAGCTCTAATGAGTATGACTATAAAAACAGAATTTTCTGGGGTTTTTGGCACTTGTGCACGGATGAAAAAATAAGAGTCAAGACATAAAAACCACATGAGTCCCCTGGTCTTAGTTCCATGATAATCCATTTAGGTCCCGTGGCAGCCACATGTGGCACCCAAACAGGGACCTGAACTTCAGGGCAGAGACCCTTTGTGGTTCATTGGAGAGGTAAGCTACCCAGGAAGTCATATGCAGGGTACACTCTGAGACACCAGGGACACCAAAAATCAGAGTGGGACAAACTGAAACCAAGGTCGTTTGGCTGGAGGATTATCTGACACTTTTGCTAGCCCTTTTAAAGTATGTCATGTTAAAGCATGGAAGTGAGTTCCTCTACCTGAAAAGACGACAGTCCCATTTGGTAAGCTAAAACAGGGGACTCATGAACCCTATGTTGATTTTGTTGCTAAGTTACAGAACAAGTTATAAAAAACTATTTCCGTGATGATGTCTGGGATATGCTGTTAAAAATGTTGGTTTTTAATAATGCTAATGCTAAGTGCCAACAGGTGTTATGCCTTATCAGAGCTACTCAAAGGATTACATTCAAGCTTGCCATGACATAGTCTCGCCTTCTTATAAGGCTGATTTATTAGCTACTGCCCTACAGGGTGAAACAAAAGGAGTAAAATGCTTTAAGATATGAAAAACAAGGCACCTTAAAAGAAATTGTTTAAAAAGTCAGCAAAAGGCTAGTGCATCTGCTGGCCCAGCTTCCAAAAGAATATGTCCCAGATGTAAAAAAGAAAGATACTGGGCTACTCAACACTGTTCTAAATGTGACAAAGATGGTAGTCTTATTACTAATGTAACTTCAGGAAACTCTCATCCAGGCTTAGCCCTGAGTCCCTGGACACAAATGTAGGAAAATTAATGTTGTGAGCATCTTAACAAGCACACAGATAGGAAAAATTATCCCTTTAAAGGTTTAGTTCCTATGTAATCTTATAACTTTTCTCTACCTTTACAAATGCCTGCTCCTTTAAAGGCAGGAGATC
Organism: Nannospalax galili; assembly: GCF_000622305.1. Taxonomy (NCBI): domain Eukaryota; kingdom Metazoa; phylum Chordata; class Mammalia; order Rodentia; family Spalacidae; genus Nannospalax; species Nannospalax galili. The sequence continues at coordinate 1,691,265 of NW_008352391.1, forward strand.
AAAAGATGTTATAGAAAGATGGGGATAATAATGAGGAATCTTCCCTCTAAATTCAGTTTCTTAGTTCTACCTCTCATGAGAGATTGAGATATGGTTTTGTTTGAATGCATGGCTGACTAAATTGTGGTGTGAATGATTAAATACTTCCTTTAGTTTAAATAGTCCTGTCTTGGTATCTGTCTCAAGTACAAAAGAGCTGGACTCTTCTCTGCCGTTTTTCCATGGACTCCCTAAGCTTTGTGCTGATAGACTGTGACACCGTGGCCACAGAGCTCCGGCAATAAGATCTGCTGAATGGCAATGGGCATTCTTTTCTCCCTGCCCAGGGAATCCCTTATGGCCTGAATTGCTGTGCTGGAATTAGCTCTTAGATAAGAATCCTCAGTCTGGATGTTGATAAGTGAATAGTTTGATGTTGTTTTTTAGTATGGACCACAGGCTATTATGCTTTTTTTAACCAACAATGTTAAAAAGTGTTAAATGCCGAATGTTAAATGTTAAAAAAGCCTTTCCCAACCTATGACCAGAGCCCCAGACTGGGCCAAGTTGTTTATTAATGTTTGAGACTGGGAAAAACAATATAAAAAGAGAAAAAATGAAACTCTAAATTTATCTTTAAATAGAAATTAATTTTAAAATAAGCTTACATTAAATTTGAAATTTATGATTTGCTGTTACTAATTCTTGACCAGTAACTCACATTTTAAGAACAAGCCTTTCATTTTTATTTAATTTTAACTAAGCAGGTTATGATAAGTGACTTTCTCATAATCCTATTCAGACCCACAGATAATTAATTATCTTAAATAAATTTGAAAAAGTTAAAAGAAAACCATTTCCCCTGAAGGCTAGCTCTCATAGCTTTGGAGAGCACCATATAAGCTGCTAAGGGAGAACATCAATTGATGGTCCAACCCCAGCTTCAAGGCCTAAAAACCACAGCAATGACCAGCGTAGCAAATGACATTGGTACAGTAGTGGCACTTTTATCTTGGGGGTAATCAACAGCTACCTAATTGGACTTAAAGCCCACTGAATGGGAGGAAACTCATGTGTGGTACTGTAAACCTAGCCAAATACACATAGCTGGAGGTCACAGATTTTGGAGAAAACTCCAAGGCTGTCAGATCCCTAGACAAATGTAATATGGATCCTTAAATCTATAGACAAGTATCTCAATCACCACCCATCAAAAAAGCATCTTTTTCAAGAGACAGAGATAGTTACAGAGCTCCACAACTGGTCACACACAGAGATTGCCTGTAAACTGCCCAAGCCTAAGTGGCACATCTAGGATGCAACCTCTACACCTAAGGCTCACGGAACATAGAATAAGGGATGAAAAGCACAGTAATGCATCTTTCAGTTCTCATCAATGAAGCTCCCTCATGCAACAGAGGACCAGGAACACAAAAGGTCACATATGGCCAAAACAGAATAAGTCTACAGAGTGTGGGTCCTTGGACAGGTCTCCTATATTAAAATCCATCCCCAGGGCTCAGGGGTCATTGCGGAAGAGGGGGTGGAAAGAGTGTAAGAGCCAGGGAAGAGGTGCGTGACCATACAGACATGGTCCTACAGGTGCCTAGGCCCCTTCTCATACAAACCTACAGCAATGATGTCAGCATGCCCAAGAACAGTACAAACTCAAGCAGACAAAACTCAGCACAGAACTGTGGAAATGAACAGCAGGCCCCAATCTTAGTCAAAGAATTATTGGCAGCTGGCTACTGCTGGGTGAGAATGAGCTGATCTTCTTAAAGGGAAGGACTCTAGATAGACTAGATCCCAGTGGATGAACTGCACTGAGGGGCATCTGGGGACACTAACTTTACATGATGGGCCTCAACACAAATGAGAGAAGATATGAACTCCAGTGTGTGTGTGGGGGGTATGGGAGGGTGCCAAAGGGGAAGGGGGTATAAAGATTTTATGTATGAAATACACAAAAATTAAAAAAAAAAGTGCATTGTTTAAAAAAAAACCACTGTTACCACTTCTCTCCTGTTTGTAAAGAGTTTTAAAACTAAAAGTACTAAATTTGGGGAAAAGAATAGAGTGACTAATAAGAGACTATCTTGATAATATCTTAAAAAGTGAGTTCCAGCCAGGCGTGGTGGCAACATACCTTTAATCCCAGCATTCAGGAGGCAAAGGCAAGCAGATCTTTGTGAAACTGAAGCCAGCCTGGTCTACATAATGAGTTCCAGGTCAGTTGAGGTTACAGGGAGATATGATAGCCCTATAAATTCATACCTGTCTCCTATAGTGACCTAAAAATGATTTAAACCTTTCTATATCCTCAAGTAAAAGCTAAAAATATATACTCTAATAAATTTATACACTTAAACCATAGTTATTGTCAAAAACAATAAGGGGGAAGCATTAATTATTTAGTACCCCCCAAAAGTAAATTCTCCCAACAGATGAAAAATTTATTTATGATTGTTATTATGTCTCATGGTATTAAAAAAGGGTAATGAAAAGTTGAAGGGATATGGTAAAAGAGTATAGAAATGAAAGTACTTTAGTAAAAAGATTTATGAATAAAGATTAAGATGACTGGATGCTTCCAGAACAAAAAAAAATAATAAAAAATTTTAAGCAAATAATGGAAACATTTAAAAAATGATAATGGTCTAAGTAGGTCTATTAAAGATAATGTTTTGAGAGACATTAGAAAATACGTATATATGTATAAATATATGTAGCTAGAACAAATGTTTGGTTGAAAATTTGAGAGCCAGGATGGTGACACACACTTTTGGTCCCTGCAGATGGACCACAGCCTGGGATGGTCTGCATAATGAGTTTACAGTTATACAGCTGTAATGGGAAAACATTTAAAATTTTTTTTTAATTTTCAGCATTCTCCCTTTAGCCAATAAGCCTGGATAAGACTTTTAGTTACTATGACCTTCTTTATAACCAAAACTTGCCTGTTACTCTCTACAGGAATAATAGTCAATAAAAAGAGGGACTAAAAGTAAATTAAATTACTAAAAACAAACACTGTACCCCTGGTAGCCAGGTACTACAAAGATATTAAGGTATTATAATAATTACTATAACATACAAATTGTAAAAATAAATAATTTTCAGTCTACTCCTCTGGCTTGTACCACACACCCTCAGATTGAATGCAAACAGACAAAAATTGGGTTACTTGTAACTACTGACAAATGTCCTTTATGTTTCTCTATATTTTTTAAGTGCTAGTTTTGGGATTTTTTTTTTTTTTAACAAAACTCATATGTTAGGTTGTCACTACAACACACGGTGTTTTTCTTTTGCCCATGAAAAATAATTTGGCTCAAGAAGAGCTAGGTTTTTGCCTCCCTATATCAGATGGATACAGTCAAGAAAAAAAAAAATTATTCGGTGAGCATGGTTGGGATCCTCACCAACTGATTTTCCTGTCTATAGGTATATGATGTAGTCCCCTCCTTCCTTCTAAAAAACCACAAATCAAAATACGGAGAGGGGGGCTGGTTTTAAAAAAAAAAGAAACTGCTTTTGTTAGTAATAAAACATCCTTCTTAAAATTTGTAAGCTCAAAGTTCAGTCAGATCTGTATTTAAATTATATAATTATAAAGACTGGCTTAAGTATTTTTGTTCAAGTTTTATATGTTAGACAGTAATTAAAAGTACCAAAGTTTCAGTTCTAAGGAATCCGATGATGATCTCTTCTGACTTCTGCAGACAGAGGACTCATGGGTGCATTTACAGACATGAATGCAAAAGACTCACACACATTTAAAAAAAGAAAAAAACTACACGATATTTAGATAATTTACTACACAAACTCATACTAAGTGCTAGATAGATAAATGATCTTATTTTTTTAAATAAGTAGTCCATTTTTCTTTATTTGTAAAAGAATTAACAATTACAAGGTAAGATGCTTTTAAAAATCTAGCAAGAATAATTCAGCACTAATATGAATTCTCTATACTAAACTCACATATGAGACTATAGTTTCACCTTTAAGATGAATATTCACTCTGGTTGTTAGTTTGAATTATTGAAAATATTAAACTTTGTTTTCTGTTTATTGTCGAAAAGCAAATTAAGCTGTTAAAGATTTTCAACTCTTGGTAATGTGTCATATATAATAAACCAATTTCTTTAAGATGTGAGCTGTAGAAAATGAGGAAAAAAAGTACATATATGTTTAGCACTGTAGTTTCAATTTTAAAAAGTCAAAGTATAAACGTTGACATTTTTCTCCCAGGAATATTAAGGAATGCTTATCATAAGCAGAACTCTACTGCCCTCTTTTGGGTGAAGAACAGAACACAAGTGCCAGCCTTGCGTGCGATGTCCCTCCTCCAGTAAGTACAGAGGGAAGGTTCTCCCAGCTAGCAGGACACTGGCCCAACATTTGTCACAAACTTTAAATGAATAAGGCTGGGGCTGGAAAGATGGCTCAGTGGTTAAGAGCACTGGCTGCTCTTGCAGAGGTTCTAGGTTCAATTTCCAGCACCCATACGGTACCTAACAACCATCCTTAATTCCAGTTCCAGGGATCCGACACCCTCTCTGACCTCCACGTGCATTCCATGTATGTGGCGCACCTACATTCATTCAGACAAAACACACATACATGTAAATTTTTTTTAAATTCAAACTGACAAATTCTGACTTTAAATTTTTTATTTGATTATAGCTGAAAACAATTGAGCCATATAAACTCAGAACTTTTGTTCTAATTTAATTTAGTGATACTGAAAATTAAAATTTTTAAAAAGTTCCTAGTGTTGTTAGCTATACAATTAAATCCAAAAATGTTTTTAAAATAGCAGAAGTAAAATAAATTAGTTCTCTGTAATTGCTGCCTTCTGGCCACAGTGCATGTTCAGTGACCAAAACCCAAAACCCTGCTATCATTATACAATATTCAAATCTCCTCTGACTAATATTCTATTTTAAAGACTTATTTATCCTTAGAGTGGAAGGAAAGACACAACCTTTGGTTTTCTAATTTAGAACATTTTCTCCCCTCTCTCTAGATCAAGAATAAATTTAGGAAGCAGAGGTATTAAAGAGGTTCCCTTTCCACTACAAAAACATAGACTATTGGGGCTGGAGAGACAGCTAGTCATTAAGAGTACTTTACAACTGCCTATAATTCCAGGTCTAGGGAGATATGATGTCTCAGGCCTCTGTGGGAGTCTATACTCATGTGCACATACCCACTTCATAGATACATACACACATCCACATCGAAAATACTAAAAATTAAAAATATATAGACTATGAAAAGCTGGGGAAGGCTCCAGGCTAAGAGTACTTGCTATTCAAGCATGAGGACCTGAGTTCCAATTTCCAGCTCCCACAGAACTCCTGGCCTTACTGAACATGCTGGTAATTCCAAGAGCTTACTGATTGGCCAGCCTGGCCTAAAAAGCTTCAAATTCAATGGGACCCTATATCGTAGGACTAAAGCTGACAGTGAGAGCTGGATGCCTGCACCCTCTGCTGACCCCTGGCCACGGGCACGCACACACACACACACACACACACACACACACAGAGGCATATACCATACACAAACCACACAAAAATAGACCGTGAGATAGTACTACATATACTCACCATTTCAAAGAAATCCTGATGTTAAGTCTCTAAGCAACCTCTAGCAATACGTATATGCATCAATTTATGCTTTATAAGAGCAAGGACGGGGACATTTTCTTAGCATCCACCTGCAATGTCTTTTTAGGTCCTGGGTTTATTGTAACAAAGCTTTACTGTATAGCCTGGCTAGCCTGTAACTAAACATCCTGTATTAGTCTCCAGAGTGTTGGGATTACAGGTGTGCACCACCATGCCCAGGCTTGCCAACCTGCAATCTTATGAGCACTGAAATTCTTAATTATAAAACGCTTTAACAATTAAACCAATTTTCAATTAAGGAGCCAGGCAATATTGACTTTTCTTTCCAGAACTTTAATGTGTTTTAAGGGAAAACAAAATCTCATTCATTTAACCAATTATTACAAAGAGGGAAAAAGTACAATTCTTTGATTGCAAGTACACTTATAAAATAAGCACACTATTTAAGACAAACAGGAAGGACATTTTAGAAAGTTTTATAAGAGTCTAGTATAGGAAAATCAAGCTGGTACCAAAGCTCCATGCCTACTGACCAGCCTTCCTTCATAGCTCAGGAAAGTTCTATTTACTGGGGAAGAAAGTATTCAGCAACTTTACCCAGTTGTGAGCCCTGAAAGCTTGAAGTACTGGCCTGGCAAGACATGCCCACTAGAGCCCTAAATGTCATGGGAGCAACCAAACACTTTCTGATTGGACTTAAGGCTACTGCACAAGATGGAACTCAGGCCTGATACTGCTAACTGGGCCCCAAGCCTGTGACTGACTAAGTCAAAGGTCCTAGAAGAGAACCCAATACAATTACTCTGCTAAATGGGCAAAGTATTAAGCTGCCCCCTACGTTCTTGTCTTTATACCCATAGATTATTGCATCTCTCAACCTCCACCAGAGAAGCTTCTTTTTGCAATAGATGGTGATTAACAGAGACCCACAACTGGTCAAAGTGCAGAGAATAAAGGTACTCAGTACTAAATAAGACATATATTCCCCTCAAGGCTCAGGGATCACTGTAGAAATTGGGGCAGAAAGACTGAAAGGCCAGAGTTACAAGCATCTATAATGAAACGTTATTTGCTGAGCATGACAGGACCATGGCACCTGAGCTCACAGCAGTTGTGACCAAATGCACAAGACCTGCACAAGATGAAGCCAGGCAAAATTCCAGCATGGACCAGGGTGGGGTGGGGTGGGGGCCTCATAAAGTCCTACCCTGTCTGGGGAGCTATTGGTAAGGGATGACTGCTGAGGGAGGAAAAGGCAGTTTTCTTCAGGGACGTGGGCCTTGAAAGGCTGCCCACACTTCAGTAGATGGTCCTACACCCATGCCCGTACTGGCAGCACCAAGTGGATGCAGTGAGTTTTAAAGAGAGAGAGAGAGAACATATGAAGTTGGGACAGAAAGTGGTGGTGGTGGGAATAGTGATAGGGGAGAAACTGGAGAGGACAGAATAGGAGTGGATTTGATCCAAATACATTATATGTACATATGAAATTCTCAATAGAGAATCCCATCTAAAAGAAGCCAAATAAAATATGTAGAAATGATGAAAGCAGTTTAGCCAACCTATACATTTTCACCTATTGTCCCAGGTGCACTAACAACCTACTGTCCTAGCTCATAAACAAAGCTTCAAATTACTTTTTCATCCAAATTAATTGGTCATATTAGCAAAAACAGCATAAGTCTCACCTGGGCACATTTTTGAAAAAGCCTTAAACATGAAATCAAGCAAACCTGGCACTTGATATAATGAAAATGGCACATTTAGAAGGAGCTGTAATGCAGCAGGTTCTAGACTTCACGGGAACATCTGTACCTGTTCCATACCTGATCCTCACAGCACTGTGAGGGAGGAAAGACAACCATGTTCCCTGTTATTGAAGAGACAGCTAAGATGACCTGTTCTAAATCACAGTCTGATGAGTTGCAGGAATACATTATTAATGGCATTGTGGTCTAGTGCATGGTTTCCTGTTGGTAGACTTCCTTTTCTCTCCGCATTAAGATATGATTCAAGAACTAAAACAAGTACAAATTCCTTCATGTCTGGCAACACTCCCTTCCCAATGTGGTGAGAGCAAAGTCAGCTCAAGAGTTCCCCTCTTCTACATGAGTCACAGTAAAACACTGGGATACAGCTGACAGAGGAAGGGGGGAAATGATCTGAAAGATCCTGATAGGGTAAGGTTCCGCCAAAGCCTAGAATAAACTGTAACGAACTGAAAACAATGTTCGTTCTGAAAGCTAATATTCAATAGGGTAAACAGAATAGAAAGGTTGGAAACTTTCATCTTAATAGTTCAAAGTGTTTGGCACACCTCCATGTAAGTAATTATAATTCCCCTAAAATATCCTTGAGGTAGATAAGCATTAGGAATGTACTGAGTTCATGCTATAAAGAGGGAAAAAGAAAAAACAAACATCCAGGAAATACTGAGGAAGGACTTATTGCTAACACTAATTTTTAAAAAAAAAATAGTACACTTACCTGTGAAACTTTCTTTTAGTAAAGTGCTTAGATGCTGGTTAGTTTATTTTTACTTTTAAAGGTTGACATGAAGCATCTTAAAACTAAAGAACCCCAAACAACCTGGGCCTTATAGTTTAAAGGCCTCAAAATTCAGACAGTCTCTAAGTTCTTGGGCCTTCTCTACCTGGATCATGCTGTCTCCTTCTCATCTGGCCAACTTCCACTGAGTTTTTAAGTCTGAGCCCAGCTGCTGTCACCTGTGGTCTCCTTGACCTTATGGCCGTCATGGGGCCCAGTGCCCTCCTCCTGCTGCATCCTCACTGTGCTAGCTTGACTCCCTCTGGGACATAAGCTGCTCCAAAGGCAGACAAAGCTGCTTCCTGCCTGCAAGGTGCTCTGGGTGTGCCAAGTTAGTCATCAGCCCACCTGACTCAAAACCTCTCACACGGTTCATTTTATATACATTAAATGAACCAGAGGTTTCCAGTTCTTATGATAGGAACCCATTTCTAACCCGGAAAGAGTTAATCTACCAGGGAAAATAACTTGATTACAATCTCAGCGCCCTTCATGACCCCATTTTTAACATTTTTCTCATTAACAATTGCTTATGTGATATAGCTCAGTGCTAGAGCACTTGCCTAGCATGCATAGAGCCATGGGTTCAATCCCAGGACCACCAAAAGAACCTCCCAAATCCGTATGTACTTAGTATGCAATAAGAAGTCCCAAGAACCACAACAAAATACACACAAAAAAAAGTTTCTGGTAGAAAAAGTAAAAATAAACTCTGTGCTTGAGCACTTTTGAACACACTGGATCTGAGGATCTGAACTGCTATTTGAAGTACCTACAGGAAAAAGCCACTAAGTCCCCAAAGCATGGACATGGCTACTCCACGGGACATACTTCTGTACTTGTTTTGCCCCAATTTCTGCTACGTAGACTGCTCCTGTCTTACTGTCGACTTCTAATAGATGTGGCAGAACTTGATCCGCTAGCTGGATGGTGCTGATGACAGAGCAGTTGCCGATGCTTCCCGCTGGCGGGGCAGCCAACACTGTCAGCCTGCTGAGGTTCAGCTGTGCCACAACCATGTACTTCCCATCTGGAGTGAATCTAAGAAGAAAGGCATGTCAATAGTAACTGCTCTTTCAATGTTTCTGTTTTCTACAAGGCTGAATAACAGAAGGCATTTACTGCCTGAACAGGTCCTTTAAAATTTGAAGTTGTGCCTAATTCTGTTGAGGTAGAGACCTGTGATGGTGCACACAGTTAAAGATAAGCCTGCATTAAAAAACACAATCTAAAAGCCAGTGTCATAGTGTTAAACAAAATGAAACGAAGAATCAGAAGTTGGCTAGGTCAACCAGTACAGACTCAAAGTTAAGAGTCTCCTTCTCTGACTAAAAATCACCCAGTGGCTGCGGTGGGTACTGACTGAGCATACATTACTTCTGAAACTGCAACTCCACAGAACACTGGGAGTTTTAACTATTTTCTCTTTGTCTAGACTTTGAAAATCTCAGACACCAAATTTCTTTGGACACTTGTTTCCTTCCATTTTCCCTGCTTAGAATTAACAATAAATACTTCAAACTCCCAGGTGGTTCTTGAGAGGAACTAAAATGAACATTTTAAAGTGAACAGAAATGATTACCTGACTGAAGAAGGGCCCTCCTCTGTGAAACAGTTATCCCATGCTCCCAGCCACTCTCCAGTGTCTTTATCAAACACTTGGAGTCTTTTATTTCCTCGGTCAGCAACCCACACCTGAGAAACCAAACACATGTCAACGGGAAGAGGGCCGCAATACGAGAAGAAACACAAGTATTTGCTTTTATTAGTCACACACATCATCCCAGTTAGTACTGAGCAGACACAAAGAAGAAGGTATTACTAAATTCCATTTTCAGATGAAGAAGTTCAGGAAGATTAAAGGCCTTCTCTGAAAAACACTTCCAAGTGAGAGCTCTACAGCCTATGGTCATCTGTCTTGGCTCAAAACCCATAGGGCTGTCGACTACATTAAACGTGCAAGTAAATAAAATCCCTGCATCCTCCATAGTGTGCAGAAGAAAGATTAGAGACACTGACAAGGGGCGGCATTCATCCACTCTTCTAACAATCGTCATTTCCATGCAAAGGGCCTACTTGTTATCTTAAGCCAAGTAGCAAGACAAAACAAAGTAGCCTTGCTCTACAGAGGCTCAGCACAGGAAGAGGTGAGGTGTTTATTCATTCACGTTGGAGAATCACTAAGCCTGAATCTGTCATTACCAAGGTATGTTCAAAGTATGGAACCCAACACTTGAGTAAGAGGAAGCTTGGGCATGTTAGTAACACGTAAGTATAGAAGGTTTAATTCAGATTTTTTACTGGCTATAAGGAGTTACTAAGGCACTACTGGTATAAAACAGGAAGTTAGATTCATTCTCAATGACATTCCATGCACAGTACAGGTGCAGCTTACAGCACAAAAACCTCATCCCCTTCAGGTCCTATGGATTTCTTGGCTTTGTGAATTCAGTGACTATTTCTTCAGGGTGACCCTGACTTCATCTTGTCAGTGTGTATGAATTTCCAATAGAAACAACAAAAGGTTGATGCCCAAATAAGGAATGATCCTGAGGCTTTTCCTGATCTGTGATTCTTCACTAGGGATGGCCTGCTCAGGGATTTGGCCATTACTGCCTAAAATGACCAAAGAAGAAATTTTACATCTTACAATGAAATGATACTCCACTTTTTCATCTTTCTCAGTACTCAACACATTCTGATTATGGGAAATACTACTTAAGAAATAGTACACCCAGGGGCTGGAGAGACGGCTCAGCAGTTAAGAGCACTGGCTGCTTTTGAAGAGGACCCAGCTTCGATTTCCAGCACCCACATGGCAGCTAACAACTGTCTGAAACTCCAGTTCCAGGGGAATATGATGCCCTCTTCTGACCTCCTGGGACATTGCATGACACAGGTGTACTTACATACATTCAGGTGATACACTCACACACAGACACATACACACACACAAATAATAATAATAAACAAAATAAGAAATACTATATCCAGAGGTCTAGAGAAATGGCTCCATACTTAAGAGCACTGGCTGCTCTTGAAGAGGACCCAAGTTCAGTTCCCAGCATCCACATAACAGTTAACAATGTCCATAACTCCATTTCTGCCCTCCACAGACACCGTAGGACACAGGTGCACTTACATACAAGCAAGCAATACGCTCATACACATAAAATAAAAAAAAAATACATCCTTAACTCTGCAGTAAATTAACTTTCCATAAAGGATCCTGGTGGTGATTAAATGAGTCAGTTATATACAATGCTTAAAACAGCACTGCTGCTGTCAAGAACCACCAGTGTGTATGGCAGGGGCAGAGCTCAGAGGCAGATGGCTTGCCAGGCATGTGCAAAGCTGTAGGTTGTATCCCCACAGCAGAAACAAGAGAAAATCCACAAGTAGAAAACCCACTGTCTTTCATCGCTCATCAGTGTTTCACTGCTCCTCCAAATGATCGCCAGGCTGTAGGGACATTCCTCATCAGGGTGAATTCACTCAGGTCTAGACTATGCTATGCAAAGCAGACCTTTTTTGTCTTTTTTGAGCAGGATCTCCCTGTAGCTCTAACTAGCTTGGAACTCACTATGTTGACGAGACTGGCCTGGATCTCAGAGATCTGCCTGCCTCTTCCTCTGAGTGCTGGGATTAAAAGAGTTCAGCACTATGCTCCACTTTGGACTTTCTTTTTTTAAGCCCACAATAGGACTAGTTAATCAAACTCAGGATAATGTATTAAACCAGAACTCTAACTTTCTAGCTCTCAGTGTATATACCAAGTTCATCTGGTCAGTTAAACTTGCTGCAGTTGATAGGAGATTTAATGGTCAATTCTTACTGTCAACTTATGAAGTCAAAGCATACTTAGAAGGTTGTTCACTGTGCACAGAACCAGAGGTGGAAATGGCTTAAATGTCTAACAGCTTAAAGGCAAGCTGCCTGACCTAGTCACTGAGCATCAAGACATTTACTTATTTAACACATACCTATGACTACTTTGTGGGAGGCATGGAGCCTACCACCTGTTTGTGGGAGGTATGTGAGCCTACCACCTGTTATGGGTTCAGATACACAGCAGCCCTGCCCCCTCACCAAGAGGGCCTCATGGTTCTGCAAGCCCCTGAGAAAAGCACCTTGGTCTTTGAAGTCAAAAGCAGACTTTTCTCTGTAGTTTGGTCAGCACAGCAGGCTTCCCCTTTGATCTCTAAAGGAGGCAGGTTTTAACAGAGTGTCATTGCCCCCCCCCCACACCTAACCTTTAAAAAAATATATCTTCCCACCTTCTGCATCCCCTGAAGCCTCCCTCTATAAAAGATCCCAGCTCACGACCCAGGGGCAGACATTTTCCCTACCCAGAAGGGAATCTGTCCCATGTGTTCCTTTGCTAATAAACTCTGTTCCACTGGAGTTTTATCTGTGTCCTGGTGTTTCCTCCCAATCAACCGGATTCATCCATTGCCTACTTCAACTATCACTACCAATAGAGGGAGAGCCACAAATGAGCATAACACAGCATGGAAGAGACTGTACCGGAGAAGCACAGTCACCACAGGAGAACAAGTAGAGAATTTAATCCGCATTTCTCATGGAGATCTGCTTGTTGGAAGGTAAGCCCTAAGAAGCAGTTCTCTGCTTAAAGTGAGTAAAAGCAAAAGAGGTGGAAAAGAGGGAAATGAATTGAGGTCACTGGTGGAAGGATTCTGTTCCCACATAGAACTAAGGAGAACAGGAATTGGACTACATGGCTCTTTTTCAAACTTTCAGGATAAACTTCTACCATTCATTCCCCTCTTACCATCAGCACCCTGGAAATACATCAAATACTTAAGAGTTTTCCTAGTAAGAAGGCAATACTTCCTTTCAGGTCATTATATTTGGATTCATTATTTGTTCCTTTTGTCATTTAATAGCTATGGAAAATCTATTTTGCTCATTTCTAAGTACTTGGGGAACCTCTTCGGCATAAGGTCCAAATATTTTAAAAGTATGTGTGCGTGCCCAGCTCCAGAGGACTGTCCAGACATGCCTGTTATAGTTTCAATTGTCATCTTGACGCAACCCAGAATCACCTAGGAAGATTCTCAAAGACAGACTGTCTACATCAAGTTGGCCTGTAGGCATGTCTGTGGATTGTCTTGATTGCTTTAATTGATGTGGGCAGACTCAGCCCTCTGTGGGTGGCACCATTCCCAAGACAGGGGTCCTGGAATGTGTAAGACTGGGGAAATGAGCAGGCCAGCACACCTACGCATTCATGTCTCTCTGCTCTTCACAGTGAAGTGTTTGCAGGGCCTGTCTCGCTTTTGCTTTCTCCCTGAAGTTGTTTTCATTAGGTATTTTATCACAGCAACAGAAATGAAATAAAACACCTAACAGCACACACATGCTCACACCCAGACACACACACTGAGACATGCATGCACACTCTGCATTTTTACCCGGCCAACTGAGTCAAGTGTCACACTGTGAGGTATGTTGAACTTAGCAGGTCCCGTTCCATTTTCTCCACGCAGCCAAAGGATCAAGAAATCTATAAATGGTGAATATGTAGGATTACTGCAACATATAGAATATCTTATGCACCTGCATGTTATATTTTGTCATGCAAATATATGTAATTACACAGACTTCATGACGCTTTCCTGGTTTTCTGTCTATATGTCTAACTCCTACAGTCCTTCAAACAATCTATTTCTTTATCTCTGCCTGAATTTTTCATGACTTCAACATCATTGGTTAGGATTCATGTCACCCTTTCCTTAGAATCAGTTCCCTTTCCTTGCTTAAAAATTCCCTTCTAGGGGCTGGAGAGATGGATAAGCAGCTAAGAGCATTGACTGCTCTTGCAGAGGACCTACGTTCGATTCCCAGCACACATACACGGTGGCTAACAACCGTCTGTAATTCCAGTTCCAGGGGATCCGATGCCTTCTTCTGACCTCCATGGGCACTGCATGACACAGATACATTTGCATACATGCAGGCAATATACTCATACAAACAAAAGAGAAATAATAAATAAAATATATTTTAAAAACTCACTTCTTTGTTCATTTGTTCTTTGTCCAGAGAAAGAGAATCTTGCTATGTAGTCCTGGCTAGCCTGGTATTATACAGTACAGGCTGGTCTCAAACTAGGCAATCCTTCTGTCCCAGTCTCCTGAGTATAGGGATTACAGTTGTGTGCCACAACACCCAGCTGTTAAGTTTTTATAGTCTGTATCCCTCTAATGGGTTGAACTCTGTTCCTTCAAAAATACATGCCCACACCCTAACCCCTTATATCTATGAATGTGACCTTTGGATACAGAGTTTTCACAGATGAAACTGGGTTAGAGATCTTGAGACTGTCTTGGATTTAGAGTAGGCCCCAAGTCCTTATAAAACTTGTAAAAGGGAGATTTGAGACACAGAGATACAGACTGGGCCACGTGACAAAGGCAGGGCTCAGAGCTATGCTGACATACCAAGGAATGCCTGAAGAGAGAGGAGGCAAGGAAGGCTCTCCCGTGGAGCCTTTAGTGGGAGCTTCAACCCCCAGCCATTTCAGACTTCTGGATTCCAAAACTTTGACAATAAATTTCTATTGTTTAGAGTTAACCTTGTTTGTAGCATTTTTTTTTTTCCACAGCTGCCCTAGCGGATAATACACCAATATTCAAACTGTCCCCTAACTTGGTTCTTTCTTCATTTCTGATGCCTGCTTTACCCCATCCTGCCTCTCTTTGTTAAAGACTAAATTCATTACTAAGTGCTAACTACACAGCTTCCAAAGGACACAGTTCACAAGAAGCAGATTCTGATACCATTTCGTGTGCTATAAAAACTGCTTTGGAATATCTCTTACTAAAAAACCCTTCAGACTGCTGGCAAAATACTTCTAAATCCCTCAGACAAGCTTTTGAAGACATTTCATATTTCCTTTGCCACTGCTGAGAGCATTCCTTCCAGCTCCTTTCCTGCGCAGGACCACTGCAGCTCCCACACAGGCCAGCCTCCTCTGGAGCTCTGCCTACCCCAAGCGCGGTCAAGGACTGTTTCAGGACTGCTGCTCTGCTTCTCCAACTTGGTTCTGCCTTGTAGTTCCTACCTTATTTAGAAATCTCTGTCATAGGTTTTATTTGTTTTATCCATGAAGGACCTGCCTCTGTGGTTGCTACTGAGGACCCACAGCAGGGCAGTAGAGAGGTCTTGCTCTTAGCCTACAGGAAACCTAACTGGGGACTTGTGCTAGTTAATTTTTGTTAACTTGACACAAACTCACAAACTGGAGTCACTTGGGAAGAGGGAACTTCAATTTAAAAATATTCTCCATCAGACTGGCCTGTGGGGCATTTTCTTGATTGCTGATTGATGTAGGAGGGCCTAGCCTACTGTGGGCGGTGCCATCCCTGGGTGGGTGGGCCTGTGCTGTAAGAATGGTAGCAGAACACAAGCTAGGGAAATAAGCCAGTAAGCAGCATTTCTCTATCTGCTTCATTCAGCTCCTGTCTCCAGGTTTCTGCCCTGAGTTCCTGCCTTGGATTCCCTCAGTGATGGACTATGACTGGAACTGTAGGCCAAATAAACCCTTTCTTCCTCAAGCTGCTCTTGGTCAGTGTTTTATCACAACATAAAGCGAACTATGACAGAACTACAACAGATTCCAGATTCCTGATAGCCCCTTTATAAACTGGAGAGCATACTTACTTATCTCTTGACCTCTTATAAATTCTAAATTCTCCAGTTCCTTCAGAGGAAACTCCTGGCCTCTGGTGAAGAACAGGTATGCCAGCAATCCCACCATCTACTTTTCCATTTTATCCATGTGTTTAGTCCTTCACACAGACTCATATACAACATGGTCATAGCATTATGCCAAGTAGCAAGCAAATTAAACCCAATTTATAAAATATCTTTATAGGCTAGAGAGATGGCTCAGCGGTTAAGAGCACTAGCTGCTCTTGCAGAGGATCTAAGTTTGAATCCCAGCACCCACATGGTGGGTAACAACCCTCCGTAACTCCAGTTCCAGGGGATCTGACGCCCTCTTCTGATCTCCATGGGCATTGTATGACACAGGTGCACTTACATACACACATGTAATGCACTCATACACATAAAAATAAAATAATAAATATTAAGAAAATAATATCCTGGGGCTGGAGAGATGGCTCAGAGCGTAAGAACATTGGCTGTTCTTGCAGAAGAACCTGGTTCAAATCCCAGCACCTACATGACAGCTAACAACTGTCCGTAACTCCAGATCCACAGGATCTGATGGCCTCTTCTGTCCTCTGTAAGTGCACAACACGGGTGCACTTACCTACATACAGGCAATACACTCATACACATAAAAATAATAAATATAAAAAAAAATCCTTGCAATCATACAAAGTTAAAGCACATACCTTGAGACAGTTTGATCAATCTGTTATTCAATCCCCCATCTCCATCCACGATGTAGATACTCCCCGTGTCCTCTACATATAATTCTGCAGGGTTGTCAAACTGCAGGGGATTCAAACCTGTGCCTTTTTTGCCTGGAGTACCCAAGACTTGGACGATATCACCCAAGGAATTGTATTTTTTAACAGTGTGGCCATAGGGTCCTGTATAGGTAGACAAGACTGTCTCACAAGCAAAGTCACACACAACATTCTGTCTTCTAATAAACTGAAAGCAAAGCTTTCACCAGCATGAATTGGAAGTGAGAGCTGATAGTGCACATATTTAATGCTATAGCTGACAACAGACCTTCCTGAGCTATGTCCAAGCTTGTTTATGGATCAAGGTCCCAAATCAGCAGATTCTAAACACAAAAAGTTGACTCTTTACACAGAAGGCTTAGGATGCTAAGGATTTGTATAGTTTTCTTTTTTAATCTTACAGTCTTGAAAAAGCATTGCTATCAAAGAAATCCAAGAAGCAACTATAAAATAAACAACTTACACTCTAAGCCATTATTTCAATCAGTCATTTACAGATCTTAAACTTTAGTAAGTCAAAAAAATTCTCTATAATTAACAGTTTTAAAAATTAATTTTCTCTTAGTAGAAACAAATTCAAGATTGAACTTACTGACCTTTCTTTCTTAAGAGAAAAAGAATCTTTGAGTTAAAATGACCTTATAAGCTAAAGAATAAGGTAATCAGAGATATGGGCTAGAGAGATGGCTCAGCAATTAAGAGTACTGGCTGATCTTGCAGAGGACCTGGGTTCAATTCCCAGCATCCACATGACTGCTAACAACCACCCATAACTCCAGTTCTAGGGGACTCCAACACTCTCCTCTGATCTCCAAGGGCACTGCACGACATGGGTGCACTTACATACATGCAGGCAATACACTCATACACATAAAATAAAGATAAAAAAGAAAATATATTTTAAAAGGAAAGGTAAGCAGAAATATTTAAATAAGGGAAATCAAGAAGCAGTTTAGCTGGTCAAGCTGAAAGTAGAGAAGGTCACACTAACTGGTAAGTACTCAAAGGACTGACTGATACACCAATCTTACCAGACTTCAGGTGAATCAGCTTGAAATTCAAGTCTAAATGGAAAAATGTTCTTTTACAAGAGAACACAATATTACTAGAGAAAGCACACCTCAAAGTTCCTGAACAATTAGGAAAAGGGATAGAATACTTAAAACTTTTCTAATGGTGACTTCCAGCCATGTCTTTGAGGAAATCAATTCCTTTGAAAAATGGGGGAAAGTATAAAAATAGTTTCTTAGATCTGAGGGTGGGAAAATAAGGTAGAATGGAAAGAGTGAGGATGAGGATGAGGCAGAGAAGGAGGAGGAGGAGGAGGAAGAGCAGGGGAAGATCATCTGTGCTGTTTACTTCTGGGAAGTAGTAAACTTTAAAAAAAATACTTTTAAGATGACATCAACAAAATCAATTAAAGGTAAAGCATTTGACAGTGAATTCTGGGTTTTGGAAGAGTGAAGAATAGTCAAGCCTCTTTACAGTCGTTCATAAACTCTGAGAGACTCTTGAGACTTCTTTTCTAAGCTCAAGGACAATTTTATTAGAATTTAAAAGAAAAACCCTAGGGCGAACAAGAAGGAAGACAGAGAAGAGGAAGAGAGGAAAGCTATGCCGCTGGTAAGCAGCCACAAGGTGAAAGGGGGTGGGGGGATGGCTTGAAAGAAGATTGAGAAAGCCTGGTGTTTGGGGAAGCATTGGCTTCGGCAGGTACCCAAAAGAAGGAAAAAGAGATAAAGAAAATGGAAAAGCTCAGCTTTCACAGCAACACAGCTGTGGTTCCACTGCTACTCTTGAGATTTTTAAGAATTCACCTTCTAAAATAAGTGGGTTATCCACTATTCAAGGCCCAGAAATCTTTTGTATTCTGTGAACAAGTATGGCAATAATCGTATTTAAAAACAAACAAACAAACAACAAACACACCTTTAATCCCAGCACTGCAGAGGCAGGCGGATCCCTGAGTTCAAGGCCAGCCTGGTCTTCATAGTGAGTTTCAGGACAGTTAGCTGGGACTACAGGGAGACTCTGTCTCAAAAGGACCAGAAAAAAAAAAAAAACCCTTGGATTGTGCTAATTCCAAAAACTGGTATGTGAATCAGCCAGTACTGGGAAAGCAGGAGCCCTTCAAGTCAAGAACACAGCTGGGTAAATGGACACTAGAAACACTTTCTGATGGTCTCATTCCATCCTGGGGCAAGGCAGGGTGAGCTGTCTCCAGCATTGCCATTGTCTATGCCAAACCAGCAGCACAGGTACATTTCTGTCTCTGAAAAGTTCCTCTGCAGCTATAACACTCTCAAGTCTATTTTGTCAGTATTGTCTGAAAATATCTGATGGCAGGAAGGTTTCAGACTGCTTAACTCAGTGGAATTTCAAAACTGCTAACATCAGCTTCTGCAAATCTTTTCACTCTGAGCAACAAATTATGGCTTCTTATCACAACCTCTTTCAAGAGACAACTGGAGAGCGTCAAGCAGTCCATTGATTTCCCTTAAAAGATTGTCATTTTATTTGACTTCACAGAGAAGAATGATTATTTTGAGAAAAATAGCAACTGAGGGTTCAAAGAAGGTCTGGGGCTCGAACATGCCTCAGTCCACAGGTAAAACACTTGTGACTCAAGCACGAGGATCTGGTGTTCAGCCCCGGAACCCAAGTTAAAAAAAGACAGGTATGCTGGTGTGGAACTTGTAATCCTGGCACCGGGGAGGTGGAGATAGGAAGGTCTCTGGGGCTCATTAGCTAGTTGGCCTAGGCTACTTGTGAATTTCGGGCCAGTGAGAGACCCTGTATCAAAAAACAAGGTGGACAGCTCCTGAGGAAGGGCACTGAAGTACCTCAGGTGAGAGACAGACAGACAGACAGACAGACAGACACACACACACACACACACACTAGCACTGAAGTACCTCAGGTGAGAGACAGACAGACAGACAGACAGACACACACACACACACACACCATGCAAGTTCCCTTGACAATCTTAAAAGAGGATGATTACAGCCTCCTCATTTAATTTCTTCTACAGGAATGCACTATAAAGTTAGAAGCATGTGATTTTGTGAATTATTAAAGAAATTCTGATTAAAATCAGTATCGCTGATCTTAAAACATACAAGCAAGAACACAGTCAAAGATGTGCTTTCTAGCAAGGTAATTTAGTAGATGATCCCACACATACCACTTCCTACATCTGTGATCCAGACGGACTGTTCATGGGGCGTACTGGAGACAAACATACCATGTGGTGTGTCAACTGTGTAATTCCAGGCTCGTAGGAAATATCCATCCTCTGTGAACACTAATACCTTTGGGATGTTATCCCCTCTCTGAAGGCATACAAAAATAACTGCTTAGACAGAATCACTTTCAAGGAATGGTAATCTTTACTTTGTCAGAGAGAAATCAAAATTAAAGGCTGAGAAATTTAGGAATGTGGAAAAAGCCAACTTCAAAACCTAATAATATTAACATATACTAGACACAAATCCAAAATACTTGAAACCAATTCAGAATAAGTTGCCTAACATAGTACAGATGCACATGGCTACCTAAGGTAGTCAAACAGTCTTTTGTTTCCTTTCTGTTTATTTTCATTCTTTTGGTACTGCTTTGACAGAATGTTCATACATTAAAAAAATAAAATCTCCAAGAGATGGCCAGGCATAAAGCCTGCACCTGACAACCAGTGTTGGATCCCTGGAACCCGGGACTGAAGAACCGAATCCCCAAAGTTATTCTCTGACTTCCACACTCACACTCCGATCTCCCTCGCACACAAAGGCACACATAATAAATGATCGTTTACTTACTTGGGCTACGTAAACCAATCCGTTGAGAGAGTCAGCTGCAACACAGAATGTCGCTCCAGTGAAATATTCTGAATACCTGGGCCAACCCAAATCCAGCCGGTAAAGAACTTGCTCCGTTCTCCAGGAAATGTGGAAAGCAAATTTTCTTGACATCTCAAATAAAATCAAAAGACTCAGATTCAGATTACCCTACACACACACACACACACACACACACACACACACACACACACACGTGGAAAGCAAATTTTTTTGAAATATCAAATAAAATCAAAAGACTCAGATTCAGATTACCACACACACACGCACGCACGCACGCACCTGAATAACCAGAAGTTGGCTGGACTGAAATGACTCCAGATAAGGAGCCAAACGACCACAATAAAAGTCAAAATTAGTCGAGGGTGTGGTTAACGGTGAAGAAAGAAATCCCACATGCATACTTTTTAATACTGAAAGAGAAGATGAGTCGCCACCTGCTGAGCCAAGTGCACGTTTGGGGCGGTGCAGGTGGCGCGCACAGACCTCTGCGCTGCAGCCGCACCGCCACCCACACCCCACAGTCCCCTTCCGGCTCCTCACCGGAGAGCCCCAGAGCTGGGAATGCAAAAGCAGACAGGAAAGCAGCAAGACCGCGCCGGCCGCGCAGACCCAGGTTCTCGCCATGGTGACAGGAGGGGCCAGCCAGGTCGGCAAGTACCGGGGCGGCAGGCCGAGCGGGACCCCCGGGCCCACGCCGTGTCTCGGGACTCTACCCCCGTGAAGCGCAGGCTCTGGATACGGAACCGACGGGAGAACTAGATTCGCTCGAGAACTAGACTCTACGCCCAATTACGGGTGTGCTGGCGTTTCCCGGGTCCCCGCCCCCATGTCTGGTGCCCGACGTCGGACCCAGTGACCTCCCTTCCCCGCCCTGGGGTGGTCCGCGAAGCTGACTTCTCCCAGCCATCAGTATGGCGGCGCCCGCGGATATTCCTGACCCGCTTACTGCTCGTTCTTTTAAATTCAGACTCAGTGATCACAGGACACCACAAAACTCAAAAGTAAGGGGAGGTGATACTAAAGCAATGACTGCAGGCGTTTGAGAAACGCTTCAGTCACACCAGTTTCCGAGGCACTCGGGCATCCGCTATGGATGCCTATATTCCCACACTAGGACCCCCCCCGCCCCCCCGCGACTGGCTTTCAGGCAACTGCAGCCGAAACTGGCGGCGCACAATTGCGTTGACTCAGGGCGACGCTTTCTATTGAAAGTCCCCTGGAGTCGGTG
This sequence comes from Nannospalax galili, assembly GCF_000622305.1. Lineage (NCBI taxonomy): Eukaryota > Metazoa > Chordata > Mammalia > Rodentia > Spalacidae > Nannospalax > Nannospalax galili. The sequence goes on from NW_008352391.1 coordinate 1,712,986, forward strand.
GGGATTTTAGGGAGGCCCGCGCGGAGCGCCGTCTGGTGTGTGCGCTGCGTTCTCCCTTAGTCCCCCTGCACGAGGCTGCATACCCCTTCGCCCGGCTCCCGGAGCGCTCCGGTTGCCGGCCCGCTCCCGGAAGCCTTGGAAACTGGTAACAAAGAGCCTGCCGAACCGCCGGCTGCCGGAGCTGCGGGACCCAGGGGTCGGGCGGAGCGACGGGGCTGAGCTTCAGCCGGACGATGAGTCCGGGATCGCGGCGGTGAGGGCGCGGCCGGCGGCCGAGGCGCTGTGGGGGTCCCAGGCCCGCGCCTCCCACAGCTCCGCACCGGCCTCTCGGCGCGGGACTCCGGGGCCGCGGCGGCGGCGGCGCAGGACGAGTAACCGCACGGTCTTCCCCGGGGCGCCGGGCCTTCGGCGCCCGACCAATCCAGAGTGTTTGCAAAGGCAGGACCCGACTCTGCTGCGAGGTGCCGAAGCTTTGTGTGGAGAAGCTGGTGAAGTCTTTTTGTTTTTAATGAAAACTTTTTTCTAAGTTTCGGTTTGGGGCAATTTTTGCAGAGTTTGCAGTACTCTCTACCTCCTCGCATCCACTCTCCTGGAAACACTTGTGCAGTCTGCGGGGCCGACCAGGGATGAACGTTTCGTATTTGAAAGTCTAGTTGCTATAACCCACGTTGGAGTAGACGTCAAGATGGACAAAAAGTCCTTTGAAACGGTGCTGGATGAAATTCGAAAGGTAATCCCCAAAATTCTTCCCAGATACAAACCGTGGGTTAATTTCATTAAGGTGCGGCGTGTAAATTTTACGGAACTAGTCCTTACATTGCCAGAGGACTTGAACTTTTCTGTGAGGTGTAAGAGTTTGTGTCTTGATAAATTTCACGGTACAAATAGATAAGCTTCCTTGGTGCCAAACTTGAGAAATCGGTGTGATAATGTGGAAATGATTTTCAGACTGCTCAAGGTTCTGCCGGCGACTTCACAGCCCTGTGCTTTTGGTTGAGTGGCAAACACTTTTTGCATCTTTCAGTAACAGTGACTGAGCGCTCTAATACCTAGCACGTTTCTTTGTGGGCAGTTTTTGTTAGGCAATTTCAAATCCCAAGCCTGGGAGAATGCTTTTTGTTGCCTTGGCGGGACAAAATTAATGTCTTAACTTTAGGTGTAGCATTGAAGTTTAAAGTCAGATAGGAACAGGCCATCATTTACTTGAACTTATAAAGTCACTGCAGAGATCACCCCGGCCTGTAGCTTTGCTTTGCCCTTTGTGACTCTTGTTCTTTTCAAGTTGCCGTGTGTAATTGATCATATTTGATAGTGCTGAATGTTCATTTTTCATACAGACTTCTGACTTTGCAGATTCAGTTTGTCCATTTAAAATTGAAAACAAAATGCCCTCTGACCGAATTTGCCACAGTTTGTTCATGAGCTGATTGTTCAAGTATTGTATAAGAAGGTAATTTTAAGTTCAAGCAGAAGTGCAGATTTCTATTTTTGAACAGTGCAGGCATCTGTATGTATATCCTCTTCCTCCTCAGTATTGTAAAAATGTCATATAGTAATTATTAATGAGGAAACAGAAGTTCCAGAGTTGAAAGTCTTTGTTTGAGGTAACCATTTAAGCCCGTATTTCTGGTCTCCAGTCAAAGTGTGCTTGCTTGCTGGCTCTGCTGCATAATGAGGCACATCAGCACATCAACAACCTTAATCTATTAAAATGGAACAAAATAGGGACATTACTATTCTTTAGAAATTGCTCTTAGATGTCAGTTTAAATCAGGCGTCTGTTTTCTGTTTGTTACTGATAATACTGACAGACACTGCTGTGTTTTGAAACAGAAACGGAAGGGGCTGAAGAGATGGCTCAGCGGTTAAGAACGCTGGTTGTTCTTGAAGAAGACCTGGGTTTTAATCCCAGCACCCGCATGACAGCTAACAACTGTCTGTAACTCCAGTACCAGGGATCTGTCCACCTCTTCTATCCTCCGAGGGCATTGCATTACACGGGTGCACTTACCTACATGCAGGCATAACACTCATACACATAAAAATGAAAATATCTTTTTTAAAAACCAGAAACATAAGACACTAGGAAAGAAAACAGAAAGGAGGACATTGTTTAATTTTATTTTCCAAAAAGGGGGTAATAAGCGCCACCAGTCAATAAGCACTTCTTGTTGATTTTATCCTCCTGACTCCTGAGGATATGTACTGTACTGGGAGTTTTACAGGTGGCAAACCAGGTCTTCTGTATCATAGGCAGGTAACAGAAGCTGAATAAGTAACATTTGCCTGGCATGGTGGTACACGCCTTTAATCCCAGCACTCAGGAGGCAGAGGCAGGCAGATCTCTTGAGTTCAAGGCCAGCCTGGTCTACATAGTTCCAGGACAGCTGGGGCTACAGGGAGACCCTGTCTCAAAAAGACCAAAAAAAAAAAAAAAACCCAAACATTTGATACATTTGAATCTAAGAAGTCAGACATAGTGACTGGTGAAGGCTGAAGTGGGAGGGTTGCCAGCCTAGGCTACAAAGTGAGACCCTCTTTAGAATAAAAAAAGAAAAGGTGAGGCCTTTAATCCCAGCACTCAGGAGGCCAAGGTAGGTGGATCTCTGTGAGTTCAAGGCAAAAGAAAAGGCATGACAATTTGGCTGAATTGGAGAAGTTTTAAAGCTAATTACCCTTTCCAGAATTTGACATGTAATTTCACTACTGTTGAACCTCACCTTCTGACCAGTTTCATTCCTTTTGTATGAGTGTTCCTGGAGGCCCAGGATGTCTGAAAGGTAGAATTTCTCATCACCACCTTGACCTTAGTTGCTGGCACTGTGAGCAGAGCTGTGACGCCTATATCGCCCTACTGTGCTGCTTATGTATGCTAATGATTTTTTTTTTCTTCTCTAGGCTGTTTTGACGGAATATAAATTAAAAGCAATTGAATATGTTCATGGATACTTCTCTAGTGAACAGGTATTCTTCATTATTCATTCATAAAGCCTTTATTTTATACCAGTGCTTTGGGTAACATCTCTCCCCCCTGATCACATGCAGAATTGCTTTGACGCTGTTGCTGTGGCTCTTAGTTTTGGCAGAAGGCTTAAAGAACATACAGATAGGGATGGCTTGTCTACTATGTGCTTAGAACTCACTTTCTATTTCTAGGATGGTTTTTAAATACAATATCTTTAAAAAAGCAATTCAAACTGTTATTCTGGGTACAGTATCAAAAATTTATAAATGTGTAAATTTTCTAAATTTATGTGGTATTTATAGGATAACAATTGCAAAATTCACTATATGATATTAAATAAATTTAAGGAGTCACCTGGGTGTGGTGGCACACACCTTTAATTCCAGCACTCAGAGGCAGAGGCCGGTGGATCTCCGAGATCCAAGCCAGCTGGGGCTACAGGGAGACACTTTCTCAAAAAGACAAAAAAACAAACAAAAAAAAAAACTAAGGGGTAAGGAAAAAATACACTGTCTAATAAGTACTTTATTTCCTTTTAAAAAAATAATTCTAGAGTGTCTAGTGATACTAGAGATTAAGCCTAGGGTCTTGCATGTGTTGGGCACATGCTCTACTGCTGAAATACAGTCCCAGCCCTTTCTGTAACTTTATTTTGAGACAGACTCGCTAAGTTGCTGAGACTGACCTTGAACTTACTGTCCTCTTCTCTCAGCCTAGGACTAACTGATAGTACAGTCCTACACCACAGGCTCAACTTGAGATTATATGTCTTCTGTCTTTTCTTTTTAATTTTTCATTTATTTGTGTATGAGGCATATGCCTCCACACACGTAGAGGTAAGGGGGCAACTTGTGGGAGCCGTATTTCTTTACTGTATGGGTCCCAAGGGGGCAACTTGTGGGAGCCGTATTTCTTTACTGTATGGGTCCCGAGCATCAAGTTTGGTTGCTGTGGTTGCAGCTTACCCAGGCCCCGTTGCCACACGGTTGGGTTCTGGTGCTGGGCTCATCTCCTTCCAGCTGCTGAAATACATGCGATAGAAACGTTGTGCAGATGCTGCCATCGGAGCTGACTTCATTCTTTGCTTCCAGGTGGTTGACCTCCTGAGATATTTTTCCTGGGCAGAGCCTCAGCTGAAAGCCATGAAAGCTTTACAACATGTGAGTTGCTAACTTTTAATTATGTTAAAAAGTTATAGCCTTCCATTCCAAAGCATGAGTTTATATTGTATTTACTATCAAAGTGTCCTAATGGTTTGATTGAGGGCAGAATTATTCATTGAAAACAAAGCAACAGAATTTGAATTCTGTTTGTTTGTTTGTTTGTTTGTTTGTTTCTGTAGAACAGGCTGGACTCAATCTCAGAGCTCCACCTGCCTCTGCCTGGGATTGAAGGCATGCACCACCATGCAGGGAGAATTCTTGAGTTTTTTATGCATTTGTTTATGTCTTTTTACATCTTTCTTCACTCTTTTGTGTGTAGGCTTAGGAGAGAAGTCAGGCAAGTTGCATTCTTCAGACCTGTGCCACCCAAGTGAATTTCACCTGCATTAGTTAGTGGTTGTGATGCTGCAACTAAATACCTTACAGAAGAAACGTAAGGATTTATTTTAGCTCACAGTTCTGGGGTGTAGTGCATCATGGGAAAGCGATCAGGAAGGAGGAGTGTGAGGCACTTGTCACAGGACAGAGACAGATGAGTATGCTGTTCAGCTCAGTGTCCTGGTTACTTAGTCCCAGACCCCACCCATAGAGAAGTGTCACTCAGTTTCCTGGACCTTCCACTTTTGTTAACCTAATCTGTATAAACCCTTCATGGCTACTGGCATGCCTAGAGGCTAAAGTAAGCTAGATAATTCCTCACAGGCTTGCCAAAGGTTTGTCTCCAAGGTGAGTGTTGACTTTGCAGTTGACAATATAAATTATAATATCACAGATGGTGAAATTATTATATGGGCCCTGTCCATTATATGGGAGGGGGTGGTCATCACTGGCCCCTGGCCCCAATGATGCTCTGATGATGCCCTTAAACGCTCAGATGTGCATAGTCTAAGGGACTGTAGTTTTATTTTATTTCATGGTAGCTATTTAAATAGGCACATGTACCTAGTGACACTGAGTAGATGAGATACCTCAGTATAATAGGTAGGGGCATCTAGAGCCTGTGTGAATGCTGGTCTGTAGACAAAGATTTTCCTAGGAGAATCATTCATGGATAACATTAAGGGAGTTAATTCACAGTTCCCTGTCTTCCTAAACTGATCAGCTAAGAACATTTCTGAGTCTGCTGCTGTTTCTTTCCTTCTTCGTTACAGTTGTTAATTTCTACTTGAGAAAAGAAAGGATTTTCTATTCCTGTGGGTGAACATTTCTTTCCCTGCATTCTCCCAGAACAGTTAGTTTCTATGGGAAGTGTTGATAGAGTTTTGTCTTAATGTCAGAGCTGCAAACTTAGGATAGTACTTGGGCTGCCTTACCATCTCTCTACTAAGAATTAAAATACAGAGGTGAGAAGGGGTACATCCACACATTCACCTGATTGAGATGAAGCCTCACAATTAAAAAAAAAATTATATGTATGAGTATATTGCCTAAATGTGTGTAAGTGCACCATGTGCATGTAGTGCCCAAGGAGGTCAGAAGAGATGTCAGATTACCCTGGAATTGGAGTTAAGGGACAATTGCTAGCCTCCATGTGAGTGCTGAGATCCAAACCTGGGTCCTCTATAGAGTAGCCAGTGCTCTTAACTGCTGAGCCATCTCTCCAGCCCAAGCCTCATCTTTTCTAACAGTCTGAGTTGACTGTTTTCACACTGAAGTTTGACTTTTCCATGAATTAGATTTGTTGATTTACTAGAGCCAAGGTTTTTACAGTATATAAAGTTATGTAAGAAAATTGATATTTTGCAAGTATTTAAGCTTCTGGCAAAGTCTTATGGTTGCCAGTTTAAGAAAGTGTAAGGGTGTGTAGTTTTGTCATTTCTTGGGTCATCTAGTACAGAAGTGTTTGGAAACCATGGCTCCAAGTTCTAGGAGCTGCTGGGTGTTGCTCTAAGCAGTCTCCTTGCATTGACTGTGTTGTTTATCTCATAACTCTGAACTGGCAGTATGTCAAGGGTGTTCTTCAAAAGCAAAGGCATCCTAGTCACATAATCTTTTAATTTCACAGTGTATTGACGAAGCCTAAAGGAGGCTCTGCAGTAGAGGAAGCTGTGTGCTTCAACTCCTTCCCTAGACTGTGACTAGTCCAGTGGGTGGGCATTGCCCTGTTGGGCTGCTGCATGGGAACCTCACTTCTGTGGGTAGCTGTTCATAGGAGTTTACTTCTTGTTACTTCTTTTACTCTACAAATGAACACATTAGGAAATACAGATTCAGAAAGCATGTGTAGAAGTAATTACAGTTAACAGTAGTCTGAGTGTCACTCACGTGTATTCAGAATTTCTCCTGGGGTTTACATTTGCTTGTATTAGTTTCACCTAAATAATGTATAGTATGTCCTAAGATGTTCATACTAAAAACATTTAACTATAGTTCTAGAAAGGGTGATTTCTAGCATAAACATCTCATGGAATTATTTTTTGTGATAGAAAATGGTGGCTGTCCACCCAGCAGAAGTGGTCAACATCCTCAACTGCTTCACCTTCAGTAAAGACAAGCTGGTGGCTCTGGAACTCTTGGCTTCGTGAGTATTTCTTTTTCTTATGTGCTTCAAATTATGTGTATGAGTGTATTGCCTGAATGTATGTAAGTGCTCCCGTGTCCTGCAATGCCGCAGAGGTCAGAAGAGGGTATCAGATCTCCTGGAACTAGAGTTACAGCAGTTGTTACCCTCCATGTGGGTGCTGGGAACTGAGCCTGAGTCCTCTGTAAGAGCAGTCAGTGTACTTTCCTATCTAGTAAACCTCAGTTCAGTTGTGTTTATCATCATCATATGAACATGTTATCTAGATCAACCTGTTCAAAATAATCCCATGTTTTTCTCCTGTGTCACAGAATTTACTGAGATACGATCGAACGGTATCCTAAAAAAAATGTTGCTGGCCTGTGTATATCTACCAGGGTTCTCCCCCCCCCCTTTTTTTGTATTTTATTTATTATTTTTATTTTGTGTGTATGAGTGTATTGCCTGCATATATGTGCATACACCCATGTCGTGCAGTGCCGCAGAGGTCAGAAGAGGGCTTCGGATTCTCCTGGAACTGGACTTAAGGATGCTTTGTAACCACCGTGTGGGTGCTGGGAATCGAATCCGGGTCCTCTGCAAGAACAGTCAGTGCTCTTAATCACTGAGCCATCTCTCCAGCCCCCTACCAGGGCTCTTATACAGAAGCTAAATTGTGTTTCCTTGACAGAAACATTGTTGATGCACAGAATTCTCGTCCCATTGAAGATTTATTCAGGATCAACATGTCTGAGAAGAAACGGTGCAAGAGAGTCCTCGAGCAGGTAAAGTTCTCGGGACAGTGGGAAAGTGGCATGCTGCTTTTCTGGGTATCACGAATGACAAAGTACCCATCTTCTTTCTGAGTCAGCTTTGGTAAATAACTGGAAAATGGGCGTTCTCTAGACTGAAGAATGAGGTAGAGCTGGCTGAAGAAGCCAGGGCAGCGGTGACTGAAGAACAGAAGCCAGTGCCACCTTGCCACAAGGCTGTGGCTCCTGTGGCTGCCAGGGCTCCAGCTCTTTGATTTTGTGTGCTTAGGAGCAGTGGCTTTTCAGATTTGCTTTGTTATCTGGTCAGATTCATAACAGATGAGTACTGAAACAAGATTCCACTTGGTTAAGGTGGAGAAGCATTACTTGTCCACATACAGAAACCTTGACTTGGCATCTACAGTAGCAAATTCCTAGTGTTATACTCACTGTAAATTGACTATTAGAAGCTGCTTGAGGAAGATGCAGGGTGTTCTCCCAGGGCCTTGCTGCCCAGTTGTGTGTAGCCCTCACAGCCTCCTGAGTTCAGAGAAGAGGGAGCTCTGCCTTGGGCCTTGTTCCTATGGCAGAGCTGGGCTCTCGTCCCACATCAAATAGTGCTTCTTGAATAGTGTCCTTGGTTTTCTTGACTAAAGCCTTACTGGAATCATGAGTACACTCCTGAAGTTTTCTTCCTTGTGAAGTGGTCCTCATAAATGTTCTAGAACCAGTGCTCTGTGGAATAAAGTTCAGTTTTTCTAGATCATAAACTTGAAAGCTTTTAAATTCTTCCTCTTTTTTAGCCCAACAAATCTACTTTTAAGAATTTGTTCTAAAGAAATAAGTAGACATATGCAGATTTATGTATAAGGGCATTTTTGTCCAGTGTGGTTTATTTATATGGCCAAAATTATGGTGATTTTTTTTTTTTTTAGGGTTTACATATTTAGCTGGGAACTGGATTTTATATACTTAATATGATTTTATATGCTGGGAATTAATTTATAAAACAATTATAAATACAAATATAGCACCCATATAGTTTATTATGAGTATGATTATAATTTTGTATGTCTGTGATGTACATTATTAAGTGTACCTTAATGTCCCTAAAGTACAGTGTACAGCCATTGGATGTATTTGCCTTACACAGAGTCTTTCATTTATTTAATGCATTTACTGAGTACCAGTCTAGTATGTCTGAGGGTATCATTTAGAAACTTGGAGTATCGGAAAAACAGCCTAAACCCAAATCCTTTTTCTGTGTCTCATAACTGAGTAAGTAACTCTTACTTTTTCATCAGTGTAACTCTTCAGACACCCTGTGTCCTGGGTTTGTTTTGTTTTTAATTAAAGATTGTGTGTGTGTGTGTGTGTGTGTGTGTGTGTGTGTGTGCGCACACGCGTGTGCACACATGTGTATGAGTGCGGGTGCCATGGACACCAGAAGAGTGCACCCCCTGAACTGCACTCACAGGTGATCGTGAGCTGCCCTGTGTGGGTGCTGGTAACTGAACTTAGGTTTTCTATAAGAATAGTACTTCTCTTGACCCCTGAGCCCCCTGTTGTTTGTGTGTGTGGTTTTCAGCTAAGCTGTAATAATTTCAGAACAAGGCCTGTGCCCTTTTCATCTCAGTGTCCTTGCCTTCCCTTTAACATGGGCTTGGCTTTCGTAGGTCTGGACTGCTATTTCCTAGAGGTTACTTTTTGCCCAAGACTACAGATGCCATTCTAAAGGCACCTTTGTGTAAGGATCAGTTAGTTATGGCATTGATAGTATTGTAATGTAACCATTGTCGTAACTCCGTCATGGAGCTCTGACTTGTATTGCTCATGCCATCCTTCAAGGGTCTGCTGACTGATGGGGAGTGCACCAAGTGTTCTGCTGTTCCTTAATTCCTGTTTTTAGCTGAACTTCCCATTACCCATTCCAGTTACTCAACCTGATGAGTTTCATGTTTTTTAACCACTGTCTTTGATTCCAGGCTTTCAAGGGGGGCTGCAAAGCTCCTCATGCCATGATATCTTCCTGTGGAACCATTCCCGGAAATCCCTACCCCAAAGGAAAACCAAGTCGCATAAATGGAATTTTTCCTGTAAGCGTACTTTCACAACTCTCCATGAAATGCCCATAATTAGATGTGAAATGTAGCATAACTTTGTACATTTGTGATACTTAAGAGACAGTGCCAGTTTGTGATACTTCACAAAGGAAAGGAATTTCACCTCGTTGACTTAAGTTAAAGGTTCATGTACAAACTCCATTAGCATGATTATGTAACGTCTTCTAAGAAGCCATAAAAAAAGGATGAGTATGCTTTGTTTACAGATATTTTAGAGGGATTGGTTTAATTTTAATAAAAGTACATTTCTCAAATTCTCAACATTTTTAACAGTTTCATAGCTGAGTACCCGTTTGTGAAACTGCATGTTGGGCCTTCCTGAGAATCATGTTGCGTGATGAAGCCCTGAATGGAAGGCCTTAATATCACCCAGTGTTCTTCGAAGCATTTTCAAAGAATGTTACGTTTCTATTACTGTGTCATAACCCCAAAACTAATAGTAAGCACTATTATCTCAAGTAGATTTTGTGATCAGAAGATGGCACTTGGCTGAGCTCTAGTTTGGGCTCAGGGTGTATCTGAAAGTTTGGCTTGCATGCAAGAATATTCTTTCAAGGTGGCTCGCTTGCATGTTGCAGTGTTGCTTGTTGCAGGGGCCTTTATTCCTTGCTGCAAGGACTTTTTCCATATGCTGCTTGAGACTCAGGACATGGTAGCTGGCTTCCACCAGAACAAGGAGCCCAGGGAGGCAAGTGGCAGCTGCGGCGCTGTTGGGACTTGGCTTGGGAAGTCCATGCCATTATTTCTTTGAGGTTCTGTTAATGACACAGACAACCCTATTCCTTCTAGAATGGACAGGACAGTGCTAGTGCAAGGTGAGAGGTGAGGACCAGTGGGGGCCACTGGCTTCCATACCAGTATATACTCTGTAAGGACACACAGTGAGGGGGATGTGTTGGAGGCACTTAATCAACTTATTCTTATCTGTTCATTATAGCAGACTAATGACATCTCATTTGCCAGGAATTCTTTTTCATTCTTTAAGCTATATACACAGGCATTAAAAGTAGCTTTTTTTGTTGTTGTTTGGTCTTTTTGAGACAGGATCTTCCTGTCTCCCTGTAGCCCTAACTGGCCTGGAACTTGCTATGTAGACCAGGCTGGCCTCAAGCTTACAGAGATCCACCTCCCTTTGCCTCCTGAGTGCTGGGATTACAGGCATGCACCACCATGCCCGGCAAAAGTCTGTTTCTTATTGTGTGTGTGTGTGTGTGTGTGTGTGTGTGTGTGTAGGAGATACTAGTATATACTGTTCTTCCCTCTGTCATCCCTTCCGTATTGCATATTTATTTTAGAGCCTCTCTGCTGGGGCTGGGGGGCTGATGAGGGGAGGGATTTGGGCAGAGGAGGGTTAAGGGTTAAGAACCTGCCAGGATCAGACAACCAGCAGGGGCAGAATTAGATCTGAAATCCAAGTCTTTTTTTTTTTTTTTTAATTTGTTTTATGTGTATGAGTGTATTGCCTACATGTACGTCAGTGCACCTGTGTCGTGCAATGCTGCAGAGGTTAGAAGAGGGCCTCCCCTGGAACTGGAGTTAAGGATGGTTAGTAGCCGCCATGTGGGTGCTGGGAATCAAACCCAGGTCCTCTGGAAGAGCATTCAGTGCTCTTAACCACTGAGCCATCTCTCCAGCCCTGAAATCCAAGTCTTATTCATAGCAAGCTAAGTCCTTTTCTTCAGAAAAATGCAGTGCACTTTTTTGTTGTTATTAAAGTCTAATTAACTTCTTTTTCTTTTTTAAAAGGGAACCCCACTGAAAAAGGACAGTGAAGAATGCACCAGTGAAGGCAAAGGAATCGCTGCGCGGATTCTTGGACCGTCCAAACCAGTATGTTTAGAAAACAAAGACTACTCCTTTGTGTGTAGCTTTCTGCTGGTTTAAAGCATATGTTAAATATATCTGTGTTAGAAAGTTTAAGTACAGTGGAAAGTCCAGGAGAGTGGAGAGAATGGCCAGGGACATACTTGTGATTACATAGCAGGTTGGGGCCCTTGTGAGAACAAGCATTGTATAGATTTGTGTTCTTTTCTCCAGCCAGATTCAGCTGTTCGTTTTGAAACATGGTGTATGGTGTTTTATGTGGGGTTCTGATTCAGCTAAGTTAGTACTAGGAAGACAGATGTGGACCAGGGGTTGTCTTTTCAAGGGGTGATTACAGTGATTGGAAGTATGACCTGGGTAGGAGAACACTGTTGTGAGTTGAAGTGCTGAAGTTCTAGAGGCTCCCATGTGGGCAGGCCATGTAGCTTCTGCCTGTTCACATGACAGGACAGTATGGTGGCTGTTTATGAGAGCAAGCAGGAAATCCCGTCCTCCCACCACTGGGTCCCTTCTGCCCAGTGGCACCTGCCTTCTCTCTCTCTCACTCTGGGTAGCTTTGAATACTTCTGGTTCTATAAATACCATCATCTATAAAAATATATATATATATTTGTGGATCCATAGATTTCAGAAGAATAAAAATGAATTCTTAATTCATTCACTATGTGAGTTTTCAGATTGCCAAACGCTGAGGCACGCAAGTGCTTTTGTCTCCTAAAATGAGAGGGGGGGGTGGGAATCAGTAAATTCTAATGAGCTTAGGAGGATGTTGCTCTTGAGGTTCTTATGTAGTTGAGAATCCAAATCCTAAAGATTCCTTGGTTGGTTACACAGTGGGAGATGGGGAGTCTTGAGATTAACCTAGGCTGAACCGGAAAAGCATCTGCTATTTAGGATAAGGTGTGACCCTTGTTAGAGATGATTGACTAGTAACATGAAAAACAAACAGCATGTTTAGCAAGTTCTGCCTTTGGAATTTAATAAGAACCACTTTTATTAAAGCAAAGACACTTCCTGCATCGTGCTGTGTTTAGTGCCAGTATGCCGGGGCATTCTCATCCTCTTAGGCAAACTTGTCTTTTATTCTGTCAGGAGACAGCTTGCTTGGTGTTGCTCTAACTGTTGTCTTTGCCTCCTATCCAGCCTCCTTCAACGTACAATCCACACAAGCCTGTTCCTTACCCAATACCTCCGTGCCGGCCACATGCAACTATTGCACCAAGTAAGACTCTTGTTTTATTTTCACTTCTTCTTTTTGCCTTTTATTAAATTGAAAGGAAGTGCTGGTTTCTGTGCTTGGGAATCTGCAGCACGTCAGTTTTGTGAGCTTAAGCTTTGCCAGTGGCCAGCTGCAGCCATCCTGGTCTGCCATGCCGCAGCCGTCACGATGCAGCTGTCCTGGTCTCCCGTGTTGCAGATAACATAATTTAGTTTGTTTTCCTTATTTAAAACAATTGCAGATGTTTTTAATTCACTTTATTAATTGTGGACTTTGACCTTAGTAATAATGACCTTTCTTAGGTAGTTGGTGTCCAGACATGACACTGATACATTTAATTTGCAAAGGTCAAGGATACATACTTGGATTTAAACGGGGCTGTTCTTCCTACCTCGATTTTCAGTGACCTTCTGTGTGGAAGTTCCTCTAGCAGGGGTCTTTCCTGTTGTCTCACTTCTCACTTACCTCCTTGTAAAGTGCAACACTGTTGTGTAACTCTTAAAAAAAAAAAAAACTGAATGGCTACATTAGCACAGTTTTAGCTCCTAGCCAATGATACTGAATTCTTTGTTTTTCTGTATTTCTGTTTAGGTGCTTATAACAATGCAGGTCTGGTACCGTTAGCCAGTGTGATAGCTCCAGGTGTACCTCCTCCACCTCCATACACTCCAAATCCAGTAGGAACAGGTAAAGTCATGCTACTGTGGGCTGTTTAGTAAAAGAAGTAACTTACTCATCACAGATGTACACTTGGAGAGAGCAATTGATTGGTGTGATGTGTCCTAACAGGACCCAGGTTCAGAGCCTGACAGTCAGAGTATGGCTCATCAGTGTGCACTCTGGGCACTTGGCATAACCTTGAAGGACTTCTGTTGTGTGACTTTCCTGAGGAAATAGGAGAGGAATGTCAGATCACCCCCACGCAGGGAAGCAGCTAACAGACCAGGAAAGGAAAAGAAAAATTCAGTTTGGTTACTTAATGTGTTTGTGGGTGTGACTCCAGCATGGGCTTTAAAACTTCACCAGCAAAAACCCTCCCCTTAGCCTGTTTTGTGTGTCTTGTACACTTCAGCATTTCTTAGATGACATGTAGCATGGACAGGAGGCAGTGAGTGCAGTCTCAGGGTAAGGTCCTGAAGTCTTACGACCCTTATCCCCCTTTCCAAGAGGAAATGTTAACAAGCTGATTAGCATAGACCTAGTATCTGCTGGATAGATCTGTTTATCTTGTTGCCATGACTGTGGGCTGGGGTCTCCTGTAGGTCCCCTCAGCCACTCTGCTCTGTGATGACAGTGGTGATGCCAAGCCTGGAGGAAGCAACTATGCTACAACTTCCTTTTTCTGTGTCTGATACAGAATAACAAGGAAAGCAGAGCAGTGCCAGGGCATCACCAGTGCTAGTCTGGACATTTTCTCATTACTTCCCTGAAGTGAGCATTATAACAAATGGAAGCTTAGACTCTTGAAGAGTTAGGATGGAGAAGTCAGTGCTGTGACAGAGCACACCAACCCCCTAAAGAATCATGAGGTACTTTGTGCCTTGCTACAGGCTAGTGGCTAAGAAGTGCAGCTTCCCTTTATCTGGATGAGGTGTGGCAGGCTGACGGCATCCTTGGTGGCTGGGATCATCCTCAGGCATTTGCTAGACACAGCCCCACTACCTCCCCTTGTGATGATTATGATTTCGGTGGTTTAAAGGTGGGCACTGGTATCTTTATTTTTTAGTGATTTCAAGTTTGGGAAATAATAGAATCTATGCACAAAGACTCCAGAAAGACATTAGAGTATCTGTTTTAAGGCTTCCTGATCACTCCTAGATTGAAGAGGACTGAGGGACTTTCTCCCTCCAAACCTTTCTTGAGAATCCTTGGACACTGGGGAGATAGCTCTCCGGTCAGCAGTGGGGCTGTCTGGAGAGAACCAGGAATTATCACAGTGTATATGGGGGGAGGGGACAGGGTAGTAGCAAAGGATGCTATACACAAGTAATTTATTAATGGTGGTGAGAGGGAGGGAGGTGGAGTCCAGGCCACTGTCCTGAGTTCCACTGGCATCTGGCACGGTTGCCTCCTATTTGGTTTTTAATGATAGCAGGGCTCCACTTGAATGTGCTTGGGCCATGTGTGGAGATGTGGACTGTCAAATGATTCTCATACCAGTTTACACCTGGACGAGAATGAGAGGACAGGCAGATGCAGTATCTGTAGCCCTCTAGCACAGAGTCTCGTCCTATGACTTGAATTGTTTAGCTTACTGTGTAAGTTTAATTTTTATTTAGGTCAATTACTGTTTGACATTGAGTTTTGGGTCTTCCTTGGGATACTCCTTCTCCATCCCAGCAGCGTCAGGTGCCTTCTCCGCACTCTGGTGACTTAGTGGCTGCTGTGATATGTGGGGTTCTAATCATCTTGCCACCTGGTGGCAGTGGTTCTGCTTGCAGACAGCCAGTTCTCACCTGGCTTTTTCAAATCCTCTCCTGGAGGCAGTGCTGCAGGTGTGGCCAACTGTGAACAGTCCCTTTATTTTTCCCTCAGTGTTTCCTGCCATGTGTTTTTACTCATAGACTGTGCTTTTCTTTTTTGACACATTTTCTCTGATTTTATGGGGAATAATTTGATTACAGCTTGAAGTCAACTTTATTTCTTTTTATATAGAAAATGAAGACCTCTCCACGCAGTCAAAACCTACACAGAGTCAAAGTGAGTACCAGCTTTGATTGTTCTTAATGTCTGTTTTGGATTGTTGGCTCTGTTACCGGTTGAGCACAGCAAAGTTCAGTATATTCGGGATGTTTTAGGAAAGGCTCCTAGATATGGAGTCTAAGTAATACTTGCTAAGAGTGGATTAATTGTGGTATATTTTACATCTACAAAATGGACATTTTAAATACTAACTGGATTTTAAGTTAACCTTATGACATTGTATCCTATCTGTGAAACTTTCCATGAAGTCTCAGTGACATGTAGCATGTATCTCCATATTCACTTTACAGTCTGTGATACAGGAAGCCTTGTTCTCAGTATGGATGCCAAAGATGATAACTGTTTTTAACAAATGATTCTACTTTTATATTGAATTATTTCAGTCAGTATGATCAGGCATAAGTGTGGAAAAGAACAAGGGGACACAGGGAGTTGAGCATGAAGCAGGACTAAGCTGTGCCTCCAGGTGGCCGCACTTTGACTACATTCCCCAGGAAGTGGTAGTGAGGGAGGATGAGGAGCAAACCGGCCCATGGCCATGTACAAAAGCAGCCCCTAAATCTGAGTGCAGTGTTCTGGTTCCCTGTGAAGGGTGCCTAGTGGGTATGGCAGCCTGCCGTCTAAAAGATGGAGCACAGTGGCATGTAGAGCACGGGTGTCAGGACGTCTGTTCTTACCCTGGCTCTGGAACACCTGGCTTTGTGACCTTGGTCAGGCCATTTAACTTAATGGAAAGAATCTTGAAGAAACTTCGGCTTTACATTCAGTTTATAAATCAAGTGTCCTAGTCCCCCTGGCAGGAGTAACATTCTTTGATTTCCTGTGCTATGTTAGGTGAGCATGTGAAGAACTTTTTCTTTTTCTCTCCCTCCGCTCCCTTTAAAACTATAGAAACAGTAATAAAGACAGACTACTACTGTAGTGGTAACAACATAGTTCTTCATCAATTAATAACCACCTGACATTATTTGGTCTGTATGTTTGCGGTATTAGAGGATTGAGCCCAGGGCTTCATGTATACCATGTAAGTGTTACATAACTGTATGATCTTTAAACAGCTTCCTTATCCACAACAAGCCTCAGCTTACCCATCTAAAAAATGGGAGTGTTGGTATCAAGATATATGAGGACAGATAGAATGTGGGACACAATTTAGCATGGGGTATGACAGAGCATGTTGGGTGGTTAATAGCCAAATAGATGACAGGAAAGTATGACTTACAGTGGCATGTAATGCTGATTAAGACCCTGTCTTAATTTTATTTCATAGCTTACTGAAGGCACCATGCTTAATAGCACATAGCTTTTGCTTTATTGTATAAAAAGATTTCCAATAGCAATTGCCAGGAAAAACACTCTAGAATAGCACAGTTTTATCTTGACTTTTGTCATTAAGTACATAGATCTTCAGCATATCAGTAAATAAGATACTGAATTCTCAGGTGTTCCCAACCACAGAACCATTTTCACAGGACTCTAATGATAGTCTTGTTTTCATGAGATTGAAGTCAAACACCCAAATCAACAATGTGGTATAAACTGCTCACCTTTTGAGTTTGCAGTGTGTATGTTATTATTTGTTAATTTCCTTATATTTCATTGGTAAAACAACTGTAAAGTTTATTTAAGCTGACCCTGTGACCTTTACTTTGTACAAGTAAATTATGTGTATTTGCTTACTTCTAGATTTTTCCTTGGGTGACTTCCCCACTCGAGATAAAAACCCAGGGCATTACTATACATTGACCATGTCAGCTTCCTCATATCAAGAGTCTTATTTATACATAGATCTGAAAATGTCATCACTACAAAAGGAACATTCTGTGTTTACAGCTGAAATAGAATTAATGTAGACAGTGCTAGTCACGATGATGTTGCCTATGGAAGTCATGCTTCTCACCAGACACTGACAGGGCTGTCAGAAACCTCTGAGAGGAGGAGCCCAAGTCATCCCAGATTATCCCCCAAACACTTCTATTAATTGTAGCGCTCATCAGAATAAGACTGTGTAACAAACTCAAAATACTGAAAATCAGTTTTTGGATGATTTGGGAACTATCCCGTAAGGTAACCATGAATGTACCTTATGTACACTTGTGTACGCAGAGGCCATGCCTTGTGCTGTTAAAACTCAAGGTGAACTGGAAGTGGTGATGCAGACCTTTAATCCCAGCGCTCCCACAGAGCCAGGCAGATCTCTGAGAGCAAGGCCAGCCCGGTCTACACAGCGAGCTCCAGATCAGCTAGGGCAAAGCATATGCTTTTAATGGGCTCCCAGAACAAGCCAGGTGAAGTTTGGGGGCTGATGTAGCTGTAAGCAAAAGCAGGCTGTGGGGGCCACATAGTTAATAATGTGGATAATAACTTCAGTGCACATAGTACTAGAGAGATGTGATCATGAGGCCAGGGTGAGCATGCCCCTGAGCTGGGAATGATTTTCCAGAAGCTCCTGAGAAGGGGCTGATGTGTGATCATTGCTCTTGATGAGTGGTTTCAAGGGGTCAGTGCAGCAGTGCTATCTGCTACAGTCAGTACATTCTTGGATTGTAGAATAGTGGGAATTATGAAAGGAACCTTTTTGGTTTTAGTGCTCCTCCAGGTTTCCTCGTGGTCTGGTGGGCTCATAATAAGCAGGGTGTGGACTTAATCAGGTTTTAACAGAGGCTCCAAACCAAAGATACGATTATGGACGCCAGCAGTGTAGAGCCATTTACGCCTATCATTGGTTTTCTTTGGTATTTGTGAAATAGAACAAAAATTAGGTTTCTACTAGTTCAGATTGCACGGTTCAACGCATGAGGGTAAATTCTGGCCTCTTCTCTCCCACAGCATTTTCCACCCCAGCAAATCAACTCTTTTCTCCTCATGGTTCTAATCCTTCAACACCTGCTGTAACTCCTGCCCCTGCTGCATCCCCAGTCAAGGCAGTAAACCATTCATCAGCATCAGCTGCTGCCACCGGCTCTGGAATGAGTGCACCCAACACTGCCCTTCCCGTGTTCCCAGGGCAGGTGTCCTCGACTCTCCCTACGCCTCAGCCATCCACAGCAAACCCAACAGTGATCCGGACCCTCCCAGTGCCCCCTGTACCTGTTACTTCTGTTCACTGCACAACAGCTACACCTGTCCCTTCCATTTTTTCTGGCCTAGTGCTACAGCCAGGGCCTTCTGCCACTCCTACGCCATCCCCCCAGGCCCCCTCCACTCCCAGGGCCACTCTCCCTTCCAGTGAAACATTTGCTGCTTCTGCCCCATTCACTAGCCACTCCACCAGCTCTATGGCTGCTGCTGCCAACAACCCAAGTTCTGCTCCCTTGTCATCCATCTTTGCAGGCCTGCCTTTGCCCTTCTCAGCTGCATCCCATCGTGTGGCCACCCCTACCCCCTCTGTCATTGCTAGTGCTGCAAGTGCACATGGTGTGAACAGTCCTCTTCTGTCTGCCTTAAAAGGCTTTCTCACATCAAATGATACCCATTTGGTCAATTCCACTGCTTTGTCGTCTCCGGTCACAAGTGGGCTGGCTTCATTGTCCTCTCTTAGCAATCAGACCTCAGATTCTCCTGCCTCAGCCCCTAGCAAGGGCTATGCCCCGCTGCCCGTTCCTGCGGCGCAAGGATCTTCCACCCCAGGGCTGGCCATATTCCCCGGCCTGCAGTCTTCAGTGGCCAGCACCACCCCTGCAGCCACCCTGCCTGCCCAGGCCCCGTTAGTTACACCTGCGACTGCGGCTGCAGTGCCGGTTAGTGGTGGCCCCTCAGCCGTGCTGTTGCAGGGACCCCACGCAGGTACCATCCCATCTGCCCCTGCCACAACCACTGTGCCCATCATGATCAAAACGGAGCCCACGAGCCCTACCCCCTCCGCCTTCAAAGGCCCATCTCACTCCGGAAATCCGGCTCATGGCACTTTAGGGCTGTCGGGCTCGCTGGGTCGTGCATACCCCCCGAGCTCGGTGCCCATCAGTTTATCCACTTGCCTTAACCCTGCGCTGTCGGGGCTCTCCAGCCTGAGTGCCCCGCTAGCCAGCTCTAACCCCCTCTCCTCCATGTCCCTCCCACCGCATGCCTCCCCCACTCCCATTGGCCCAGTGTTTTCCGCTCTGCCCCCCTTCACTTCTCTGACCAACAGTTTTCCCCTCCCTGGCAGCCCGTCCCTTAATCCCTCCGTGTCCCTCCCCGGGCAGGGGCCCACCACGACGGTCGCGGTGCACCCCAGCTCCACCGCAGCTGCACGCTCAGGGCTGGCGGCCTCGGTCGCCTCGGCAGCGCCCTTCCCCCTCAACCTGTCCACTGCTGTGCCCTCGCTGTTCTCCTCCAACCCCTCCTACCCCGGCTTCTCGGTGGCCAATGCCCCAACCGTTGCCCCCGCGCTGCCCTCCTTCCCAGGGCTGCAGGCGCCCTCCACGGTGGCCGTCACCCCGCTGCCGGTCGCTGCCACGGCCCCGTCACCGGCTCCTGTCCTCCCCGGATTTGCTTCAGCCTTTAGTTCCAATTTCAACTCCGCCCTTGTCGCACAAGCCGGGTATGTGACTTGCATGCAGAGGATCAAATCACTCCATCTAGCTTCTATAGTTCAGTCTTGTATTACAGTTGAATGAAATGAATTATCTGGTAGTGCTAAATTATGGGGCAGGGGCAGAATTCCAGTGCAGAGTGCTCCATGGCTCCTCAACCATGTTAAATACACAAAATATAATGCCTGATAGCAAAATTTCAGGATAAGCATTTAACTATTTGACTTGCTTAGAAGATGACCAAAAGTATATGTAATGTTGGATTTGGAGTGATCCACTTTACAGTAGTAAGTTTTACTGCAGTGAGTGGCCCATTTATGGTTCCTTCCCATAGAAGAATAAGCTCTGATTTGTTTTTCCATCTTAAAGATGCCACCTGACAAATGCAAAAATAGCTTTTCTGCTTTCTGTGGTGTCTGCGGTTTGACCTGTTTTTCTGTTGGTTATTTCAGTTTATCATCTGGACTTCAAGCTGCAGGCAGTTCTGTTTTTCCAGGTCTTCTGTCCCTCCCTGGTATCCCCGGGTTTTCCCAGAATCCTTCCCAGTCATCCTTGCAAGAATTACAGCATAGTGCAGCAGCACAGTCGGCCCTGTTACAACAGGTAAGCCTAAATGTCTGGAGTACAGTGGTAAGGGGAAAGCTAACCAGTACTTTGAAACATTTGGATAGCCTGATGTTGGCCAACATGGCTCTTACCAGAACGTTGGGAGACTGGTTGGCTCTCCCAAAATTCATACATCATGCTTGTCTTCTTTTAAAAGACTAACAAGGATAAGAGAGCCATATGTGTGAGTTGTTTTTCCCATATATAGATTTTTTTTA
Source organism: Nannospalax galili (assembly GCF_000622305.1). Classification (NCBI taxonomy): domain Eukaryota; kingdom Metazoa; phylum Chordata; class Mammalia; order Rodentia; family Spalacidae; genus Nannospalax; species Nannospalax galili. The sequence continues at coordinate 1,733,573 of NW_008352391.1, forward strand.
AATCTGGAGACTTAATAAAATGGAATCTGTATTCAAGACAGTTAAGTTTTAAGTTTATCATCTACTTATACTATAATGGACATTTAAGTAAATTTCTCTCTCTGTCTCCATCTCCATGCTTTTTAAGAATGTTAAGTATCTTTGGTCTTTCCTTTCCACTGTACCTAATGCATAGACGTGAGAGTAAGTCCACGTTTGAACTCTGATCTGCTAAACTGCATGTTCTCTCTCCCCCCCCTCCAGGTCCATTCAGCGTCAGGTCTGGAGAACTACCCAGCTCAGCCAGATGGGTTTCCTAGCTACCCTTCCACACCAGGAACCCCATTTTCTTTACAGCCAGGCCTATCCCAAAGTGGATGGCAGTGAATTTAACTTCTTTTCCCTTGGGAGCAACATGAGATTTGCCTGAGAACTGCAGTGAACAATCTGACAAGTGAAATTGGCCAATAGTCTGAAAATGAGAATACGCTTAGGAAAAATGGGATGAGAGTCTGAAATTCTAATTGCATTTCCCGCTCCTGTATGTAAATACACTGACAATAAATTGTATGAAGAATAGTATTTAAAAAGTATTTGGGGACTTTTCACCTCCCATCCTATAAAGTTTTGAATTATGTGTGTGATCTACATAGACTATTGAAGAGGAGACAGAATTCTTTATGCCGAATACAGCCTTAAATCTGCTTGTATAGCATCCACAGACAGAGTGATAGTTGTGCCTCAGACGACGGGTTGCACGTGGCCCTGGGGGAGTTGCTACTCTTCATATGCATGAGTGGTTCCGGTTAGCATCAGCTGGGACATGGTACTCCATATGTATCCACAGAAGGGAACTTGAGACCCACTGTTATTTTTAATCTGTTAATAATCACATACTGCTGAATTTAACTTGATATGTTTCAGGTAAGTGAAAATGGTGCTTAATGTAGTCTTTAGAATGACTTTCAGGTGTTTTCAACTAAAAATATATATCCAGAACTACTTTCTTACAGAAATACAAGTAAGGAAGGCTTATGATAATTTTTGCCTTCAAAACGTTTTTCATAATCTGAGTAGTGTCCACATGGATGAGGAGCAGCAGACTGACTCCTGGGCCTCACTATTACTCACTGTACTCCGGAAGCTCTTGGTGAATGTTTACAATCATGGAGTATATTTCTCCTTAAAGCCAGACACTTATCTGAAATGATTTTGCGGCAACAAATAGAGGAGACTTGCTCTGTTAGTATATATGCAGTATGCGCTCTACGGACCTGTGATAACAAAACATGACCAAATGTCATTAGGGATAATAACTGCCATTGGGGTTGGGGGAGTAGGAAGAATGTGATCTGTGGGGTCTACTGTAGTGCAGTTCAGCATTGAGAAGTTTACTTTTATAAAGATGGTGTCTGGAAAATGTTGCAGATGTATTTTCCTTCAACATGGGGAACAAACTTTTTAAGCATATTAAATATTCCTGTATGGTTAGTTTTTAACAATTTTTTAAAATAAACTTTATGCATATGACAAACATTTTAGAAGTGTTTTATTAAATGCTACATAGATTGTATAGTTTTTTTTCTAGAGCTAATATATTGATTTTTTTGTCTGAATTTAGTTGAAACTCCATTTAGACTACTGATTTCCCAGTCCCTTAAATTAAATCTTTTGCAAAAGTTACATGATAACCAGCACTTGAAGTGGACTGATGCATACCTTTTCAAGTCTATATTCATAAAACATTTAAGATTATATTAATCACCAGGTGTAGTGGTGACCACCACCTTTAATCCCAGCATTCCTTGAGACAGAGGCAGGTGGATCTCTGTGGGTTCAAGGCCAGCCTGTTCTACATAGCAAGTTCCAGGCCAGCTGGGGCTACAGGGAGACCCTGTCTCAGAAAGACCAAAAAAATTTTTTAAAGATTGTATTAATCATACCTGTTAACCATTCAGATGATGGTGGTTGAGTGAATAGTCTGTAGAGGTTGGTGCTCCTACAAGGTATACTTCTGCTGTCCTGCAGTCCCTTGAGCAGAAGAGCATCTGGTTCATCTTTTCAGTGTGTTCCTGACATGTTGCACTCATTGGGCCTGCCAAGGTTTACATGACAGTGAAGATAATGTTTTGGAACACTTGTACTAATCACTGGTTGTATGTGATTAACAACAACAGCTAGTTAACCTGCTTCACTGGCAAGCCAACATGAGAGGCAGGGAAAGAGTAGGGTAAATTTGAAGTATTCATAGTGGGCTTCATGTAGTACCAACTGCTAGAATGCTTGGAGCAGGTTGAGGAGAAGCGACCCTTAGTGCCTTTGAGGATACAGGAAGACTGCTACTTGTTATTAAAGTCTTGAAAGATGACTAAAAGCACCCTTGGGCTGAAAAACGAGAAAACTGCAAAATATAACTGGGTGGAAAGTAATAAGTAGTTTGAATAAAACTTAGAAATAAAACATGTGACCACAGAAGACTGTTAGACGTCCAGCCAGCATGGTGGCACTTGCTTGTAATCCCAGCACTTGGGGGTCTGAGGCAGGAGAATATCTTTCCATAGCAAGACCCTGTCTCAAAAATAAAACAAAAAAGACCTTGTGAACCATGCTAAGAAGTTGGAACTTTGTTCTGTGATCCACACTGGGAATATTTTAGTCACTTAGACTACAGTGTGAAGATAGAGATAATACACTGAATGGTTATTGTGCAAATCCAAAGTAAGTACTGTAAAACTGACATTGAAGAGGACTAGAAATGTTTCCATTCTCTACATAAAAGCCTTATAACACATAGAATTTGCAAAAACAATTCACATAATTGAGTAAACGTAAATTTTAAACCTCAGTACTTGATTTGCCACGAGTTTATTTAAAATATAGTTGGTGTCAGAGTTTTAGAAAAGATTTTACTCTAATTTGTATTTAGAGAGACTTATTTTAAAAGTGATGTTGTATTGATAGGTAGTATCTCAGTGGTTATTTAAAAGATTAAATCATGACCAATATTAGCAAGGAAGTTTGGAGGAGTAATCACTTAACATGTGCCCAGCCCAGTGTTCTTGTACTCAGAGGAGGCACTCTGATACTTCTTTTCTTTTTGAGACAGGGTCTCCCTGTAGCCCCCAGCTGGCCTGGAACTCACTGTGTAGACCAGGCTGACCTTGAACCCACAGAGATCTGCCTGCCTCTGCCTCTTGAGTGCTGGTGGGATTAAGGTGTGCACCACCACAACTGGCCTGTGAGACTTTGTGGTTGGAGCTAAAAGTTAATGGTATTTATAACTCCTAATTGTTAAGAAAGGGCATGCAAAAAATAAAAAGGGGCAGTGGACATGGTGAGCACACAGTAAGTTGTTATCTGCTTCCCAAGCAGTCACTGTCCTTGTACAAGAGACGGATGCAACAGTGGTGATGGCAGCTGATTACTGCTAGGTGAAGAAGAATTTAAGGGAGTGACTAATAGACTGAAGACTCTAGTAGATGAACTTGCACCAAGGGCTATCTGGGTACAAATGCTTGGCCAGATAGGACTTAACATATATGACAGAATGCATGAAATCCTGTGGGGGGTGTGGATGGGGTCTAAATTTGATTAAGATCTATTATATGAGATGCACAAAAACTCAAAATTATTAAAAAAAAAAAAAAAAGAAGGAAGCCTGAGTTTGCATGGGACTTTTGTATGCTGACACCATTGTCATAAAAGGATTTGAGCAAGGTCCCAGGAGCTTGTAGGACCCTGTTTCCATATGGTCATGTACCTCCTCCCTGGCTCTTAGACTCTTTCCACCCCCTCTTCCACAATGGTCCCTGAGCCCTGGGTGGGTGAAGTTTAATATAGGAGTCCTGCCCAAGGACCAGCAATCTGCAGACTTAATCTCTGTTTTGGCCATTTGTGACCTTTTGTGTTCCTGTCCCTCTGTTGAATGAGAGATCATTAATGAGAATTGAGAGATTCGTTAGTGTCGTTCTGTTTCATGTGCCTTAGGTGTAGAGGTTGCATTGTAGAACCCAGCATAGAACTGGGGAAATGAACAGCAGACCCTAATCTTAGCTGAGAAGACATTGGCAGCTGATTACTGCTGGGTGAGGAAGAGCTGATCTTCCTAAAACAAGAGACTCTAGATAGGCTGACTAGACCTCAATGTATGGACTTGCACAGGGAATGTCTGGGGACCCTAACGACACATTGGGCCTTAATACGGATGGCAGCATATATGGGTGGGGGCTGTAGGAAGGTGCCGATGGGGACAGGGGTATAAAGATTAAGATTGAGATATTCCGTATAAAATACACAAAAATTCATAAAAACTAATTTAAAGAATAAAAAATTATGTTTTGAAAAAGAAGGAGGCAGTGGCACTGAAGTGCTCCAGCTGATTCTCTTGAACTCTGAAGAATGGGTTATTTCAAGGGCATGCAAATCCTACTAAGAACAGAAAAACCCCATTAGATACCAGCTTAACCATAAGGACCTGGAGGGTAGTATGGCATTAAAAGTCAGCTGTGCTCAGGAAAGAGAAATCAGATTATTAGCAATGCAAAGCATTAAGGAAGATACTATAACCAAGTTGGGTTTATGTCGGGAGTGTGAAAAACAATAGGAAATCAAAGTGTAATCCATGTTAGTAAATGAAATAAAAGTTAATGTAAAGAATTTAATAAAATTTGCCACAATGATTTTTAAAACAACATGGCAAGGGGCTGGAGAGATGGCTCAGCAGTTAAGAACACTAGCTGTTCTTCCAGAAGGCCCCGGGTTTGAATCCTAGAACCCACATGGCAGCTAACAACCATCCATAACTCCAGTTCCAAAGGATCCAACTCTGACTTTTGTCCCAGAGGGCACTGCACGACATGGGTGCATTTACACCACGTAGGAATAACATTAATACACATAAATAAATAAAACGTAGCAAACTGCACAGGAGATTATCAGCTCAAAGAGGTCTAAAAGTACAGCATACATTTTATGTGTATATGTGGAGGGCAAAAATCAGTATGAGGTGTCTCCTGAGTTGCTTTCTGCCTTATATTTTGAGACAGAGTGTCTGGCTCAAATTGGAGCTCACTGATTGACTAGACTGGCTGGGCAATGCGCTTCAGGGGTCTGCCTCTCTACTTCCCCAAGCCCTGAGGTTACACCTCACCAAATACTGCATGTGGCTGGTGGGGCTCTGAATGCAATAGCACTCTACTCAGCCATTTCTCCAGCCCCCAGCACACATTTTTTTTAAAAAAATTATTTGCATTTTATGTGTATTAGTGTATTGCCTGCATGTATGTAAGTGCACCCATGTCACGCTGTCCCCAGTCAGAAGAGGGCATCAGGTCTCCTGGAACTGGAGTTACAGATGGTTGTTAGCCGCCATATGGGTGCTGGGAACCAAACCCAGGTCCTCTGTAAGAGCAGCCAGTGCTCTTAACTTCCTAGCCATCTCTCCAACCCCAGCACACATTATTCTTAATCCTGAAATGTTAGAAATATCCCCACAAAATCAGATCAGTTAAGGAAGGTGTAATACAGCATTGTATTAGAGTAGATGTCTTAGCTATAGTTATGAAACCAAGTATAAGGAATGGAAAGGAAGACAGGAAGATTTTTAATACAGATGATAAATTATTAGAATTAATAAACTTTAGTGAAACAGGTAATAATACATCCAGAGATCTTTTTTTGTTTTGTTTTGTCTTTTTGAAATGGGGTCTCTCTGTAACCCCAGCTGGCCTGGAACTCACGAAGATCTGCCTGCCTCTACCTCCCAAGTGCTAGGATTAAAGGAGATACTTAGCTTATCTTTAAGGTCAGTAAGACCTTACAAATATTTTTTTAAGCAAGATATACAGTAAGCACTAAATATTTAAAGCCTCATATATGATATAAACGTTTTTAAAAAATGAGAGGACACCTGGGAAAATGTATTTGCCATTCATGTAACTGTCAATTATCAAGTATATAAGTGTATATAAGGTATATATGTACACACCATATATATATATATAAAGGTACATTGTAGGAATCACTTATAAAATGGACAGAATCTGGGCAAATGGCTTTTAACCTTGCAGCCAAAAAACTACAAAGTCATTGAACCCTGTACTCTTGTGACCCGGGCATCTTACCTTGATTCCTCAGAACCTCAATTCGCTACCGCACCCCTTGACAATGAATGAATGTTGGTATGCTTGAGAACTAACATATCAAAGTGCTGAAAGACTGCACATATTCACTGAAATAAAAAATTGAGAATTGCTTGATATATATGAAATGTTTTAGGCCTAGGGAGGAAAAGGAAAGATTGATAAGGGTGATTCAAGCTTATAGTTCCCCAATTGAAATAGAAGAAAACATTTGAAATAAAAGTATGGGTGAGGCCTGGCTCAGGAGCACAGTACCAGGGCGCAGTTCCTAGGGACATCTGGGAGAACAGGTGTCCTCTGAGTTCAGGCTCACTCTTAAAAACTAAAAGAGTCAGGCTGTTTCATTCAGGTATTAACTGTAATATTAATACATGGTAACCCTGCAATGTATTAATTTAAAAGGCCAAGAAAATGAGCAAAACACACACATATATGCAGTTCTCAAAGGAGAAAGCAAAAATAGCAAATAGCCACATGAATGTTGTTTGACTTCATTAAAATTCAAGAAAACCTAACTTTAGACTTTAATTAAATACTGTTATCCATCCATTAAATTGTCAAATACTAAGATTTTTAACTATGTCAGGTAGCACCAACATTATTGAATAAAAGGAATACTTGGATACTGCTGGAAAGATTGATACAGATAGGCTGGAGAGGTGGCTCAGGAGTTAGAAGTACTTACTGACCTGACAGAGGACCAGAGTTCAGTTCCTAGCACCCACATGGTGGTTCACAACAATCTGTAACTACAGTTCCAGAGAATCCAACACCCTCTTCTGGTCTCTACAGGCTCCTGCATACACATGGTGCACATAAACTCATTCCACTACACACATGTACACATAAAACACATAAATCTTCTTTTAAAAAAAGATTGATTGGACTGGAGAGGTAGCTCTGAACTTAAGAGCATTTGCTGCTCTTCCAGAGGACCCAAGTTTAGCTCTCAGCACCCACACCAGGCACCTCACAATCACCTGGAACTCCAGCTCCAAGTGATCCACCTGGCCTCCACAGGCACCTGAATACATGTGGCACATCCACAAACACTCAGAGACATATACATAAATTTTTTTAAGTAAATTGATTTAATTTTTTAAAAGATTGATGCAGACAAACCATTTTGGAAAGCAATTTTGCAAAGTTGACTATTATTATAATCTTGTATTGTTGAATGTAAAACCTATCAGTTCTGTTTCGGGATGTTTAGATCTTGATTTTAGAGTCTAAAGAAACTTACATAAAAACATCCATGGTGGCATTACTTGTAATAACGAAAACCTAAAATTATTCCAAGTAAGTGAACTGTGACATATTTACTATCTATTAAGAAGTGCTGAATATTATTAACAATATTATTAACAAGAAATGTTTTCACAAAATAGTGGGAATTAATCTCAGAAACATCATATGGATGGTAAAAGCAATCATAGAAGACTATGGGCAGATTTTCACATAGGTCAAAAGCAAATAAAACTAAGTTATACATGTGTATGTGGTTTAAAAGCTTTATTTTAAAAGCAAGCAGACAGCAAAATTATGAATTATAGTTATGGAGAGGTAGGATGTGACTGGGGAGGAATGTTCAGATAGCTTTAGTGGTATTGGTAATGCTCTTGCTGTGATGTTGGGCAGCAGGTATGGTTACATATTTTACATGCAAAATCCATGCACACATTGAATATATTATTTCTATTTCGTATGTATAAATAAACAATTTCCATCATGAAGGATCTTTATTTGGAAGATTTATTTCTACTGCGAGAATATTGAGTTGAGAACATTCAGGTAGAGATGTTTAATTGACTAAGAGTTGAAAAATATTGATTACTTGGGAAATCTAGGCCAGAGCTAAAAATTTATCACTATGACTATCTTTATAGATCTAGGGATCAAATATGTTATTTAAAGATGTGGAAATTCCAAAGTTGGATAAATGAGAAGGAATAAAATACTATGAATCGTGTGTAGTGAAAACAGAGACTTCATTTAAAGAAAAGGGAACTTTCTCTAAGGCAGCAACAAATGTCCTGGAGGGTATTGTCCATCTTAGCAAGAAATGATGACAGATAATTCAGGCCAAAGAATGTTCCTGAAATGGGAAGCCTTCAGGGATGGAATGGAGTACCTTAAATTCTTTTAGACATCACCACTTTAGGAAAGTCAAACAGACAGGTGTGAATGGATGTGTTATACCTCAGGGTGGGAACAGAGTCTAGGCATTTAAAAATAGCTGCCCTGGGAGCAAGACTCCAACTAGTGAAGGAATTGACCCAGTGAAAGCCTCCAAACAGCAAAATCCCCCCCATACTTCCTCCCATGTGATGAACAGAGAAAATGTTATTAATGGTTCATAGCCTGAGGCTTAGTAGAGGATATTTGATACACAATAAACAGGCTCTCATGCTGTTTCCCCAGGCCCTTCTGTGGGGACTCAGAGTGTTCATTACTTGAAGCCACTACTGCTTTCGAGGTGGAGACAGTTGGAACACTTTGTGGGAAGAAAAAAATACAGCTGCTTAGTCATCTTCCAAGGGGATGCACAGCAAGCTCGCCTGAGACTCTTTCTAGCGGCCCCAGGGAGCAATTAACGTCTGTGTTGTTTTGAACCTTGCACTCCTTGATTGGCAGTACTGACAAATTTTATTTGACCACTACTAGGCACCAGAGTGGAGGGAATGGAGGGTGGGGAATGTGTTTAAAAATAAGCTAAGTGGGACTGGAGAGATGGCTCAATGGTTAAGAGCACTGATTGTTCTTGCAGAAGACCCAGGTTTGAATCCCAGCACCCACCTGGCAGCTAACAACCATCCATAACTCCAGTTCCAGGGGATCCGATTTCTCTTCTGTCCTCCACCAGCAGTGCACAACATGGTGCACTACACACATGCAGGCATAACATACACATAAAAAATAAATAAATTAATTTAAAAAAATAAGTTAAGCTTGAGCCTTTGTCACCTGACCACAGAGGAGCATCCAGTTCAAATGGAGGGGGTGGTCCCGTCGGGGACAAGAACTGAATATGGCCTAGACATGAGAAATGGTGGAAGCAGGAAGCTTTTCTATTGCTGTTCACATCAGCGGTTCATGACAAAGGATGATGGCGAGGTGATGAAGCAAAGGCTAGGAGAAAAACAGGTGGGATCTTTGCATCTACAATACAGAGTCAGGAATGGGCCTGGAAGCTTCTAGGGTTTTTCTTCTCTGTTTTTTATTTTTGTTTTAGTATTCTCAATATGTCACCCTGGCTGGTCTAGAATTCACTATGTAGCCCAAGCTGACCTCAAATTTCTGGCAATCCTTTTGCCTCTGCCACCTGAGTGCTGTCATTACAGGTGTGCGCCATTACACCCTCTGTTAAGTTTTTAAATATATAATAAATGAAGGTAGTGTTAGTAAAACGGATAAAAGTATTCACAAATGGAATCAATCTTGCATTCACTTTAAACTAGAGGAAAAGGGAGACATTGATAATTAACCCAATATTCCCCTTTAGAGAGAAGATAATTGAGTTACGAAGTTCAGGACTCAGCTCCCACTCCTGATGATGATGTTACCACTTAACAACTCCAGATAGTATTCTGCTTACACACAGCATTCACATGATTCTCTTTTATATAGGTTGTGGATAGATTATATTCTTTCCATTTTACAGGTGAGAAAAATGTGACCCAAGATCACATGGCTAAGGGTTTCTTTCCACCATGGCAGTGTGGACTTGAAGCCTGCTTCCTCAGCCCCTGCACCTCTGGCACCACTCCTGAACAGAACACTAGCAAGACTGGGGAAAGGGGAAAGGTGGAGGAAGGCATTACAGACCAAGTAGACACCGCCTTATATGGGCTTGCCTGCCTGTCTCCTGGAATCTGGGTTTCTGGGCCCAGCCACCTTTCCTAAAATTCTAAAATGCCATATTTGCTGGGCATGGTGTGTGCACACCTTTAGGCCCAGCACTTGGGAGACAGGGCAGGTAGATCTCTGTGAGATTGAGACCAGCCTTGTCTACATAGTATGTTTCAGGCCAACTGGGGCTACAGGGAGATCCTGTCTTAAAATGAACAAACAAACAAACAACAACAACAAACCCCATAATTCCACATTCATTTTTATAATTACAAACTCTGGGTAGCAGCCGTGGTTATTACTGCCAGCTGATTTGTGGGAAAGGAAGTTAGTATTAATGAAGCAGCTGGTAAAACCAACCATGGTATGAGAAATTTTTGAAGACATCACTAGGACGACAATAACTAGATGGTTGGAGAAGAAAATTTAGGAGACAAGATGACCTGACCAACAGACCAGTTGGTTTTGTACTGTTTTGTTTTCACACAGATGGAAGCCAAATATTTGGAATAGGGATGTGAGGAGAGGCATTTTCAGTAATGGAATAAGTTCACCGTGGTGTTTGGTTCCAGGAATAGGGTGTAAGGAGGAATCTTGGGCCAGGAAGCTGGGGTGCTGTGTTTGAGAAAGAGCTTTGCCACACAAGAGCTGTTATCATGGACAAATTGCTTATTCATTGATTGGGTAAATACCTGCTGAACATCAGCTCTGACCCTGGGCTGTTCCAAGAACTGCAGAAGCAATGGGAGAGTTCTAGTCACTCCCCAAATGGAAATTTAGTGTAAGGCAGGAGCCAGCAGCCCTTTTTGAAAATAACGGGACCATATATATATATACTGTTTGTTGAGACAAGGTCTCACTATGTGACCCAGGCTGGCCTGGAACTCATAGAGATCCTCCACCCCTGCCTCCCAAGTGATGGGATTAAAGGTGTGTACTACCATGCACAGCAAGGGACAGGTAATATTGAAAGTTCTGCAGCCTATGTAGGCTCGGTCACAGATACTTGGTACCGCTGGAGTAGAACAAAAGTGGTCATATGATACAGAAGGAATGAAATGGCAGTGCTTAATAGCAGTTGGCTTAAAGAAGAGCAAACAGGTGGCAGGCCGAATCTAGCTGGTCTAGAAAATAAAACAGAAGAACTATGTCTATGTGTATTGCAATATGTGCAAAGGTCCTTTAGCAAGAGGCTGCATAAAAGGAGCTGGGTGTAGTGGCTTATGCCTGTGATCCTAAGCACTGATGGATGTGGTGAGGAGGAAGGGGCTGAGGCAGAAGAACTGCAAGAAGTTCAAATCAGTCTGGGCTACCCAATGAGTTCCAGGCCAGCCTTGGTTAGAATGAGATCCTGTCTAAAAATGACAACCAAGAGTTTTAGAGAGATTGATAGAGGGAGGGAAGTGTTATGTAAGGGAACAGCCGATAGGGTCTCCTAAGACACAGAATTTAGAATGTAGGACATTAGTCTCAACTGTCCATCAGCTGAAATGGATTACATTATTGTATTATAAAACACAAGGACAGATATACTTGCCTTGATTACCAGATACTTCATTGTGGTGAAGATCCCTAGATATATTTTGCAGTAAGTAAATGATACAAAAATTACATAGTGATACTTTATAGGAAGCTTCTTTTCACTTTTCTCTGTGAACAATGTGTAAAGTCAGGGAAGATAAGTTTTGTTTACTGTTTCCAGGCTTCCCACACCAGGGTAACTACTCCTCAGGGTGAGCTCCTCAGAGAGGGAGCCTCCCTGGCTCTGTCTTCCTGCCTTCACACTCCATACACTGCAGGTGCTCCCTGAAGCCACCTTGGTTCCTAAGCCAGGACCATCTGCCAGGTTTAAAAGCTTCTCAAGAATGAGATGGATTCACCTGAGAAGCTGGATAAGGACAATTTAGTGGGTATGTGCCTTCCTCCTGTCTGAAACTTACTATACATACATACATATATAAATGTATATATATATATATATATATATATATTAGGCAAAGCCAAGAGCATTGGAGGCAGGAAGGGAGCATGGGTTTGCTGAGATGCTTCAACTGGGCATGCCTGCAATCGCAGCATTCTGGAGGCTGTAGCAAGAGAGTTGCTGTGGGTTCAAGGCTAGCCTGGGCTATGTAGCAAGACCCTGCCTCCAGAGATACAAAGGAAAGAGAGAGGAAGAGAGAGAACAGAGGAGAGAGAGAGAGAGAGTTCAATTTCTTTTAGAGTCCCTTATTTGTCAACTACATTGGCTTTATTGGCATCTTAAATGGCAATCTGCCACTTGCTCTTCCCCTCCCTTTGTGACAGAATGGGCATTTTTGTTTGTCTTTACATTGCTTTCTTCACCTCGCATGGCAAAGAGATGTTAGAGGCTGACTTCCTTCCATCTTCAAATATAACTGATGATGCTATTCTATGATTGGGAAAAAAGTTGGCTTAAGCTTTATGATTTCAGGTAAATGAAGAGAAACTGAGAAAGCAAGACTTAGCCCATATGTGCCAAATGCTATATTTAATACTAAGGATTGTGATGAGAAAGCGATAGTCTCGTTATCTAAGAAAACCTTACAGTAATTATGAGTTCTCAGCATCTCATTTTACAAATGAAGAAACTGAGTCTTGGAGGGTTTAAAAACTTGTTAAAAAATGAAGGTAGCCGGGTATGGTGGTGCATGCCTTTAGTCCCGGGACTTGGGAGGCAGAGACAAGTGGATCTCTGTGAGTTAAAGGCCAGCCTGGTCTACATAGTGAGTTCCAGGTAAGCTGGAGCTACAGAGAGACCCTGTTTCAAAAAAGACTGAAAAAAAGCAGGGGGCGATGGCTGGAGGGATGGCTCAGCAGTTAAGAACACTGGTTGTTCTTCCAGAAGACCCTGGGTCGAATCCCAGCATCCACATGGCAGCTAACAACTGTCCGTAACTCCAGTTCCAGGGGATCTGACAGCCTCTTTTGTTCTCCTCGGGCATTGCACAACACGGGTGCACTTAGCTATATGCAGGCAATACACACATACACATAAAAATAATAAATAAAATATTTTTTTAAAAGACCAAAAAGCCAGGCATGGTGGCATTCGCCTTTAATCCCAGCACTCGGGAGGCAGAGGCAGAGAGATCTCTGGGAGTTCGAGGCCAGCCTGGTCTCCATAGCAAATCCAGGCCAGCTGGGGCTACAAGGAGACCCTGTCTCAAAAAGACCCCCCCCCAAAAAGACCAAAAAATAAAAATAAATAAAAAATGAAGGTAGTAGTGTGATGGGGGTGGGGCCAGGGGAACAAGTGTGTTGTCTGCATGAGATCTAAACTGTGTTCTGTAACCTTTGGTTGCCAAAAATCATATTGCAAGTTGGAAGCTGAAAATACATTTGGCATTATTCATTTAGAAAAGAAAAATAGACATTTACTCAAATTAGAAAAGAATTTACTTTGTCTTGCAGGAGAGGCATATCAATACTGATATCCCAGAAGCAGCAAAAATCATTGGGAAATGCAAGTGTAGATCTTCTTATGCAGCCTAGGCTGCTGGTCTGGAACTTGCCTTGTAGCTAAGGATCACCTTGGACTTCTCCTCCCTATACCTCCTAAGAGTTTAGAGTTGAGTGTGTGCCACCATGCCCTATTTTCTTTTCTTATTAACTTTGTTTTAAGAGATAGGGTCTCAAGCTGGAAAGATGGCTCTGTGGCTAAGAGTACCCACTGCTCTCCCAGAAGATCTACATTCAGTTCCCAGCACCACCATGTCCACTGGCTTACCCACCTGTAACCCCAGCTCCAGGGGATCTAGTTCTCTTTTCTGGCCTCCACTGGCCCCTGAACACACATGTGACAAACACATGCCCATAAATAAAAATAAATATTAAAAAAAAGAGAGAGTTTCACTATTGTCAATGTAAAAACAGAACTTTCATCTCACAGGGACAGTTTATTTGTGAGCTAAATATGAGTGACAGTGACCTAGGAATGTGGGTTTCAGTTGCCCCAAATAACATGTTCCAATTTGGAAATAGTTTTAGGCAAGTTTTTATATTGCAGAGAAGAAATCCATAAATCAAGATATTTTCCAAGTACATTGGTGGGAACATTAGGTAGGTGGTTACAGCACATGGGGTTGGTGGGAAGCAGGTGGTCTGTTAAAATAACTCATTTCAAAAGATTTTACCTGATGGTCACAAGGACATTAGGACAGACACAGAGGGAGCAGCACACTGCTAGGGTGATGAAGTCATCCTGCTGAGACCACTCTGAGAAGCACTGTATTTCTTTTGGACAAAGTTTTAGTTTGCTGAAACATGGTCTTTGCTGCAAGCTGTCTTCTTAAAGATATCTTCTGTAAAGGAAAAGATGGGAAGAGGGAAGATGAATTACAACTGATGAAGGGTAGTGTTTACCACTAGGGTTTTTAAATCAAATTTTATGGAAAATGCTCAAAGTCCTTGATTTTCTATGGAGACAGACAGGAAGTTATTAAAGTTCTGTTTTACCCAGCGTGTCTTAAGAGGATAGGAGGTGAAGGAGGTGGGGGGAGGGGCAGAAGGAGAGTATGAGGGAGAGAACATTTATTTGACATGAGTTTTTATTTAAATTTTTTCTTTAGAAAATTATAAATATATACAATTATTAAGAAAACAGAATTTTAAACATAAAAATATTAAGAAAATTCAAAGTCACTGTATTTTCACCATTTAACATCATTATTTATGTTTTGCTTTCCTCCAGAACTTTTTCTATACATGCGTTTGTACTAATTGGGATCCCACTGGCCTATGATTTTGTTCCCTACTATTGTTTTCTCTTAACATGGCACTGTAATGATTCACCCATGCTTTTATAAACTTAAAAAAATTATGCCTATGGGCTATGGGATGTAGCTCAGTTGGTAGAGTGCTCACCTAGCAGGCACAAAGCCCTGAGTTTGTTCCCCAGTATGGCATTAACCACGTATGGTGGTACGTGCCTGTAATCCCAGCACTTAGGGAGTGGAGGCAGAAGGATCAGAAGTTCAAGGTCATTGTCAGCTACATATCCAGTTTGAAGCCAGCCTGGGATACATGAGGTGCTGTGTCAAATAAATTAGTTAATCAATAAAACTTAGGCAAAAATACAATAGCGCGCGCGCGCACACACACACACACACACACACACACACACACACATATATATACATATATATATCGTTTTTCATTTAATTATTCCCCCATTGTACCTTCAGGGTATTTGTTACAAATGTTATGTGACAATGTTGTGATACTGTGTGAGGATAAATCTTAAGGACTAAACTATTGGTGCTTGTTGGCAGCGCTGTTATTTCAGACAGAGAGAAATTGAAGCACGAACCTGGGAGCACAGGGACAGAGGAGAATGACGCAAGGACACATTTTGTCTTTATTTTCTTATAATGATGTGGGAGGTGAGCGTACAGGAAGGCAGAAATATGAAGGAGAAAATACAAGGGCTTATGGTTCTCAGGTTAATTACCTCTCATGAGAGAAAGCAGAATCTCTTCTGATGGATCATTATTTCCAGTCAAGAACTTACAAACAGACCCATAAATCCGTTCTGTGGCACAGCATTATGCTGAGACTTTAAAGTGGGTTAAAGCAGACCTGCCACTAACTCACTGGCTTCGGCTGTTGACCAGGAGGGAGACGGAAAACAGAACATCTCCTTTCAAAGCGCTGAACATTTACAGGAAAGATAACAGGAAGCAACTAAAATGCATCACAATGCATCCTTAGAGTACCAAGGGTGGGGATAAGAGTTTCAGAACATCTTTCTAGAAAAAGAGGTGATGCCTAGCTCTGCCTGGAGTGGGACACGGGGGTGGGGGACAGAGGAGAGCATGTAGTATCCAAAGGGAGGGCTTTCCCTTTGGGGAGGGAAGGGCTTTCCCTGGACCTGTTAGCTTGTGCCTCGGTCCCCCTGTGTCTGGGTCTCTAGAGCTGTAATTCAACTCATCAAATGCCTGGCTACTAAAACCTGAACTCCTGATGTGCAGGAGTCTGGATGCCAAGCCTGGCTTCTGAGTACCTCCCGTGGGAGCTGATGCTGCATTCTGGTGTTTTTTTTTCTGAGCTGTGGGGCCAGGCTCCTGGAGGGAGGAGAGCATGAGGAGGGGCACAAACGGATGTTCATCACCATTCAACACGGATTTAGAAGGTTTTTTACTGCTGTTTGTGCCATGAGGTGTTGTTATATAGCCCAGGATCGACTCAAATTCATGGCCCTGCCTCAGACTCCCAGGTGCTGGGATTATAGGCATAGGCCACCCTGTATAGCCCTAAATGAGAAGTTCTGCACTTTTCAAAAATGACTCAAAAGTTTAGGGCTGGGAAGATGGCTCGGTGGGTAAAGTGCTTGTTGTACAAGCATGAGGACCTGTGTTTGAATCTCCAGCACCAAGTAAAAGCCAAGTGAGTCTGCATGCATCTATAACCCTAACACCATTACTGGTGCTGGAGGAGGCAGAGATGGGAGGGTCCCCAGAGATCACTGGCCAGCCAGTCTTGCCAAAATCATGAGCTATAGATTCAGTGAGAGCCACATCTCAAAAAATAAGGAGGGTGATAGAAGAAAACACTGGCACCAACCTCTGGCCTCCATACATGGATACAGATAAGTGCACTCACAAACACAGGCACATACACACATACAGCACACAAAATAAATTTTAAAACAAATAAATTAATTACATTTTAAAAATTATTCCAGTAGGCTGAAGAGATGACTCAGGAATTAAGAGCACTGGCTATTTTTGTAGAGGACCTGTGTTCAATTCCCAGCACCCACATGGTGGCTATAACCATCCATAACTCCAGTTCTGAGGAATCCAACGCCCTCTCCTAACCTCCACAGGCATTGCACTACACAGGTGCACGTAACACACATGCAGGCAACACACTCATACACATAAAAAAATAATAAATAAAAATATATTAAATTATTACAAAAATTATAGGAAAGAGCTTGTAAGGTCAGTGGCCAGATTGCCTGGGCAGGGAAAAATTCCCAAGGGCCTAAAAGTTTCATTGCACATTACTCAAAAATTAGTTTCTGTACATCTAGAAGAGCCACAGTCGCACAGAAAAAAAAAAGTGGGTACTGAAGAGATGGCTCAGTAAGTAAAGTACTTGCCTCACAAACATGAAGATCTGCTCCCCCATGTAAAAAACAGGATATGGCTCATGTCTGTAATCCCAGCACTGGGGAGTTAGAGCCAGGAGAATCCCTGAAGTTTTCTAGCCAGCTACTCAAATCAATGAGTGTCAGGTTCAGTGAGAGAGCTTGTCTCAAAATGTCAACATCTAGCCTGTATACACACACACACACACACACACACACACACACACACACGCGCGAATGAGGGGTGGTTCAGAATGCAGGTACTGTCAGGAATTAGATATTGATGATGGGATTGCTAAAACCAACTGAATTACACAACTCAAAGGGTGAGATTGTTGTGCCTGAGTTATAGCTCGATAGAGTAAATTTCTGAGAATCCTGTTTGGCAAAAGAAAATTGTAAACTGTCAAAGAGAAATGTACTCTGAACAAAGTTAAGCTAAGAGGAAGACTTCATTTAAGGCTATTGCAGTAGAGAAATGAGTTAGAGCTGAATATGGATCAGCTCTGTTGAAACAAGGTGGCAGAGATTTTAAAGGTGAGCTGGGTGTAGTGGCGCATGCCTTTAATCCCAACACTCGGGAGGCAGAGGCAGGCGAATCTCTGTGAGTTCAAGGCCAGCCTGGTCTACATAGTGAGTTCCAGGCCAGCTGGGGCTACAGGGAGACCCTGTCTCAAAAAGACCAAAAAAAAAAAAAAAAAAAGGCTGGGGTGAACCCACAGAAAAGTACAGGAGAGCCTGAGGGGAGGTTATAGCCATTACGCTGAACAATACACCACTGTGTATTATACCCTGCAGAGCCATAGACGTTAGGCTTCTACTTCTCACAGAAAGTGCCGAGGCACTGTTTTATTTAATACATTTCAGGGATCACTCCGGAGTCCTTGAGGAAGTCTTGGGTTGTAAAATGGGGAAGAGGATTTCTTAAAGATTCAGATCTTGGAGAGGCATAGAAAGAATTTACAATGGCAAGTTTTCCAAGAAGAGGGCGGTCAGGGGACTGGAGTTGAAGAGATGGAGTAAGGCCGAGGAGATTTGAGGTTGTCTTGGTCCAGGCTGGCTGCTAAGAAAACCGTAGGCATTTGTTGGGGTGTGATGTGAGGGCCATGTCATCACGCCTCTACAGACACAGTTTTAGCCAGTCTTCCAAATTAACTATTGCTGTTATGCTGCGGACAAGGAAGCTCATGTGGAAGCAGGTCAAATGATTGGTGTGATGTCTTGAGCTTTGGGCTGCTGATGTCTCAATCAGAGCATGTGACCAGCTGACCCATACAGCCTTTTCATCTCTGCTCATAAGCCCTGTCTGTCCAAGTCTGGTTCTGCTGTGTGCTTTCTAATCTTTTCTTTCTGAGCAAATAGAGCAAGCAACGAATTCTCCATCCTCAGAAACAGTCTGATCTTATATACTTATAAGATCTTATATACTTATATTATTTGAATTATCTATTGAAATATGGTATAAAACAACAAAGGGCACAAGACTAAAGTGTTTATCTTGGGAGATTGAAAACGCAAAGGGACACTGGAGAGAGTAAATATAAAAAGGAACGCTATGAACTCTGGGGCCAACAGTCTAGGAAACCAAATATTTTATCTAATGAACATCACAGGAGGTTGCCCACTCTAAGAATTGTCAGAGACCACATTGTTATCCCTAGAAACAATCCAGGAAGCCAAACCATAACCTAAAAGAATGAGCCCTAAATAGACAGGACTTGATTAATAAAGGGCAACTTCCCTGCATTTTGTCCTACTTCCAATGTAGGATCAGAGAGAAAGCCAGGTAGGCTCATAACCAAACCCCTAAGATGTCCCACACAGGCTAACCTATCTCCAGACCCCCAGCAGGACAGACACATTGCAGCCTTCCCCATCCTCTGCCCTAAACCTTCCCCACTCTTCTGCCTGCCTTGGAATCTCTGCAAGTGGCAATAGTCTTCTCCCTGCTAGAGCAAGTTCTGACTACAGAGTCTTCATCTTGATTGGCTGATCTTCGTGTATTTCTCAAACTTGCTGTGTGTAAGTCTATGTAACCAACAGTCGGATAAACATACCCAGTACTCCCAAAGGTTCCTTTATGTTCTTCCCAGTTAACACACCAAATTCTAACAATTCTACTCCCCAGAGACAACTGCTCTTCTGACTTCAGTTACAGTACATTGTTGTTGTTAAACAAATCCTGCAATATAAATCAGATGCTATATGTGAAATTTAAAAGTATATCATTTACCAGTTGAATACTGAGTTAGAAAGCAGGCATAGGAATTTCTTTAGTAGGTACTTCCAAATAGTGTTCCAGGTAATTAACAAGTTACGATCTCAACAGCACAGCTGAGCATTCTTCTTCCATTGCCTGACTGACATGCTGTAATGTCAGTTTTTAATGTTAGCTCTTCTGAGAACTTTGTATTAGTATCTCATTGGGGTTTTAACTTCCATTTTCCATTTTTCTGATATGTAATGTACCTTGTTCTGTATTGTTATAGTATCTATAAGGCTTTTTTTTTTGCTAAGAAAAGAAATAAATAAATGACTTCATAACACAAGGCTGCAGTCAAACCTTATCTATACTATTGATCCAGTATTAAATGTCATTTACCAAGCCACATTTGGGAAACAAGCAGCCAGCCTCCGAGCTCATTTTATTAACTGCAATTCATTTCCAGTTCTAATGGCATCTAAGATGGAGGGGGAAATGATCTGGAAGATTCTCCCCTACTTTTTGGACTTGAGTATTAACTCAGGGCCCCAAAGGTATTCAAGTCTCACTTGTAGAGAGCTGCATTTAAGCACTAAGAATAAAACACAGGGACTTCCTAGAAAAAGAAATTTGGTTTCACCTCACAGCCCAGGTCAGTAAAGGTAGATAAGAATTTCTGGCAGTTTGTGGCATCTGCACTTCCTAACTTGAAGAGAAATTAAGATAGTGGTGACAACAATAGTCAGGTTGTGTCAGCCACAAAATGAAGGCTTGGCCTTGGTGAACTCCAAAGGCCTCCCTCTTATGTTCCCAGACCCTTATCCCCAGTGAGGACCTCTGGGCCTCAAGTCTCTTATACTACGGCTCTACCTTCCTCTCTGAAGATTGGAAGGAAGGTGTTGACTGTTCTTTGTCACAGCCACACACGGGATGGAATCTCCTCTTACATCACTGGCGGAGGACTTTCTAGAAGTAAACACAGTGGAGTGCTGATTTTGACATCTGTCCCTATGGCCTTTCCTGTCTTGGATGTGAACATGTGATGGCAAATCCTACTGTTCTTTGAATCTTCAACTTTAGCATGGTGCCTAGACTATAACTGATAAAATGTTTTCTGAGTGACTGAATGGATGAATAATTTGGTGTAATTTATTGAGGGAAGCAGAATCCAGTTCTCTACCAGGAAGTGAGCCTATGATCACCTGACTTCCTTCATTCCTTCTTCCTTCCTTCCTTCCTTCCTCCTTCCTTCCTTCCTTCCTTCCTTCCTTCCTTCCTTCCCTCCCTCCCTCCTCTCTCTCTCTCTCTCTCTCTCTCTCTCTCTCCTCCCCCCCCTCTTTTTTTTCTTTCTTTCTTTCTTTCTTTCTTTCTTTCTTTCTTTCTTTCTTTCTTTCTTTCTTGACTATGTAGCCCAGACTGGCCTGGAACTCACAGAGCTCCACCTGCCTCTGCCTCCCAATTGCTGAGATCAAAGGCGTGCGCCACCACGTCTGGCTCCTGATGATGGCTTTATGTTTATGCAACAGTGGATCATAGAAAATACACATCTGTGGATTTGGATCAGAAGGTTAGAGATGGAAGGGCTTGGGTCTTTACTTCCATGGTCGCTCAGCCTCTAGGGACTGCACTGACTGGAGCTTCATATGTTGGTTACTGTGAAGGTCATTTAATTCATTTCTATCTATAATGGAAGCTTCTAAAGGTCTTAACTGGAAGTAGCATTCCTTTCAATCAAGTGAGGTAAAACACCTATAATTGCAGCTCTCAGGAGGTGGAGGCAGGAAGACTATGAGTTCAAGGTTACTCTGGGGCTATACAGTGGTACCCTGCCTCAAAAAACTAAACCCAAACAAAACAAGCCTGCCTTTTGGATCAGAATTGTGTCCTTACATCCCGTGTCAGTCCAGCATCTTGCCTTTAACTGTGGGAGGGGAAGGAGAGAGGGAGAAGCAGATGGCAGACTTACCTTTTTGGAAGTACCAAGGCAGAGTCCTGGTCTCCCTGAAATGCTGTGAGAGCTGAAAAGGCTGAGCTGTGGAGCCCAGAGGGAGGCTGCCAAAGGGGCTCCTGGTCCCACATGGACTCAGCAGCAGACACCTGCAGGGGCTACCAAAGTCCCCAACAGCAGTGAGCAAACCTTGGCAAGTGCAGTGCTCAGCTCAGGTGCTGAAACTCTTGGAAGCTTCATAGGCATCTGTTTTCTCTCTCAATTTGCTCAGTGCCAGCAGAGCTAAGCCTCCTGCACCAGTGTAATGAAGGAGGCCCTGGTGGAACTGTGGGAAAGTTCCAGTAGGTCAGGACAGTTTTCTTCATGATATTCTTCTCTAGTCTGCTATGAAGGCTAAGGCTGCTTTGAAAATGTTTAGGGCATGACTCTGGAACATTGACTATAGCTGATGGAGTCATAGTTGCCTGTCAGTGCCCCATGGTAGCTAACCCCTCAACCTCACAGCAGTCCATGGTATCTGAACATCATATATTACAGTGTTGGCAGGAAGGAAAACAAAGGTATCAGGGCCGTGCTGTGTCTCAGCACCTCTACCAAGATTCCATGAAAATGCACATGAACCAGCCAGGCACACACAATCACTGAGCCTGGTCCGTAAAGGGGAAAGCTGCAAGCAATTTACCAGCAGTCAATGGGGGAGCAGCTCAGAAAGCAGACACACAGGAAAAGGCATCTGCAAGGATGTGAAAATATATCCAAAGTTGATAAGTGAAAATAAACGTAAGAAGCAGAACGTTAGGTTCAGTGGGGGTGCCATTTATCTACAGTAAGATATAGAAAGCAAAGTCAATATTTTCTAAACATAAAAATATGTTTGTAAAGACTCAGGAATTGGCCTGTAAAGAGGGATACAAATTGATGATAATTACTTTTCATCTCTAGATAAAAGTAGAGCTGAGAAGGAGGTAGTTAGGGTGAACTTAGGTCTTTAGCATTGACTGTTTTTTCAGTGAGAACATATATTCAGGCTGGATAGGTAATACTGGAAATGACTAACAAATAACAAATAAAATGCAGCAATGCTTCTGTGAGCACACAGCGTCTTCTTATCCTGCATAGAGACAGTCAGATTTACTTCGATGCAGGTCCATGACTTCAGAAGATGATATTGCAGGAATTTAATCTTTGAAGTAGGCACCCAGGCCCTCCTTACTCACAATGCAGTCTTCATGCATATTTAGATCCTATACAGAACACTTATAAAAGCCCTATTAAGAACAAAAATTTTAATGTTTTCAGATACATTTTTAATGAAATATGTATCTAAAAATAATCTTCACTTATCAGAATATAATGATTGACAAGTCTGAAATGATCCCACTAGGACAGAACATAGAGAAACAGGCATATGACCTGCGGGAGAAGCAGGTTGGTCTAAACTTGACAGGCATTGGCTACAAATCAAGATCATAAATCACTCTGGCCTAATACATCCTCTACTAAGAATTTATCCTACATATATGCACAAAAGAGAAACTTAAAAATACTGATCATAGCTTTTTTTCTTTTTTTTTTTGTCTTTTTGAGACAGGGTCTCCCTGTAGCTCCAGCTGGTCTGGAACTCACTACGTAGACCAGGCTGGCCTTGAACTTAGGGAGATCCTCCTGCCTCTACCTCCCAAGTGCTGGGTTTAAAGTTGTGTACCACCATGCCCGGCCTGATTATAGCATTTTTGTAAGAACAAAAACCCAGAACTCACCTAAATATTTAGAACCATGGCTCGGGTCCCATTGTGTCAGTGGCAGTACCAAAGTGACTTAGGGAGGAGGCGGTTATGATCCAAGTCTCTAACGTGGGTGACATGGTAACTGGAGAAGGCATTATCGTATATCGTTTCTGT
Source organism: Nannospalax galili (assembly GCF_000622305.1). Lineage (NCBI taxonomy): Eukaryota > Metazoa > Chordata > Mammalia > Rodentia > Spalacidae > Nannospalax > Nannospalax galili. Next base: position 1,756,707 of record NW_008352391.1, read on the forward strand.
GATTGTCAGGGTGGAGATATTTAGTAAAGAAAATTAGTTCTAGTGTTCAAGTGGAGAATGTGACTCAATCCAGAGAGATGGAGGGTAAGAATGGGGGTGATGGCCAAGGACAGGGGACTAGAGGAAGGCTGACAAAGGAAGAAAATAATACTGTCGACACAAAACCATAACTATCACCTCACAGGTGATAAGAGGTAGTTTATATTGGAGCCAAATATGAGTGACCATGGCCCGGGAACACAGATTCAGGTTACCCCAAATTCCGTGTTCCAGGGTGGTAACAGTTGCTTTACATTTTTATAGTAACAGAACAAAGAAAAGTTATAAATCAAGATACTTCTTAAATACATTGGAGGATACATTCAGTAGGTGGGTTGCAGCAAAGCGAGGGTTTTTTTATTATAGGTCTCAGATGCTATTTGATGACATTCTTAGCCTTTTGATAGGTGAGCCTGGGTGGTCTACTAGGATAATACATTCTAAAAGGATTTTATCTGTTAGTCACAGGATGTTAGATGAGAAACAGAAGTGGGTAAGGAGTGGCTATTTAGGGGGCTAAAAATGGCCTGAGATAAATGGTAATTAGACTCTGGACCTGCAACATTGCAAACTCTCCACAGTCTCCGGAGTGATAATCAGTTGATCAGCCTTGCAGGAAGTTCAGTCCAAGGCGCAGGAGTTCTTTTTGGGAACTTTTCTTTCACAATACTAGAAGAAATTCTAACCTAAAGGGTTGGCCTGACCTGCATGTTTTACAAGTAAGAAATTATGATTGATGTGACTAATGCTACAAGGTGCTGAACAGTTGAAGTGGGACTTGAAATTGGTTCCGTCTTATTACAAAGCAATATTCATCAAGCCAAATGCTTCCTGAATCTGTGATTAACAAAAAGAATCTAATGAGCCAACCCAATGTGAAAAGATGAACATTAAGGTGTGGCAAGTCCTTGGATTTCCTATCCAGCTATAAAGTAAAAGGAATAGGACACATATGCACATTGATGCATGAGATGGATCAAGAGCCATGTAAAAGTAATCTTTAGTCTTCATCAGATCTTCCAAAGTTGGGAAATTCTATCTCCATCTTACTGATGAAAGCATAGAGACTCAGAGAGACAGCGTGGCTTGGGTAAGGCCCTAGAGTTGGTATGTAACCATACCCAGGAGCTCAAGGAACTCATACCCAGGCCTCAAGATGTTTTCCCACATGCCACATCACTCCTTCCTCTAGGGATAATAGTGCTCCCTACCTATCTTAAGAGTTGTTTTGAATTTCATCTGCAGAATTCAATGGGCCCAAGAATCTTATGGTTCTGATGTGAGTGGTTCATGGTCACATCTGAGACACATTGTTTTGTGTGTCTGGAAAATGATAAACCGTGCTAGCCCTTTGGAAACACGATAATTATCACTGTTGATTGCTAAGAGGCTTCTTAAAAGGAACAAATCAATTTAAATCTCTAAATACCTCCCCCTAAACATTGCATGTGTGTATGCACATGTGTGCACAGCTGTGCATAACTACACTCATGGTACGAGTGAGTTTAGTCCTGCTCTTCAGTCCCACTAGGCTTGGTCAGCATCAGGACAGTTTCCTCACCTAGCTGCAGACAGCTTTGCTGAGTCACATTGATTACAAGTTTGCTTCTTTCTTACTTCCCAGGCATCAACAAAAACCGGCTTGGTGTGTGTGGCTGGATTCTGTGTTCTCTCTCCTTCCTGTTGATGCTCATTACCTTCCCCATCTCCATATGGATGTGCTTGAAGGTAATGCCCTGGGAAATAAACGGGGCTCTCCCTATGAGCAGACAGACATTGAGACTAAATGTTCTCCCTTAATCTCTCAGATCATTAAGGAGTATGAACGAGCTGTTGTCTTCCGACTGGGACGCATCCAAGCTGGTAAAGCCAAGGGACCAGGTATGGCACTGTGGCTCCCCTGGCAGAGATCATGGGCACCTGTTGATGCTATCACCACCACCACTGGTACCTAGTGAGAATCCAAGGAAAGCCGTGGGAAGCTGGAGCCCTTATGTTTTAGGCAGTAAACAGATGTTGCTCCATCATGCAAGTTAGTGAGAGAGACCACCAATTGGAGAGTTCTGAAATCTGAACCTGCTTTATAACTTACCCTCCCAAGAAGTCCAATGAATGGGTTACAGTGGATGGATGCTGCTTCTGACCAGGGCTGCCAAGAGCAGGTCAAGAGAATCAAGGGAGAGAGTAAATGGCCAGTGTAGACCATTAGACTACTCTCAGGGAATGTTCAAGGAGTTGGACTTCATCCTCTGGAAAGGGCTGACAAACAGAACAGTTTCCTCTTGTGGCAAGTAGCTGGAAGTCCTTGCACAACTCCCTGGTCAAGCCCTCTAAGTTTGAAAAATAAAGAACTCAAGATCAACATAGAGTTAATGATTTTAACTGATTGTCCCAGTCAGGAGGTGAATGTGAGCTTTCCAGCATCTAATGCCTCTTTCCATCCCTTTTATTTTAAACCTCAGAAGGAAAAATGTTCCAAACTATTCATGTTATAAAATGACTTTTTGGTTTAGGGGGTAGTAGGAGATGTTGGATAATAAAGAGCCCTAGAACTAAGATCTTGATTTATGGCTTCTCTTAGTGGATGCTCATGGAACCTTCTGAAATTGCCCGTATTTGCCTCATAACGGTTTCATATAGTTAATTCTAGTATTGTTGCTAGGAAGCACTATCACAAATCATGTTAGAAGGCCCATGGCAAACAATGGTTATTACTTATATTTCTCTGATAACACTTGTTTTCTGCACGCTCCTCCAGTTCATTTGAGTAAAATTGCTCTCTCTCCAACCGTGCCGTAAGGTCTCTGGAGGCAGAAGTCTTTTATGCACAGTGTGACTCTATACTTGACCATAAATGAACCATGCTGTGTTTAGACATCCTGCATTAAGAAATAAATGTGAGAAACTTCAAAAGCTTAAACTTGTGAACAAGCCTTGGCCTTGCCAGATGGTATCATTTTTCTTGTCTGGTTTCAAAACAACCTAAGAGAAAGAAGGAAGAATTACTTCTTATGAATGCTCTTCAGAGTTTATAAGACAGAAGTGGTAGGCTCATGCAATGGAGAATTAACAGCACCAAGTTCGTCCCCTTCGGTCACGTTCCCCATCTGGTAGACCTAAAATTATAAGTTAAAATAAAATTGGATCAGAGAGAGAAACAGAAGAGCCGTAAGTTGGGTTACTCCAGAGGAAAATTTATCTCGCATAAGTGAATTTTCCCAGGAGATTTCACTGCTAAATGTCCCAGGATAATAACTCTCGTCATATGTGTCTCTGGGGCTAATGAGTTACCTCAGAATGTCATGAGAACAGAGGGAAACGAGCCAAATTGCCAACAGAAAACCTCTCCACTTTTGAAAATTGCAAATTATTCTCTAATAATGAACGTATTAATGAGAAAGGCTACCACTTAGCGAGCATTTCACACCTGCCTGGAACCATGCTCGGCTTTTGTTGTCATGGTGACTCATGCTTCATCTTCACTATCTACTGTGTGTCTTATGTAATGGAAGCTCAGGAAAGACAGGTGAATGGCTCCAGGCACAAGGTTGGCTGACACTGATCTCTAGGTAGTTCTCAGGGCCACAGTGTTAGCCAATGACCTCATACCAAAGACAGGAAGTAAATGGAGCAGTGATTCTTAGAACAGGTCTCAGGAAGCTTTAGAGAACAAAAAAGATTAGTCCAACAGTGTTCTTGGCTTTTGCTACTAGTGCCGATTGATAGAAATGGCTTTGTGTCCTCCTCTTGCTGACACGCCTGAGATCCTTATAAAGATGGTCCTCCAGGACACTGCACAGCACCCACAATGTCTTCATGTGAACTTTCTTGTCCTCACCCTTCCCTGACCTCCTCCAAGCCCAATATTTTACAACTCAGAAGCAAAAGAGTTTCTACCTGAGGACTCCCATTGCAGTCGGACACGGACACAGCTGCTCTGATCCTGCCAGCTCTGCAGTGCATTGTTCTCAAGGGATCTGAGACCTGGGAACATCATGTCAGCCACACACCAAGTGCTCTACCACTGAGCTGCACCCCTGGCTGTTCCCTTGTTTTGTTTTCAAATTTTTTGAAATGTTGAGACCTGCTTTCTCTAAGTTGCCCAAACTGGCCTTAAACCCCCCTGTGTAGCCCAGGCAAGCCTTGAACTTGTGATCTTCCTGCCTTAGCTTCCTGAGACCAGATGGGAGATTTTAGTAGTATTGTTAAAGATGTTGAGACTATTTCCTGTCATTGATGCTCAAAGCTAAAAGTCTTTAACTTGACTCTTTTATGTAAATGCCTTTATTATTAAGAAACCAATTGGGGATGGAAAGATGGCTCAATGGTTAAGAGCACTGGCTGCTCTTGCAGAGGACCCGGATTTGGTTCCCAACACCAACATAGTGGTTAACAACCATCTGTAACTCCTGTTCTAGGGGATCCAAAACCCTCTTCTGTCCTCTGAAGGCAGTACATGCACAGGTGCACTTACATACATGCAAGCAACACAAATACACATTAAATAAATAAACAAATAAATAAATAAATAAATAAAAATTTACAAAGAAACCAATTTCCAAAACACCCTTTAAAATTAACCTTAAATTAATCTCTAGATACAAGTACAGTGTTTAAGAATGCTTTTAAATGAATGTAAGAAATCATTGGATTCTTATCAAAGGACTTTAATTCCTAAGTAGTTAATTCTCTTTACTTATTGATATAAGAGGAAGTCATCTTTCCCTTAAGTTGAATGTGTTCATATTGAAGATCATTGAGAAATACAGCATCATAAAAATGATATTCAATAAGGCTAGGAGATTATTTTTGTAATTATTTTGAATATGTCAAATTTTAAATCAATTTTATTTTCTGAAGGTTTGATCCTGGTCCTGCCCTGCATAGATGTCTTTGTCAAAGTTGATCTGCGAACAGTTACTTGCAACATTCCTCCACAAGAGGTAAAAGATTAAATATGGGCTACTAGGAAAAAAACCTGTAGTTCCTTAACATGGGCTATCGAACTCTTTTTTAAAAAGTATTTTATTATTTTTTTTATTTTGTGTCTATGAGTATATTGCCTTCATGAATGTGAGTGCACCATGTCATGCAATGCTGTGGTGATCAGAAAAGGGCATCTAATTCCCCTGGAACTGGAGTTTAGGATGGTTCATAGCCTCCATGTGGGTGCTGGGAATCAAACCCGGGTCCTCTGCAAGAGCAGTCAGTGCTCTCAACCGCTGAGCCATCTCTCCAGCCCCAAACTCTTAAAGTAACCTATATTTAACCTACATAGGGGAGGATGAACTGAATCCACCCCCCCCACACACACATACATACACTGTGGGACCTGCTTAATTGTTTTCAGTGGTTTCTAAAACTTCTCGGTTTTGTTTTGACAAATGAGAATGAAACCCAGGGTGAGGGCTGAAATATTGGAAGCCTTAGAATGACCGAATGGAGGAAGCCTGAGAGAAAACGTGCGCTTGGCAGGGAAGGTAAAGAATGACGGTAGATGCTTAGAGGAGACAGAGGAGTCGCAGGAAGGAGCTGGTTGGAGCCTGGTAGAGGGCAGCAGTTGGTTAGGATATGGCACTTAACACAGCCTCCTCGGAATGGCTTTTAGAAATAACTAATGACTCGTTTTTGCTTTCACTGTTTTTTTTTTTGTGTGTATTTGGATATAACAGAACAGACAAGTGTAGGGACAGCACAGAGGCTATGCAGGATCTACCCACTTGCATTTGGATTTTAAATAATTCTTGAAATATTGTGAATGAATGACCAAAACCAGTAACTGGACAGCAAACAAGAGGAGGGGGTGGCTCGTAATCATAGTGTCCTCTTATAACCAAAGGCATTTGGAAAGAAAAGAAACTGTGAGCAAGAGTTAGGCTAGGGGAGGGCAAGACGATGAGCAGATGGGAAAGTGAATCAAAGCCCTGATACCTACCAGTCACTGTGGGTTGTCAGCCACAGAGGACCGGCTTCAGAAGTCAGCCACCATAGGAGCAATTGTAAGGCTTCATGAGGCTTTTGTGGCTCTGCAATGGGCAGCTTTTAGGTTCTGGTCCCAGAAACCTCACTTGCTTCCCAACACATCATCACATTATCCAGAATGACTTAATGTTGAGCCTCTCTAAAGCTGATTTGTTTACCTGAATATAAAACATGGTCTCTGGTGCCATCTATGTTTCCTAAGAAGCATTGCTTTCTTTAGTCTGATGAGAACTGAGAACCAGGTAGATGACAGGAATCAGGGACATGTATTCTTTGTTTGTTTAGAAGAAGATGGTAAGATTCTAGAAGATGATGGGGCTTTTGCCTTTGGGATATAAGAATTCTCTAAGATGAAGCCCTAGGGACCAAATCTGTGAGGGCATTTTGCTATGAGTAAGATTGTTAACTGAAACCAGGACAGGTTTTTGGTGAGTGTTACTACGAGTTACCATTAATGATATCCTTCTGTGAGCCCCACCCCCAACCCCTTTGAGCAAATGGGAAACTCAATCAAAGACCAGATGCCTATCATGGGGGCTCTTGGGCTGAATGCTCTTTATCAGTTGCTATGAAAGTAGTAATACACATGTGGTTTTACCCTGTTCATCCTTTACAGATCCTCACAAGAGACTCTGTGACCACCCAGGTAGATGGAGTTGTCTATTACAGAATCCACAGTGCTGTCTCAGCAGTGGCCAATGTCAATGATGTTCACCAAGCCACGTTTCTGCTGGCTCAGACCACTCTGAGAAATGTCTTAGGGACACAGACCTTGTCTCAGATTTTATCTGGGCGAGAAGAGATCGCCCATAGCATTCAGGTAAAGTACCAACAGCCAACATCTTGAATTCCCTCATCTTAATGGCTAGTGACCATCAATATTAGTAGTCTGGAGCCTCCCCCAGGATTCCCACACACAGAGAGCTGCACTCATAAGATGAGTTTTCCTCTGGTAATTTTATTTGCCTAGTATTACAAGGCATGGACTTAAACATTTTCATGGGAGAAGGGACACCTAGAAATTGTGTGCCTTCTTTTTAATTCAAAATTATAAATAAATATTATATGCTTAACCTTTTCTGAAGAGGTTAGAAATCAGATTTATATTCAGTTTAGACCACCCTAAAAGAAAGGCAGCCATTTCTCAGGTAGCCCCAGAATCTCTAAATTTAAGTGGAATGAAAAACTTAGAGGAAGATTCATTTGAGATAGCAAAAATGGGCAATGTATGGACATTTTTACCCATACTGTATAGAAATAGATAAATAAAAAATATACTGTATAGTATACCACATTGTATAGCAATATACAAATAATAAAAATGACAATCATTAAGGATATAACAGGTCTTACCTCACTACTTACATATTATAGTTTATGAATCATGTTTCTGCATTTTCTTAAATCAATAGTACTGTGGTTCTAAGCCCCCTTCCAGTAAGTTAGAAGGAAATTCAAACTGGGTCCTTCTTGGCTTCTGCCTAGGGTCTTAGAAGGCAGTGTTACTTCTGCATAAGGATTCCCTACACCATCTGTAAGAGCTCTAAAAGTTTGACAACTCAGATACTCTCCACCCAAAGCCATATCACAAGCATCTTAGGAGGTCTCACCGACTCCTGGTGTCCTTTGGAGTGACCAACAGCATAGGGATCGCTGACCGTTTGGTGACAGAGTTCTCTGGCGTGCTCCCTTTGACCACGTCATTTCTCCATGCCTTCTTGTCCGTTTCTCTCCAGGACAGCCTGCAACATGTCTTCCACGGTTTTACATTTTTCACAAAGGACAGACTATCCTTAAAATGTCCTAAAATATGTTCTAAAAACATCTCTATTTTAAAAGTATATATCTTTGCTACTTGCTTTAAAATGGCCATAGGACAGTGGCTTATGAAAGCAAGATATATATTTTGAAAAGTATCCATAATAATAACTTCCAGGTCATTTTTAAGGACTGGTTGCTACATGTATTACTTCAAAACTGCCTGGCAATGCTGACAGGAAGCCTGTCAGGGGTGAGAAAACTGAGACTCAGGTTCACAAACTGGTCCAGTGATTCACAGCTGCAAATGGTAGAGGCAGGACAGAATCCAGGTCTGTCTGAGAAGCCCATGACTGAAGTCTGCTTATACCAGTGACAAAATCTGGCACATTCCTCAAACTTAGAAGGATATCATATAATTTGTCAGGGGTGGTTATGGGTGGATTCTTTGGGTTGATCAACAAGTGACATCAACATTTATTTTTTAGACTGAGTCTCATGTATCCCAGGTTGGCCTCAAATTCCCTATATCGCTGTATAACAAGAGTTTGGGTGGCCAGTTCGGGGGTAACTGAGTTACTTCTGTGAGACAGGCAAAGAACTGACTGTCCAGGAAAGATAGAAGACCTAAAGATGAAGAAAGTGAAAGAAACAGCTTTAGCGAAGAAGCAAGCAGATCCTTGGGGAAGGGAAGGGGTCCCAGAGCTGGGAGTCTGATAAATGGGCTCTGGGTTTGAGGTCTTATAAGGACACTGGATCTTCTTTTCTCCTTCCTTCTTATTGGTCCTGCTTGGGTGTCCACCCCTGGGTGGGCTCTTTTTTTTTTTTTTTTAAGTAACATTTTCCACTGCAACGCCCCCCCCCCCCCAGGAACAAGAAGCTGCCGTCTTAGGGAACCCATTCCTGATTTCTTTATCTGTCTTTATCCCTTCTCACTCTCTCGAAGCTGAATATGACCTTGAACTTCTAATCCTCCTGCCTCCATCTCCTGAATGCTGAAATTACAGGCATGAGCTGCTATACCCAATTTTATGTTGTGTTAGGGATTAAACCTGGGGCTTTCTGCATGCCAGGTAAGTTCTACCAACTGAGCTGCATCTCTAGTGCACGATCCACCAAGATTTGTTCATGAAACTTTGTGAGATTCACTTCAATTCCAAATATGATAGAAAGTTTGGAAAGGATTAGCCTACCCTAACAGACCAGATGCTTGTATAAGGCCACATGTCTTCTGATCAATGCTTTTTCTTTTTACATGGAAACAGACCTTGCTTGATGATGCCACTGAGCTATGGGGGATCCAGGTGGCCCGGGTCGAAATCAAAGATGTCCGTATTCCTGTGCAGCTGCAGAGATCCATGGCAGCTGAGGCTGAGGCCACTCGGGAAGCCAGAGCCAGGGTAAGGAACACCGGATTAACAGGAGAGGGACAAGGATAGAGCTAAGAGGAAGTGCAGGATCCATATTATCGTTCAAAAGTGATTCTACTGATATTTTTCCCCTGAGAAGCTCCTTTGAATTAAAAGACAATCAGAAGCTTACTATACCTGGAGGAAACTTCATACAGGTCAAGAGGATGCTGGCTACATGCTGAGTCATTAACAATTCAGGGACCAACAGTGGCCATACATCAGATCTCCTGGAAAATGAAACAAAGCAAAATAATCCAGACCCAGTAAACCAGGGCCTAGGGGCATCCAGGAACCAGCATCTTTACAAATCTGTCATTCCAGCAGTGGCTAACTTGGTGCTTATGTTTTGAGAATCATTATTTGAGCATGATAAATGTTACTGGATTGAAAAGAGTGACTAAATACAAGCCAGGTTCTAATTAAAACGTGTAAATTCATCCTGGCCCTGAGTGTAGTAAAAGCTATTAGATGCTTCTGTGTGGATAGAAATCTTGAGGTATCCTCTTTGGAAACTTGCTTATGGCTGAGGAAGGTTTTTCCTGCCCTTCTTTCTTAGTCACACCTGCTTCATCTGAGCAGCTCCCAGTAGGGACTCAACAAAGGCTAATATTTCCCTCTGGCACAAGGAAAGTGAGTGCCCACAGATGGGACAGCTGAGCCCCAGCTGACTTTCTCTAGGGCAATCTCAGAAGGAAAGGCATTAGTAAGAGAGTCCTGGTGAGGGTTCTTAGGCTGGGGCCTTCTGTGACAAAAAGCTGAGAGAACTAGAAACATACCTGACATCACAAAAAGGAGATTAAATTAGCAACAGAATAAAAGTGGAGCCAGTAAGATGGCTAGGCAGGTAAAGGCCCTTCCCACACAAACCTGAAAACCCAGGTTGGATCCCTGGGATCCACAGTAAAAGGAGAGAACGGACTCCTGAAGGCTGTCCTCTGACCTCCGGCCTCCATATGCATATTGTGGTGAGCCTTCACTTTCTTGCACTAATAAAAAGCAAACAAAATAAATGACTATAAATAAAATATATTGCAAAAAACAAACAAAATAACAAACCACCAAACAACCACAAAGCCTATTTGTCTTGCAAAAACAACAAAAAACCTACTTCAAGGAGCCTTTGAATTTTAGACTTCTCAAAAAATGAATTCAGCAGATATTGAAACCCAAAGGGCCTTAAGAGCATTGTCAAGCTAGAGATCCAAGTCTTCATTTGCTTAAGGACAGCACTTTGTGTTTGAAAATGAAAATTGAGGATGAATAATTTGTAAAATATTTACCCCCTTTGCACAACTCCTTGAATTTCTCTAATCCCCTAGGATGTGAAATCCTGTCTTCACAGAAGCACAAACGGCAAAGTGGGGGCACAACCCCCCCCAAAAGAAAGCCTTGGATGCCATTCAAATGTCAACTTGTCTTCCTTTCATCTTAGGTCCTTGCAGCAGAGGGAGAAATGAATGCTGCTAAGTCTCTCAAGTCGGCCTCCATGGTGCTGACTGAGTCGCCCATCGCCCTCCAGCTGCGTTACCTACAGACCTTGACCACTGTGGCCACAGAGAAGAATTCCACCATCCTGTTTCCCCTGCCCATGAACGTACTGGAGGGCATTGGTGGCATCAACTATGACAACAACAAGAAGGCCAGTGCTAGAGCCTGAGGCCTGCCCACAGCCTGAGGCCTGCCCAGTAGCCAGCTTACTTCATAGAAAGGCCTTCCTGTGCTTGGAGAAGCCAGTCATTAGAGGCCAGAGAGGCCAGTGCTATTCAAGCTGCAGTAAGTCCTCAGCTAGAACAGTGCTCACAGAGAAAATCATAGGTGCTCTACAAGAGCAAAGGCAGAGAGGGGAACTGGGCACTGCTCTTGCTTTTCAGACATATCAACATTCAGTAGTCTTCTGTTATTAATTAGCACTAGCCCCTGACAGCAGGAGAGGAGGAAGTCACGGGTGATGTAAGACTTCAGATCCTAAATTGTGTTAAAAAAGAACTACTCTAGATTTGTAGAGTGAAGTAGATCTGTCATTTACACCACATATTTGATTTGCTGTGATAAAGTGCTAGGTCAGGTAGCCATAGTGAAACCCCTCAGTACTGAAAACTAGGATTGATTATGTTAAAGACAAAATAGCCCCAAACAGCAATAGCATAGCACGAAGACCCCAGGAGCTCTCTTGCCGCCTTGCATGTCCTGTTGGGAGTGTTGGCAATCTCAGCCTCCCAGCACCTTTGTCAGAGGTGGGAGGCACAGTAAGACAGAAGGCTCTGGGTAATTTATTTGCTTACTTGTGAAAATGTTTGTAAAAGGTTTGGTTGAAATCACTGGGGAATGTTGTTCTGTGAATTGCATGTTTTCACTCTGGGAGCCCCAAGAGCCACAAGTGATTAAGAGCTGTTTGTAATCTCTCTTCCCTGTCTCAAACAACTTGCAGCAAATAAAAAAATTGTAGAATGTGAATGTATTTAGAAATTTCTTTATTGGAGGTTATTTCATTATCAAGGTACAGTTTTCCTTTGGGATCAGACCATTTTGAGAAATGAGGTCTATGAAAATATTTTTTCAAATTTTTCGGGGAGACAGGGTCCCCCTGTAGCCCTAGGTGTCTTGGAACTCATTATGTAGACCCAGACTGACCTTGATATCACAGAGATAAACCTGACTCTGCCTCCCAAGCACTGGGATTAAAGGTGTGCACCACCTTGCCCTCATTATGTAACCCAAAATGGCTTCTAACTCTCAATCCTCCTGCCTTAGCCTCCAGTGCTGGATTACAGGTGTGCACCACCATGCCCAACCCTACACATTTTTGTTACTACTTGTTAAAACCTTACTATTTGTATACACCTACAACATTAAGAAATATAATCATCTTACAGATGACAAAGTGATGCCAAGAGGTTAAATAACTTTCCCAGATTCCCTCAGACAGTGACTATAAGAGTTCGTTATAAACACCAGGTCTGACGTCAGTCTTTGCTCTTACTCATCATGGAGTTTTATGGCGGGGAGTCAGGTAGGGAGAATAGAGCCCTTCAGTTCCCCTTTTGCCTTCAACACCAAACTTGAGGTTCTGGGAGTCCAGTAGTACATGATTGTGTCCAGGACGACACACACACATGTAGACACATGTGTATATGTGGATGTTCATTCCTTTATGTCTCTTATTTCTTCCCACACTCTACCCTCATAAAACCTCACTGCCTCACATCCTACCTCTGTTCATGTTGATGCCCACCCAGTCCTCTTCTCTTCTATCAGCCCACAGGCATTAGCTACAGACGAATGCACAGTGGGATCTTGTTCTACCTTTGCATGTTAGTCTGTTTTACTTTATAATTCAAAAAAGTTTTGGATTTATTTATTTTTATTTCATGCGTATGAGTGTTTTGCCTGCATGATATAAGTGTACCCATATCGTGCAATGCCTGTGGAGGCCAGAAAAGGGTCTCAGATATCGTGGAACTGTAGTTATAGACAGTTGTTAGCTCCCATGTGAATGCTGGGGACCAAACCTATGTCCTCTGCAAGAGCAGTCAGTGTTCTTAAACTCTGAGCCATCTCTTAAGCCCAATTTTTTGAAAATCAAGAAAATTTTTTTTCTTTAAAAAATTTTATGCCAGGTGTAGTGGAACATGCCTTTAATCCCAGCATTTGTAATGCTGAAGCAGGTGGATCTCTGAGTTCAAGGTCTACATAGTGAGTTTCACGCCAGACTGAACTACATAGTGAGGCCCTGTCTCAAAAAAAAAAAAAAGAATTGTTATTGTTATTATTAGTGTGTGGTGTGTGTGTGGGGGGTGGTTTGTGCATGCCACAGCATGTGTGTGGAAGTCCAATGACAACTTTGTGGAGTTAGTTCTCTCCTACCTTTAGGTGGGTTCTGGTGATCAAACTCAGGTGTCCAGGTTTGCTCAGTAAGCGCCTTTATCCACTGAATCATCTCACCAGCCCATAACCTGTTGTTTATCATGAAACTATATGATTTTTGGATGTTCCACAGCTGATGAATCTCGTGCTGGATCCTGCTAACTCTGTGACTCTAGTGTTCATTCTTAAGCCATTGAGGTTGATACTTTTTCCTTGTAGACTAAGTATTTGCACTGTAATAGACATTTGGTTCACAGACCGGGCCTATGGGCTGGTTCCCTACATGACTCAGAGGGGGACAACATGGAGTCACATCCCTGAGACACTCAACTCATGACACTACATCCTACAAACAATGGCAGAGTCTTTGCATCAGCTATAGTGACTTCACACAGGCTAGGGCAGAAAGTGAAAAATGCTAACGGAAGGACATCCTTGTCAACCATTTGAGGTGCACAGAGAGGCCCACTTATGCTCAAGAAACTTGACTTGCATATCTGTTTGTCTGTTCCTCCATGTGATGGTGATTATCAGCTAAGGTAGGAGGTTCCGTGGGCACCTCCACAGGGGCTCATGGCTCTTGAGTGCCCAAAGAACCGAACAGTGGCACATAGTTGCAGCAGAAGCTGGGCTGGTTTATGAAGAAAACATACATTTCTGGGCTGGGGAGATATGATAGCTCAGTTGGTAAAGTGCTTACTATGCATGCATGAGGACCTGAATTAGACCCCTACACCCCACAGAAAAAAAAGTCAGGTGTGGTGACCTCTGCTTCAATCCCAGTTCTGGGGAGTTGGAGACAGTGGATCCCTCGGGCTCATTGACCAGCCAGCTTAGCTGAATTGGTGAGTTCCAGGTTCAGTGAGGGACCCTGTCTCAAAAAGCAAGGTGGCTGACTCCTGAGAAGCAACACTTGAGGTTCACCTCTGGCCTCCACATGCATGTGAACAAGTACATGCACACATGCATACATATGAACACACACAAATGTACACACACACACACACACACACACATCACCACTACCACCACCATCAGAAACATTTCTTAGGGAGGAAGTGTGCTGGAGCAAAGGGAATTCATCAGTTCCTTAGTCCACTGCATGAAAGAGTTGGGTCTTTTATAGTACCTTAACCCGGTTTTCTGGCTCACTTCTGTAATGCAGTCATGCAGGCTTTTCCACGCATGTTCTGTTACATGTAGCTCTGCTGCTGTCGTGTGCCTTACCTGTCTCATTGGCACCTTGAAACTTCAACCAGGGTGTGTGTTTTAGAATTATAAGGAGCCGCTGAGCTGCTGAGCGTAGTGGTGCACACCTTTACTCCCATCACTGGTGCGGGGGGTGGGGGGGGTGGGGGGTGTCGCACAACATGACAGAGGCAGGCATATCTCTGGAAGATTGAGGCCAGCCTGGTCTACAAAGTGAGTTCCAGGGCAGCTGAAGCTACAGGGAGACTCTGTCTCAAAAAGACCGAAAAAAAAAAAAAAGAAAAAGAATTACTAGGAGCCATAGACTTCTAAACAAGTTCTAGTTGACCTTGGCTGGGGTTGGGAGATAAGGGGAGTGGGGATTGCGAAGACAGTGGGGAGTGAGGGGGGCTCTCAGCCTTCCTTCCTCTTTGCCAACTTGTTTTGCTCATAGGGTTGTACCTCACTGATCACCCTGTTCCCCTGCCTCAGTGCTGGGGACAGAGTTGCGATAGGGAGCTCTGGAAAGAAAAGAAATCCATCCCACCAGCAGATTGTGGGAAAAACTGATAGTGGGAAGCATACTTGGTACTTACTGTTGTTTTAGATAGATATTCAAATTGTTGAAAATCCTGTCGGCTGTCTTTTGGACATGTAAACTTTTAATTCTTTGCCTTATGAAAAGAACCTATGAATTAAAAGTTTGATAAGGAGAAGAAGCTTTCATTCTTGCTTGTCTAAAAATTCGCCGACACTCCAAATACTCAGGCCTTGTTTCCTTCAACTCCAGCTTCTGTCCAGAGTCGGAAACAGCAAGAACAGATAACTTGTCACCACTACCTGCATACCTGTTCTGAGTTAAGTACTACTTGAGAGGAGGGGAAAATAGTCTAAAGTTTTATTATTTTGATTTTGATTGCAAACTCTTTCTCATTACTGCCCTAGTTCTGGGTATGATAAAATATTTTTGTATCCTAGTACGTTTTCTGTTGCTATAACAAAATAAAGTCTGGATAGTTTTTAAGGAAAAGAGGTTTGTTTAACTCATAGTTTTAGAGGCTAGACGTCTGCAGCTGGATGGCCCTAATGAGTCTGTCTCTAATAAGGATCTTTTGGCTGCATTACCATGTGATGGTGGAGAGCACAATGGCGAGCAGGGGAGGTTCAGGAAAGGTACTGTGACTTTTTTAATGCATTAATATAGTTTTTTAAATCTTTAGAAAATTATTTATTTATTTTAATTTTATGTGTATGAGTGTTATGCCTGCGTGTGTGTATGTGCACCTGTGTCATGCAGTATCCCAGATAGACAAGGAGCATCAGATCCTTCGGAACTAGAGTTATAAATGGTTGTTAGCCACCATATGGGTCCTGGGATTCAAAACCAGGACTTCTGCAAGAACAGCCAGTGCTCTTAACCACTGAACCATCTCTCCAGCCTCTCAATGCATTGTTTTGTTTTTTAAAAAAATATTTTTATTGATTCTTTGAGAATTTTATACAATATATTTTGGTCGTATTCAGATCCCCTTCCCTGTCTCCACCCCCACCTCTCTACCCCATCAACTTCATGTCCTTTATTTTTTCAGGTCTTTTGAGTCTTATTTGTGAGTGTAGGTCCATCTCGTGGAGTCTGGTCAACATACCCGGTGTTACCCCTTTAAAGAAAACATTTTCCCTCTCCCAGGAGATATCAAGTGCTCTGGAGTCAGAAGAACTCAGATTTCTCCAACACATTGGCTTTTTATTTTTCATTTCTTAGTTTATCATCCTACCTTGGGCTGCTCAGCTATTGGCCACTCCCCTGGAACAAGAAATACACACACACACACATACACACACACACACACACACACACACACATGCACACGCACGCACGCAAACTCTTATTTTTATTTTTTCCCACAATACTAGAGACCAAACCTAGGACCACACACATGCTAGGCCAGTGCTCTACCACTGAGCTACGTCCTCAGCCCCGAAATTGACCTTTGAGCGATGTGGGGAAGTGGGTTTGTATTGGCTTGTGGGAGTCAATTGTTAAATTTTCAGGACTCTTTTGAGCTGGTTGTTGTTGGTTGATAACTCAGTTGGCCCCAGTGGAGCATTTACATAAAAGAATCAGCAAGTGTGACGGAAAGCTCTGTTTCTTTTGAGAGTTATTACAGTTCACCAGCACATCACAGACTTGATTTGTCATTACATGAACTCCCTGTAAAAGTCCTCTTCATTTGTTGAGTGTTTATTATGGTTTTAATTTATTTTCATTATTTATTTTTTGTAGTGCTAGAGATTCAGTCTGGGCCTTGCACACACCAGGTACGCACTCTACCACTGAGCTACATCCTCAGCCTTTAGTTTCTGGAGACAGGGTCTCATATATGGCCCTGGTTGGCAGGGAACTTGCTATCCGCTTGCTTACGCTTCCCCAGGGCTGATATGACACTATATACCATGATGGCTTACCTGTATTTTTAATGCTTTGCTACTTGGGGCCTTGCTGGAGAGATTGCCTCTCCTGGGGACAGTTAAATCATAGAGATGGATAACCAATTAGCCTGTGTGTGTATGTCTTGTGTATATATATAAGCCAACCACTTCAGAGCCTGTGCCTCAACCATCTCCTTTATTTGCCCTCGTACTCTCTGGTTGGTCACTACGTACATGCCTTAATCACCTACGGGCCAAGTCCTGGGCATCTTCAGACAGCTCCATGCCCCCAAACCCACTGAAATTCCCTCAAGTAGCCCATCCTAAGCCTGCTCACCTTGCCTCACTACTTCTTCCCACAGAAATGACAAGAGTTTACCCAGCTTTTCCCTTGCTCCTTCTGCATTACCACCAACCCGATGCCCTCCAATGCCTTTCAATTTAGTGACGCTCTTGAAGTGACTACTGTAGCCATAGCTACAGTAGGTTTTAACTAAGTGGAGCGTTCCTATCTCGCCTTCTCAGTGGTTTCAGCTCTGTAGTTGCTACAGTGCTCTTCAGTGTCGTTCTCACTGCTGTGAGCAAATACCTGACAAAAGGAATACGAGGAAGGAAAAAAGGGAAGGGTTCATTTAGAACTACAGTCCACTGTAGTCAGGAAGACATGTCAGTGGGAGCATGAGTCTGGTCACATCTAGACTGCAGTTAGGAAGCAGAGAGATGAATGCTGGTGCTCAGCATTCTCCTTTGCTTCTTGGTGTTCTGTCTGGGACCCTAGCCCATGGGATGGAGCCGCCCACATTCAGGATGGGGCCTCTTGTTCTCAGTTAAAACTCTCTGGAAACACTCTCACAGTCTCCTAGGTGATTCTTTTACCCTCTAAGTGATTCTTTTTTTTTTTTTTTCATTTTTTGTTTATTTTTTTTTATGTGTATGAGTGTATTGCCTGCTTATGTTGGATCCCTTGGAAATGGGTGCTGGGAATTGAACCTGGGTCCTCTACAAGAGCAGTCACTGCTCTTAATGGCTGAGGCCATCTCTCCAGCCCTTCAAAGTGATTCTTAATTCAGTCAAGTTGACAGTGAGGTTTGGCCATCACAGGCTCTAAGCAAAGACTGGGAAAATAGCCTGGCCTTTTTATTTTCATACGCCCTCTTAAAAGATTCTGCCCCTGGTAGCAACCCTGGATGCATCTCTGTCCTGCTCAGATTCCTTTGGGTTTAATCTTGCTCTGTCCGACAATGTTCTCTACCACTTTTTGTTTCTTTGCAGTGTGTCACATCACAAGGTAGCACCTGATTCTGCTTCTTTGGGGCAGCATTCTGGCTTCGATGAACGGAGGGAGGAGCCAGGACAGTGCAATCTCTTCTTCTTGGCTCTATTCTTTTTTTTTTTTTTTTTTAAATTGTTTTTAGGACTCACCTTTAATCCAAGTACTCAGGAGCCAGAGGCAGGCTCTGTGAGTTCAAGGCCAGCCTGGTCTCCATAGCAAGTACAGGTCAGGTGTGGCTACAGGGAGACCCTGTATTATGGAAAAATCAGTGGAAGTCAGGTGAGGAATGGAAGTTTAAATTGATGCTAGTAGGACTGACCCCACGAATAAAAGGAGTCAGACCCCTTTGTTCAAGTTTTGGAGGGTTTTTATACTTATGTGAGGAATGCAAGCAAAATGTTCATGGCATATACATGGTAATTAAGTAAGATAACATAGAGCTGCAAAGGTAATAGAAATGCAAAAGCCTTAGGCAACAAAGATTTCTATACAGGAATATGATAGCTTTGGAAGACAAAGGCTCCTGTCCTGGATAACCACACCACAGAGGACAGGGGAAGATTCCTGTTCACTTCCCCATTCCAGAGTTCTTGATTACCATCACACTGCAAAAGCTTTTAGCATCTAATAAGCTCTATTTCCATAATACCTGTTTTAAAAATATGGGAAAATGTTTTATTTATTATTTTTATGTGTCTGAGTGTATTGCAGCATGTGTGCACCTGTGTCATGCAATGCCCACAGAAGTCAGAAGAGGGCGTCGGAATCCCCTGAAACTGGAGTTACAGACAATTGTTAGCTGCCATGTGGCTGTTGGGAATCGAACCCTGGTCCTCCACAGGAGCAGCCAGTGCTCTTAGCCACTGAGCCATCTCTCCAGCCCTTTGACTCCATTCCTTATGAGCTACTTCTGTCAGGTGTGCCTTGAGTGTCTGGCTTGGTTTTTGTTTTTTTCCCCTTAAACCTGGAGCAGGGGCCCTCTGGAGTGATTATGGCTTAATAGCAGGAAGATCCTGCCTCCTACTGTCTGTATCCCCCTGGTTCTGAGTCATGAACTTGGCCTCCTTTGGTTCTTTTCCTGGACTTCTGGAAAGTCAGGCTTTCCCTTTAGCAATGTGAATATTTCCCATTGCAAAGGCTGTTTGTTTGTCTTTCTAAGAGTTTTACTGAGCTGCCCATTTCTGCTGTTGAAAGTAACCTTCCTGCTACCACATGGTTGTTTCTGTGCCTAGTCTTAGAGATGTTGAAAGTGGCTTGACAAAGGGGGGAATTCTTTTTCTTCTTTGGTACCTTCTTTCTTATATCTTTCCCCTTTCTTGGGATTCTACTATAGTATCTGTAGGAGAATGCACTTGCATTTCCTTTTGTTAATAGTGGTGGCCTCCTCTTAAAAGTCTAAGCTAATAATCATTGATTTAGGTGAAGTTTGGATAAGGGTGACCAGTCTACATTGGGCCACAGGGGTTGACTGATCCTCATCAGTGAAACTGGGCTGAGTATCCTAACTACATCAAGGTCCAATCACCTGCTCCCTGCAACAAAGGACTACTCACATCCAACTTTGTTGTTTCATTTAAATATACATTGCTGGAGGCAGAGGCAGGTGGATCTCTGTGAGTCCAAGGCCAGCCTGGTCTATATAGTGTGGTTAGTAGTTAGCAGTGGGTTCTAGGCTAGCTGGGGCTACAGGAGACCCTGTTTCAAAAAGACCAAAAAATAAATTTAAAAAAGCATATATTATTTGATCAGTACAACTAGTATTTTATATGCAAAATAAACCCTTGGGTTATATCAGCGGCACTTTACAGTAAGGGGAAGGCACCAGGACCCTGTGGGTATATTCTGATGAGGGATGGCATATGTTTATCACCTGGGTCACAGAGAATGCACTCACAGCTCCAGAATGAGAATGACAGAGTCGGTATTCAACCAGCTGCAGGAGTTTTGTGATTTTAACATAGACAAAAGCCATAGAAATGCACCACAATAAAATGGTCATCAGAACACACGTATTTATAAGGACTTTTATTTATGTTAAACACGTGATATAATGTGAAGGAAAACAGATGTAGTTATGTAGCACACATGGTAGTAAGAGTTATTTAAAACATGGCTTTAGGAGAATGACTCAAAGCTATTTGCATAATTAGATTGCCAGAGATAAACTTTAATATGCAGCAAATATCCAGTAACTTAGTAAAGAGATGAAACTAGACCCTGTCAGTTTTCAAAGAGTTCCCATGGGAAAATAGGAAAGGATATAAGGCAAATAATTCTATTATACACAGATATGCCTCTCAGTGGTAGATAAATATAAATTTGTTAAGTGTATTGGAAGGCGCTTGGGAAGAAGGTAAGCACTTAATACAATTACAAAGCATACAGTTCCTGGTCCAGAATAAAGCTTTCTTTTATACATAAATGGCTTTAAAAATATCTTGCTGAAAGCTTGGAGTCCTGAAGCCACAGGAAAACACTGCTATACAGTACTTTTTGTCATGTGATTGATCTTGCAGAACTTATCCTTTATTCTTATCCAGGTTTACCTTTCTATATTGTAATTTTTATTATATGCTATTTATTTTTAGTTTGCTAAAATTTGCATTATTTCTTCTCTTTTTTAAAGGCACAATACTGACAACTCTTATGTTAGAATTTTGATTCAAACACTGGTTAAAAAAAAATCCATGTAGAACTCCACTTGGGTTGTTGAAGCAGTCATGTGATCAGGGAAAATACCACCTCCTAACAGTAGAATTGGGCATTTAATAATTATAACTGAAAGTTTTCAGGGCTGTTGACATCTGAACAATCTCCTTTGGCTGCTGATCTCATTACAAAGTATTCAGTCATCCTAATGAACTTCATAAATGTGATCTTTGGCTTTTATTCTTAATGAAAATCTTAAAGGGATTTTATCTTATGTCAAAGTTTGACTTAGTGTAAGAAAATAAAACAAAGGCACAGATAATCCTATTATTCAATATGACCCTTTTGATCTTTGGCATGACGTTCTTTTTCCTTTTCTTTCACCTTGAACCTTTACTATTTTATACACGGCATACATGGTTTGTGGACTAGCCAGTGCTGAGATGAATGAGACCCTCACTACACAGGCAGAGTGAGTGGTAATGGCTTCACAAGGAGGAGAGACTATTGGAAAAACGATCAAGAAATCTCATAGAAAAACCTTGTCCATTTGTTAAAGAAGGAAAGAAACTCATTTCTGGGATAGTTTTCTGTTTGTTGCTCTTTAGCAAAACAGACCAAACAAGAAAAATATACAAGGAAAGAAAGTGAATGGACTTGAAAGGCAGGAAGAAAACCAAGCTTTTCAATGATCTGAGAGTTCTAATAAGAGAGTCACACCATTCATTTAGGATATTTTATTGTATCAATTTTTGTTAGAGAATCAGCTTTCTCTCTGTGATTTCTGTATAGTCTTTCTAGTGGAGAGGGAAGGAAAATATGTTTTATTTTAAATTTCTTGTCAAAATTGAAATAGTCACCCAATTCTCAAAGCATTTTGTTCTTTGACAAGGAGGCATAAGGAAAAGGGAAGAAACAGGCAGTGAAAGGTACTTCGGACTGATGGACATTTCCTGAAAATTTCTGTTATTACTATGTGATATTAAGACGATCCTAGGAAAATGTTTTAAGGGAATTTTTAATTGTCAGAGACTCCTATGTTAGGTTTTCACAAATGACCTGTCTATTGACCTTGAAAGTCATCCTGTGAGTTATTTCAGTGAGAACAATACCTTTAGTAACATCTCTATCTAGAAGCAAGATTCTTTTTATGTGTACCTGTGTGTTTGTATGTTAATAGTATTTGTGGTTTTCTGCCAAATTACATGTATCTGGGCTTTATGGTAATAAGTCCCTGGGTACTTGCATTCCATTCATTTGCAATGTGGTTAGTAGTGTGGCTGGTACAGTTAGTAGTGTGTTTAGTAATGTGGTGGGTGGTGTGGGTGGTGGTATGGGGGTGTGGTTGGTGAAAACTCTTGTATTCATTACTCTTATATTCTTCATTATTGCTGTCATAGATACAAAAAGAAAATAATTTCAAAAAATGGTCACATGGTTGTTTTCAAGATAATGCAGTTCTGAGAATTTCCAAGTTGTAAAACATCTTCATTATTGTGAATATTATTTTCCTTTTCTAGCAGATGACTGAATTGGTTTCCCAGTCAACATTAAATATGTATTTTCAAATTAACTTTCCAACTCTTAAAATCAAACTATGATCATATTTAATTCTGAGATTGCCACATTCACACTACTCATCCTGGAAATGGTTCGAATCCTGGCATGGATAAATATGAGGAAAGACTGTAGTTTTCACACACTTCTAATGTTGACTTGGAACTGCTACCCTGGAAAAGAATTCAAAGTGAGATGGCTAGACAGAACCCTTTCTCTGCTTACTTTTCCTATTTTAGGTGACATATTTAGTAAATAGATTAAAAAAATTATTACTTTTATGTATATGTGTGTATTGCCTGCATGTAGGTTAAGTGCACCTGTGTCATGCAATGCCTGTGGAGGACAGAAGAAGCTGTTGGATCCCCTGGAACTGGAGTTATGGACAGTTGCTGGCTGCCATGTGGGTGCTGGGATTCAAACCTGGGTCCTTTGCAAGAACAGCCAGTATTCTTAACCACTGAGCCATCTCTCCAGCCCCAGTAAATAAAGTTATGGACATGCTGGCTGCCATGTGGGTGCTGGGATTCAAACCTGGGTCCTTTGCAAGAACAGCCAGTATTCTTAACCACTGAGCCATCTCTCCAGCCCCAGTAAATAAATATTTTTAAATGATGAAAAAATACTAATAGGAGAGGGAGAAAGGGAAGAGATACTGAGATAGTTTCATATTTAATATGCTACTTGATTTTAGACAGTACCTTCATTAGAAGTGGAATCTGGCATAAAAGCAGTCTGCTTGAAACACATTATGGTGGTGTGTCATAATTACTATATTCATTCAGCCAGGAGGCTCTTAACTACTAAAAGTAACTGAAGTCACTTGAGAATAGTTGCTCTAATAGTCTTCAGAAGTTGAGCCCAATGCTAAGTAGGAAGAAGTCCCTGCACTGTTTAAAGCTGCTCAATTGATGTTAATTCCCAGACAAATTATGAGGTAGCCAAAGATGGAGCTTAGCATCTGCCAGGAGTTCAAATTAAAGGGTGACAATAATCTATTGCCACTTACTCTAATAAACTTCTGGGATGGAAAGTACTTTCTGTTTATGTAAGTTCTGTAAGGGAGCCTTTGAGATGGAGGCAGAATTTGCTAAGCTCCCCAGAAGGATATTATAATCTATTTTATCCCTTGAAAGGGCCAAGCTGCTTTAAAAGAAGGGAGGCAATTATAAGACACTTGTCACCTCTCTCCCAGGACCAGTGTAGCATCCCTTTCTCAATCAAGAGACGGCTGGCACTCACAGACATCACCCTAGCATGGCCCAACATGAAGTTTGCCTTCCAAATACGTCCATTCCAGCGGGATGGATAGGTTGGCCAGGAAGTGGCTAAACTGAGAAGCACTCTAGGCAGCACTTGAGGGTGAGGCTTCTAGAGCATTCTTTTTCTCCTGACTTCATTTTTGTATGAAATATGTTTACTAGGTTTTTAGAAAATTGGCCATTGCTCTACTGAAGCTTTTCCCTTCCAAACAAAATTTCTGACATTTGGTAAAAACGTATTTCTGAAGACAGGCAATGCTAAGGAAGCTTTTACTAAGTGAATAAGCAGAGTGAAAATCCACAGATGAGATCCCTAGGGGACCTCCTGGCGCTGGCTCACTGAATTGGGTGGGGTGGGGGGTATCAGACAGTGGTGCTTTCTTCGTGGATCAAAAAGCATGACAGGTGGCACATGCCAAGGTCATTTCCAGAGTGACATGCACCGAGATTCCCACCACATAGACCAGAAGCTGATCAGAAATCCAATACAATTCCCTTTGGCTGATTTAAATTCTGGATGTTAACATGGGGTTGTATTACTTACTCTAAGGGCTAATCTCATTTGCCATTTCTCAAACATGTCCTTTTATTTTAGAAAGCATGAGGCACTCTGCTATACATATTATATCAATAAACACCGCTTTCACCCTTCACTGTCGGTAAAGATGTTTCTCATTATCATTTACGGGTTCAATACTGCAAATATCTAGGCTCAGTTCTTAGAGAACATTGTCCTGAGGGAATCTAACTCTTGGCATTTCTTTGTCGTATAGTCTCTAAGCCTCTTGTTCCTCACAAAGGCTGAGCACCACTGAAGCAGACTACCAGGCAAGAGCTCAATGTTACTATACACCAAACAGAGCAGTCTCTCTTAAAAATCATTTCCAGAATTAACATATTCTTTGGTTTAATTTAAAATTAAATAAGCAAACAAGACAAAGGTCTGAGGAGAAGGAGTAGCAATTAAAACCCAAATGAGGAGGTTCCCTTCCTTCTTTTTTCTTTCTACACTTGCTCAACAAAGAGGTGATTTGTGGTGCTGAGCTAGCCCAGGTCATGGTTTCGAGCTGTCTCCACCTATTAGAAAACTTGTCATAATAAACTGTGTGTTCCTCCCCTTCCAAACTACCAATACAAACTTTTCTAGTAAGAATGAGTTATACAATGAATAAACAATGTGACAATTGCACCTTCAAAGTTCACACTAAAGTAATGATAGAGTAACAATAGACTTCTCTCAAATACCCAGAGAGTCTGTTAGCACCTTTGAGTAGATTTCTCTCCATCAATGCCTAGAAAAAGAACTTCCTTCTCTGCCAGACCGCCAAGGCTCTGTGCACTTTCAAGTACATCCTTGATGCCTTCTGGGCAGCAGGAAACATGTGGTCTGACACCATTTAAATCAAAGTCCTTCAGCAAAGTCAGGGGCTCCAAGCAGTTTCTTCACAGAAGTCCCCAGTTCTCTGCCATTGGTCCCAAACATTTGGGGTTTTAGTGTATCTTTTCTGAGGCACATAGGAGACGATCATCACACCTCCGAGCTGTCGCTGTGGTGGCTCTGAGGGGGCATCATGGGCTCACTGCTACCCGAGTCCTTTGGAGCATCCTTGTCCCCCAGACTCTTCTTGCTCCTGCACAGCACTGCTGCAACCACAGCCAGGCAGATGGCAAGTAATCCCACCACGATGCCTCCCAGGACAGTGACCAGGCTGACCTCAGGGGTGGAACTACCGAGCTCCCAGGGCAGGATGCCATCAGAAGGAACTCCGCCGTGGGGGACCTGCCTCTTGTCATGACGGTCCAGGGCGATATGCTGGATGTTGGTTCCCCGATTGTTTTCAGCACCAATTTCCTCTGCCAGTGGGGGTGTACTCCTGATGTTCCTTTTCTTCCAGCTTTTGGCAGCTGCCTGGGCCTGTCCCTGACCCACCAGTGAGTGGTACTGGTACTCCACACTCCTTTTGCCAATACCTCGATGGGTGTTGTCTTTTGATCTCACTGTATAGATTGTGTGTATGTACCATTCTCGGCCCAGAGCAACCTAGAAAACACAACCCTATTTGTTAGGAAATTAAATTCTATATAAACCTAACTCAAGACTATTTTCAAGAGAAATTAATGTCAGAGGTCATGACACATAGCCATTTAATCTGTGAACTCATTTACAACGCATTCTTTAGTGTACAGTAAGTGCCAAGCTTTGAGTAAGTACTCTGACTTGGTAATGTTTGGTGCAACTCTCCCACTTTTTTGTAGCTTTAGGGGGACCAATCTCAGGGTCTTGTGCATGCTAGGCAATTGCTGCATCACTGCCTTTGTCCTCAGCCCCTGTGCCACTCTGAGGTAACTAACCATGTGCTTGTGTTTGCAGTCACAGGATGGGAACGTGGAAAAAAAAAACAAAAAAAAAAAAACTGTTGATGTCTCAGTCAACAAGAACACAGTTCAGAGTTCAAAGCCAGCCTGGTCTATATAGCGAGTTCCAGGCCAGCTGGGGCTACAGGGAGACCCTGTCTCAAAAAGACTAAAAAACAAAACAAAACAAAACAAAAAACAACATAGCCCAATGCCTTCGCTCAATCTCATCTAGTTAGTGGCAGGGGCATGTTTTGAGCTCAGACCTTCTGAACTCTTTGAATATATCTTGTTACCTATTTACATGTAAAACCAGGGGAAGGTCAATTTTTAAGCCCCCCACCCCCCAGACTCCTTCTTTAGGTTGAGTAGGAACAGCACATTTTTCCTTCTTGCCACGTGTATTTTTGATGTCAGAGGAAGATGTATTAGGATTTTGGGAAAGATGGTATTTTGGGAAAGATGGTATATAAAATGTTCACACAGAAGCATGTTCTCAGAATGCTTCCCAGAATTACCAAAGGATGAACATAGATTTAACAGCCCACTAATGAATAAGTAAGTATTGTAGAATAATAAGAATTCTGACATTGTCTTAATCTTTGAGCTTGCTGGTAATAGGGAAGTCTTAGTTATAAGAATGTTGAAAATGGGAAAAATTAAAACTTAAAAGCTATAAAAAAATCCTGTTTGCATAATTTTCAGTACATATACTAAAAAACATACCTGTTCCTCCAAGGTGTCATGATGTGCACACATTTCTAAATGTGCCCCACCTGTCCATTCAGTGTTGCTATGACTACCTACAACCCTCTACATCTTTTGTCCCTGAGTCAGGAATTTTGGTCTTGGTCTGTGGAATCTTCAGTAGTGGAGAGTTTATATCTTGTGCACAGATGCTTTTCTGAGCTTATCTGATCCTAAGATCATATAGCTGAACCTTTCAGTTCATATAAGATCTCCTAAAAAGATGGGCCATGAAAAGTCCACAGGAAGGAAGTTTGGAATAATAAAAGTAAATTAACCAACTACCAGAAATAGATTATATTCTAGGATGAATAAGAGTATCCATTACACAGTCTTAAATTAACACATTAGTAAGAACAATAATAGCTAGAATTTACAGAGCACACTACCTTATTAAGCCTTCCCACTCTTTCTATGCATGATTATTTACGTCCGTTTATTTATGAGACATGGAGACAAAAGTAGCCTATAGTTATGTAGGTGCTGTAACTTGTCTGGACCTACCTGAAAGAGTGGTGTTGAGTCTACTTTAAATCCATCTGAGCCAGGCTGATTCACTAAGAGAATGGCTTCAGGGTCATCCACAGCCAATTTGGCATTAAACAGGACATCTCCGAAACTGGTGGCTTGTGTCTCTGGCTGAGATTTGTCCTTGAAGCAAGAATGAGAGCAGTGGTTGCTATAGACAATGCCAAATTTGCAAGGACAGAATGCTTTTCTGTTAATTTTGGGCAAGTACAAATGACTGTAAATGCCACTTTGTGATTTACCTAAAATTATGATATTCTAAAAAATAGATAAAAGGCTTAGCCTTGAAACTTGACCCTGTTCACTGGGTCAAAGCACTTACCACAATTTTAAACCTGTATAAGAGGGAAGGAGAATCAGCTAGGCAGCCGTATTCTGCATTCGCAGGGCTGTACTTGGGCACATAGCCATCATCCCCCGTGCACAGGAAGACCTTCTCAATGCTACAGTAAAAGGAGCCACCGAGGTTCTGGACGGGGTCTACCATGACACGCCCATAAATCACATCTCCTGAAAGAAGTGGAAATGAGATTTCTGTTATATGAGGGGATGCCACAGAATGCATATGATGATGACAGCACAGAGATTAGTTCCTTTGCTCCTTAACTTGCTGTAAAGTGCTGACATTCTTTCTGTGTCTGCTTCAGGATCTGGCTTACTCCCCAGGACTCAGATCTGGTCACTTTGTGGACAGAGCACAAGGAACTGAAGAATTATGGGGTCTCTGATTCCCAAGCACATGTGAGAGTGAGTGATCTCAAGGTCTGACCCAGAACTTGACATTTTATAACATCCCCTTGTGGTTAAAGTCCAGTTTACACAAATGAGTTGGTGAGATGAAGGCTAAAACAGTAGACTAGTGTTAAGAAAGTACCGATAAAGTTTAATTAAGTTTACTTGCTTTTGGCAGTGGGTGTAACAAAGTCCCTGCATCCCATCCCACATCTCACAGCTCTTGTTGAAGGTCCTGGGTGCACAGGTGCTGAGTATACACCATCAAACAAAGGAGGCACAGTCATCACCTCTGAGGTGTTTACAATCTCCCTGCAGTATTTTAGTTAAAGAAAATTGAAAAGAATAAAAAAAAAAATACCCCAGACTAGCTGCGAAAGTCACTTGGGTGACTGGGTAACAGAAAAGGAAGGTTACATTTCCCAGAATATTAAAAACCATTCAAGCCAGATGTGGAGGAGCATGCCTTGGATCCTAGCACTTTTGGGACTGAGGCAGGTGGATCTTTGTGACATTGAGGCCAGCCTGATCTACATAACAAGTTCCAGGCCAGTTGGGGCTACAGGGAGACCATACTTCAAACCAAACCAAACCAAACCAAACCAAAACAGTATTATCTACACAGTTTCAACACACATGCCAAAGTGGGAAAGACCAGGTCTGTCTTCAAAACTCATACATTTTCCCTTGAAAACTCCTATAAAACATCACAGACCTATAGGGCAAGCACACCATCACAGATGCACAGGTGGGTCATCATCTCATCTGGAAATTGTTACCTTTGGCAAAAGCAGTATCGCTCTCCTGTCCAAATCCCATGGATCCATCAGACAACCAGAGGCTCTTCTTAGACAGCAAGTACATGTGGGTGTTCAGGCTAAACTCAGCTGCCACTGGATCGCTGACCTACAAACCAAGGGGAAAACCTTTTTATGTATTGATGGTTTAGACATGCACAAGTACACACAGCCCTATTCACAGACACAGGCACTGCACACTGTCATGTGAATGCTGGGAACTGCACAGAAATTTTTCTGTCCTACAAAATTAGCTTAAGGAATTATCATTTTGTTTTGTTCTTGAGAAGACAAAACTTGTGTTAAATCATTTTTTTGTTTTGTTTTGTTTTTGAATGGACCAAGGGCACACTGCTTGAGTTCGGTTCTGCTGGTTTACTGGGGCACATAAAGTATTTGTAAATAACATGTTTAGCAGAAGGCCAACATTTAGTGTAAGTTCTTGGGCCAAAGTTGCTACTAGACTTTTAAAAATACCTACTGCCAATTATGTATTAAAAGGTAGACTCAACAACAGGATTCTTATACTCCTTGATAACTAAGAACAAGAAAAATCTCAGACCTTCAAGATAGCAAATTGCGTAAGTTCTTACAGGAACTTACGCTATAGATTTGATGTCCCGAACTAGCAAGAGATAAAAGACTATTCCTTTCTCCTTTACCCTCTTCCTTGGTTCCTTCCTGTCCAACTTCCTTTTCTCTTAGTATGCAAGAATTACAGTCACCCATGTGTGAAGAAACATGTACTGATCAAAGAAACCATGACTTTGAATGAGTAGGATTTTGTGACTTGAACCATAGTCCTCTGAGACACACCTGCTGGAATCGGATATCAAGGTCAAAGGTGACAGGCTCTCTGGGGTTGCAGGTAACTGGCAGGCGGTACTCCTGGTTGGATGGGGTGGTGCACGGCACCAGCTTTACAGTATAGGTGCCTGAGTAGTCACGGACCTTTGAGGAGGGAAAAAAAAAACAAACCAAAAACCATTTTCAATGTGAAATGTGCCCAGTGATGAGAAGGCAGCACGGAAAGGTCTCAGTCACTTACTGCAAAGTCAGACACAAAGCTCCATTGCTGGATCGGCTGGTTATAGGTTGGTTGACTCCTTATGAGGCGGAGGGAAAAGGTGAGGGCTGGATGGTCAGCTGACATGATCATTGAGCGGGTAAAGGAAGCTAGAAATATACCAAAAGTCATCAAGGTCTGGTGGTGAAATTAAAAAAGTGCACAATCGTGTAGTTTTCAAAGTAACATATCACCTGTTTTACAAGTCTGCTGGGTAGATGAGCTCATTTGAAGACACAAAAACTGGGCAGAGTGACTATATGACTCTCCCAAGATTACCTAGGAGGGTAGGTGACTTTGGACTCCTAATTTAGTGTCTTTCCTGCTCTATAATTCAATCAAAAAGTAATTGTGGCAATGACAGGAACACAGAGAGAGTGAGATGCCCAGTCCTAGGTGACATATCTACAGCTGAACCTTTACACCTAAGGTTGATGGAACATAGTAGAATGGGAGGCAGAGAGAAAACTAGTGCAGCCCTCAACTTTAACCAGTGAAGCTTCCTTATACAACGAAGCATGATATACACAGAAGGCCTCAGCTGGCCAGCTTTTAAAGACTAAGAGACTGCAGAGTACGTGTCCCTGGATAGGACTCCTATATTAAACCTCTCCCACTCAGGGACCATTGAGGAAGGGGGACAGCAGAAAAGTTGTTAAGAGTCAGGGTTGGTCCATGAACATAGGGAAGCAGAGGCTTTCAGGCCACTGGAAGCTTGCTCATGTGAACTTGTGGCAGTGGTGGCATCGAGAATAGGACCCATGCCCACTCAATCAGACAAGGGCCCAGAGTGGAGCTAGGGAAATGGGTGGTGGGCTAGTCCTAGTCTGGGAACAATTAGAGACTGATTACTACCGGATGATGGCAAGTAGGCCTAACTTACGATTTCTAGATATGCTGACTAGATGCCAGTGGATGAATTTGCACCCAAGGACATCTGGGTACAAATGCTAGATTGTATAGCACTTAACATGTATGGCAGAATACATGAGGTTGGATGGGGGTGGGGGTGGAGGGCATGAATGGAGAAGGGGACCTAAATTTGATTAAGAACTGTTGTATGAAATGTGCTCAATAAAAAAAAAAATTAAACAGGTAATTCTGCAGAAATCCAGTTGCTAAGGGTTACTTTCCAGGGAGTGAGTGCAGGACAACTGAGGTTGAGGTGAATGCTTAAATTGCACAGCAGAGGGCTGGAGAGATGGCTCAGCGGTTAAGAACACTGACTATTCTTGCAGAAGACCTGGGTTCAAATTCCAGCACCCACATGGCAGTTAACAACTGTCTGTAACTCCAGTTCCGGGGGATCTGATGGCCTCTTAACTGCATGACACCCGTGCGCTTACCTATATGCAGGCAATACACGTATACACACACACAAAAAAAACCTGTACAGCCTTGAGCGGAACCTAAAATACTCTGTTAGCATCCGCGCACCTGGCAAAGTCATCTCATGAATAGAATGCGATTTTAATTAGATTGCCTGCAATTGGGGCTAATCAAAGGTGGGGTTTATTAGGAAGGTGGACATTTGGAAGAGATTATAAAGACCAGGAAATCCTTGCTTTTCAGAATTGCTAATCGTAACAAAGGCATATGATTCTTCTTGGTCCCAAGTTTCTTGTAATTCAATCTGGTAAAAAATATAATAGATCCTCTTTTCTTCTTGACTATTCATCTCTATTTTCTCCTTTTTTAGAACTTGAACCCCAAGAAAAGGGCAGATGTGAAGATGGTAAGTGAATGTCTTTCCTTTTTCAATCTTGACGGTAGTTGGCACTGCAGTAAAACACACTTACCAATTTGCTAATATGGAAAGTCAAAGAAAAGAAAAAAGAAACAAGCTTGGGGCTAGAGAGATGGCTGAGCAGTTAAGAGCACTGGCTGCTCTTGCAGAGGACCCGGGTTCAGTTCCCAGCACCCACATAGTGGCTAACAGCCATCTGTAACTCTAGCTCCAGGGGATCCGATGCCCACTTCTGACCACCACTGGCATTGTGCAACACAGGCACTTACATACTTGCAGGCAATACACTCATACACATAAAATAAAATAAAAATAATTTAAAAAATAAAACAAACAAGCTGGAACCAGAGAGATGGCTCAGCAGTTAAGAGAACTGGCTGCTCTTGCAGAGGACCCAGGTTCTAGTCTCAGCACCCACATGGCGGCTAACAACTGTCTGTAACTCCAATTCCAGGGGAATTCAATGCCCTCTTCTGGCCTCCGTGGGAATTGTATGACACGAGTGCATTACATACATGTAGGCAATACAGTCATACACATAAAATAAAAATAATAAATAAAATATTAAAAACAAGCAATCATGGAATTTACTGATACCTTATTAATACTCAAAGTAGAGCCAATCAGAGGGAGAAAATTGCTTAGCCAATCTTTGTAAAGCAGAGTTAACATATCTGAAACATGAGTATGATAGCAAAGTACCACGTCTACTTCTGTTATAAAGTTCCTCACAGTAGCTAGCAAAAGCTATGAGCAGAAAAGTGCTGGCTAAATGAATCAACTGAAATACTGAAATGCAAAACAAATCACAGAAAAGGGCCATAAAGTATGTTATTTAAGGAAAATTCTCCTTAAAATATAGTCAATAAGGTTTTCTTTTACATGAATTGTGATGCATGTTCTCTAAAAGTTTGTGTAGGGATAATTTAGAATGATGATCAAGCTTCAAAGAGATAATTCTATCTTAAGAGAGATAATTCAAAACCATCCAGAAGAGTACTGAAATCTGTGTGGACACAGAAGCCTGACATGCTTGTTCCACGGGGAGTGGATGCTCACAGACAGCAGGGCTTACCAGGATGTGACAGCACAAACAGGCCATGGAACTGAGCCTCTGTCTTGAAGTTCACGGCCAAGCGTCCCTCGTCTCCAATTCCCATGCTGGTTGGATACAGAGAGCCTGCAGTGAGGATGTACAGATTCTTAACACAAGTAATTCTGATTTCTTTCGTCTTCAAACTTTCTATACAAAGGATATTAGCAGGAGAATTCTAAATAATAAGTGAGGCAGACATTTCTTTGTTTTCTAGGGAGAAAATATGTCTAAAAGAGCGAGGCACAATAAATTAATATGAGTCAGGTTACATAAATATATATTAATGATACAATTTCCTTTTACATGTTTAGTCTATGAAAACAAAGTTATAACTTGAGAGAAATAACAAATGGACTTGTCAAAATTGTAGAGATTTAGAAAAGTAAGTGGAAATAAATTTGAATTCTCCAGAGTATCTGCACATTTTTTTAGGCTTAAAGCAAACAGTGATGAGCCCTACCCCCAAATTAACAGTTTGACAATAATTAGTTCAAGATTTCAGAAGGAAATACAGACTCATCTATGGATGCTGAGACACACACAAAGGATGCTCATTAAGAGTCACTAAAGTCTGGGGCTGAAGAGATGGCTCAGCAGTTAAGAACGTTGGCTATTCTTGCAGAGGACCTGGGTGCAATTCCCAGCACCCACATGGCAGTTAACAATCATCAGTTACTCCAGTTTCAGGGGATCTGATGCAGGCATGTAATAAAATGTAATATATACACATGAAATAAAAATAAATGAATAAATAAATAGTCGCTGAAGTCTGTGGGCATGGTGGTGCTTGCCTGCAAGCTCAGCACTGAGGAACTAGAGGCAGGAATGAAGAGTTAGAGGCCAGCCTGGGCTTTGCAGTGAATTCCAGGCCACGGTGGGCTCTGTAGTGCATTGCAGGCCAGCTTGGGCTTCATAGTGAACTGCAGGGCTAGCCTAGTAAGGTCCATTTCACCCCTCCAAAAAAAAAAAAAAAAAAAAAAAAAAAAAAAAA
>NW_008352391.1:1790474-1800339 GCF_000622305.1 Nannospalax galili
TTCACTAATTCATTTATATACATCTTCTAAGTGAGATGTGGAGTTAAAACACTTGCAATAATATGGATTGATTACTCAGGGCTATAATCCTACTTTTCACATAGCTCTAAGGTCATTTTAATCTGTCTCATATGGTAGATTTATATTTGAGATGTTCTGTCAACTCTTATTTTCTTCCTGGCTGGTAGAATGTCATTCTGATATGATGTCATAGACATTCATAGAATTAAAACAGTGATGTAAGTCTGGAGAGAAAAAACATGAATTCTACTAATAGATTAATTAGCTTGTGGCTATTGTTTGTTTCTGCTTTTGGAGACTGGGCTTCACTATGATGCAGCCCAGGCTGTCCTTAGACCACAGTAATCCTCTTGCCTCACCCTCTCCTGAAGGGCTGGTATTACAGATGTTTGCTCCCATGCCCAGCTAATCTTGTGGATTTTAAATTAGAATTCTAATATGGGTATCAACACAGTTTTGCAAATGTTGAAGGACAACCACTGCTCTAAGATATTTGATTGAAGCATTGCAGTATAATAGAATTTTATTTTATTTTATTTATTTATTTACTTATTTATTATTATTATTATTATTATTATTATTATTATTATTAGTTTGAGACAGGGTCTCCGTGTAGCCCCAGCTGTCCTGGAACTCACTATGTAGACCAGGCTGGCCTTGAACTCACAGAGATCCGCCTGCCTCAGAAGCCTAGACCCTGGGATTAAAGGCGTGCACCACCATGCCCGGCTGTATAATAGAATTTTAAATCATAAAGCAGAATTAGAAGTTTTGTGTAATGTTCAGAGGAAATTAAGTCCCCCAAAAGTTAAGCAACACACTTGGGATCACACAGTTAATTAGCTGCAGAGTCAGAAGTAGGATCCAGGACGTAATTACTGAACTTTAAAGGCACCTCTTACTTTCAAAGCAAAATTTTCCTCTTCCTTATTTTCAATGGCCACTCCCTCTGTTTTGTAGAGGCCGGGGATCAATGTGGATTGTGTTATGTAATATATAAAAAATAATCACTTATAATAGATTGTTAAACAGAAACATGCATGAAATAAATATAGGAAGTTAGGTTTCATAGTCACACATTACACAAAATTTGAGGCATCGATATGAACTTGTTGCTTCCATTATTTTTACCTCTGGTTAAAAAAAATTATATCTCTTGAGTAATTCAAATAGGAAAGAAAACTGGTTTCAGAGTCTTACCAACCCACCTTGGAGCTCGGCTTCCGGGGGGCTGCCGATCCCGTGGTTCCACAAGATGGCAGTGTCGTACACGAAAGTTAGACGGAGCTCTGACTTCAAGTCAAAATGCTGCCAGCCTCCGACCCCCACAGGGGAATGGAACACATAGGACACGTACAGAGGAACTCGAAGGGTCACATAGGATTGCACTAGGTTTAGGACCTGAAACAACGAAATTGTTCCCATCAACGCGACTCAGTGTAAACTAAATCATACTTTGTACAAGCCATCCTCTCTCATGTCACTGAAGATTCTGTATGATCAATGAGGAAAGGAAATGACAGGATTTTCCAAGCTCCCATCACTTCATTTTGGGTCAGTTAAGTTGTTACTAACCATGGTCATGTGTAAACTAGCAATTCTAAACATAAACAGTATTTTCAGCAAACTATACTCACTAGCCTTTTAATCCTTTTTACTTAATAGAAGCTGTGTTGAGATAGTTTTCATACTGCACAATTCAATAGTTTTTACACCACACAATTCAATAGTTTTAGAAATATTTATTTATGTGTGTGAGTGTTTTCCCTGCATTTATGTTAGTGCACCTGTGCATGCAATGCCTGCAATGCCTGCAGATGCCAGAAGAGGGTGTCGAAAACCTTGCAACTGGAGTTACAGGTGGTTGTTAGCCACCGTGTGGGTGCTGGGAACCAGCAGTCAGTGCTCTTAACTGCAGAGTCATCTTTTTTTTTCTCTTTTTTTGAGACAAGATTACTATGTAGCCTTGACTGGCCTAGAATTCACTTTGAAGACCAGGCTGGCCTTAAACTCACAGAAATTCTCCTACTTCTGCCTCCCAAGTGTTGGGATTAAAGGCTTGCACCACCACACCTGGCTTTTTTTTTTTTTTAAATTATACAGAAGAAGGTAGGAGGAATAATAAAGATATGAAAACAAATACAGTAATGACATGAGACATTTACGATGACTCAAGAATAGTTAACATGAATTGTCTTTGAATTTTATGTTTTCTTCAGGTGTTTGTCAGATGGGGTAGCAGGCAAAAGAGGATAAATTAATCTTTATTTATAAAATATTTACCAAATTTCAGACAATGTGTTGGTTCCTAATAAAAGTTATATAATATTTTCACTCATTATTATATTTGTATGTATGCATGAGTGGTTTGATGAATGGATGGGTGATGTATAGAAAAAGAGGTAGAAAATAAATCTCAAAGAAATTAGACAAGTTCAGTAGAATTCTTTAAAACCTCCTGAGTGGCCTGCCAAAACTGGAACCTCTTTTCTGGCCCATGCTTACCTACTCTCCCACATGTCACTGAATTCCAAATAACACTGAGGGCAGTCCCAAAACCATCTAACAAAAATTACTTAATTACAGTCTGGAGACAGAGGCAGCAGATCTCTGTGAGTTCAAGGCCAGCCTGGTCTAAATACTGAGTTCCAGGACAACTGGGGCTACAGGGAGACCCTGTCTCAAAAAGACTAAAAAAAGAAACCCAGTAGTCACCTTGTATTCCAGAAAGCACAAAAGCTGGACAATCAGACAGCTCACTAAGAAGCTGTAAGGACAGTAGAACAAATACAACTAGCCTCTTCTGTGCGAAAGGAAAGGGACAGCTGACACTTCTTAGGCTGTGGGATGCTGGTGTCCTGCACAGAGCTGACAACAGGGGTCAGATAGATTTAAATCATAGGACTATGCTGTGGCATGCCATTCTAGCATGGAGTTAAACGTAAACCTCTCACATCTCACAAATGAGAGGCTGAATCAGTAGCAGAAACGTATAAGACGAGAACAGAGGACAAACAAGCTGCTTGGTTCTCACCCATGGGAAGATAACCTTCCCCTCTCTGCTAGCTGGGTGGGGCATCAGGAAAGGGATTTTGCAAGTTGAACCCTTTGAGATGTGTTTTCTAAGAGTGGCTACCCAGCCCTAAGTGATGCATCCACAATGCGACGTTTACACCTAAGGCTCAGGGAACACTGCAGAAGAGGGGTGGGAAGATTGTAAGAGACAGAAGGACAAGACACCTGCTGCTAGTTGACACATTGTAGACATGACAGGGGAGCTGCACCAATGAAATCTCTATAGTAAGGTGGTCTAGATCAGCATAATGACAAAACCAGTGCACATGCCAAGGTGGATGGGGGAATGTCAGGGGGTCCCACCTCAGATGAAAAGCTACAGGCAATCAATGGATGTTGAGGGAAGGAGAATCAGTTTTCTCCAGGGACTAATGCCAGGAGAGGTTATCTGATCCCAAGTGGGCAGCCCTAAACACAGGTACACATGAGCACCACTAAATGGACTCAGTGCATTATACATATATATCTACTTATAAATATATGTGTGTATATGTAACAATAATCATCGATTAATAAGACAAGTCATTGGGCCGGAGTTGAGGCGTGGGAGGAGCTGTGGGGGAGGAATGGAAATACTGCAGATACAATACTCATGTACGAAATTCTCAAAAACAGAAAAGGATAAAAACACAGTATCTTCTAATTCTGAATTAGCAGTGCATTCCTTCACTGTGGAGATGCTGACCATCCCATCTGTAATGTTTTATCCAGAGCTCTTAGAAATTTGCATTCGCCTTTTAAATCTTAGCTTACCATGTGAAGCATATCTCCACATAAACAGGGGCTTCTTTCCTTGACTTTATATGACTAATTACTAATTTTCAATTTTAATCTTACAACTTGTACTGTAAATTATTTCTATAAATCTTATCATTTTTGTTCTTGTTATTGCTTACTGTTGAATCCTTATGAGATAAATAACCTATTACCAGCTACAATCCCTTTTACTTTGTTGTACCTTTAACAAGTAATTGCCTTTGGCTAGTAGAATATATTAGTGCTCACATTTTAAATAAATTTCCCTTTCATGACGTTTCAGATATTTTTAAAAAGTGGCTGTAATCCCTGAACAATTGATTTCTGAAGGGCAGTGTTAACACTCAGGCTGTGTAAGAGAGTGACTAAGTCACCCTGAATGCCACTGGTAATTAGGATTCATAATTCATCCTGTGAATTAAGAAACCGTTACTTAAAAATATTAGGCTGTAGGCATGGATTTCCAATTAAAAAATGTGTTACAAATGACTTTTGGTAATATTAATACATACTCTATCAAATGTTACGAATAGCACTATTTTGGAGACAATTACTAACATTTACTCTTTGTAAGTTAATTGGAATACAGTTTCCTGAGTAATTCTCATTTCATTTTATTTTTAATTTTTTTTTTTTTTTTTTTGAGACAGGGTTTCGCTCTTAGCCTGCCCTGGAACTTACAATGTAGTTCAGGCTGGCCTTGTACTCTTGGCAATCCTCCTGCCTTAGCCTCCTGACTGTTGAGATTACAGGTATGAGTCACACATCTGGCTTGATTTTGTTTGATGCCTGAGGTAAAATATGATGATTTCTGGATGTAGAACCTACACCTTACTGCCTTTTCTTTTTCTATAGGGCCAAGATTTTTTGTCTACTTAGAATCTCTGCCTGGGGGGAACCAGAGCTGAAATGTTATTACCTCATTCAGGTCACCTGCCTATTTTTTCCTTCAACTGAAGACTGCAATGCAATTAATAATTTTTAGACATCTCCTTAAAGAACATTCAATTTCTTTTAGCCTTTTTCCTCAGGACTTTTGAAGGTATAAATCTTCAACTGAAGCCCAATGAGTTACCTGACATGCCTTATTGACATTTGAAGTAAATCAACAAAGTTGAACAACACTTTTAAAGAGCATAATAGAAGGAAAAGTATAAAATGCAAATGCTTTGTAGGAACTATTGCCAGATTGATATTAGTGCAACTGAGGGCCCAGCATGTATTTGGAGAGGATATCACCTGCCTAATGGTCTAAGAAAGGCTGGCACTCTGTGTGTGAGATGAATGGGGAAGGGGATGAAGAGCATTATAGTGCTTCACACATTCAGCCTCCATTTTGAGTGCTCAGTAACCACACACAGCCGGTGGCTGTCATACTGGACAGCACAGACCCATGTTCCAGGGGATCCAGTGGCCTCTTCTGTCCTCTGCATTGCAGGACACGGGTGCACTTACCTACATGCAGGCAATACATACATACACATAAAATAAAACTAATAAAATAAAAAAGAATATCTTTAAAGAAAAGAAAGAATCATTGAAGGGGTACCCCAATTGCCTCACCCTGCATCCCTGTTCAGCATGGAAGAAGCCAGAGCGGTCAGCGTCCCGATCCCCTATTGGCAATTTGGATAACCTATCTAGGGGATGGTATGATAAGAATAGGAGGTAAGAATTGGCTAGGCAGTTAGGGTAAAAAGACCCCAAAGAAAAGTAGCCAGTTACTTGGCTAAAAATCAAAATGTCTTTGGGCCTCTTAGCAATATACTCTGTTCCAAAGGACAAAAATGTCAAAAATATTTGGGCGCTCTTATCTTATCCCTAAAAGATTTTAGGGTTACTTCTTCAGAGGAGGTAATGTTAAGAGCAACAAAAAGTCCCATTTAAAAAAAAAAAAAAGAGTACAGGAAGATATGGGAGGAGTTGGAGGGGAGGGAGTGGGTGTGGATTTAATCAAAACACCTTACATGCATGTATGAAATTCTCAATAAAGTTTTTAAAGTTAAAAAAAGACAGAAAGAGAAAGAAAATAAGAACCATTTAAAACCATTTTATCCAAACATGTATATGCCACTTTCATGCATGATATGTGTATGAGTATTTACCTTAAAGATTGAAAACTCAGAACTGTTAGAATTCTTCCTCAGGGCTACCACTGGTAGGGAATGACCCCTTTGCAACAAGTTTCTCTTGCCCCTTTTGTTGTGTAAACATCTTTATCAAGACGGAAGTAGTGAGGGATATGTACAGAGGTCATCAATCTCAAAAGCTTCAAGTCTCTCAGTGTGCACTTAGCAGCTCAACTGAGGTGACTGTTTTAATGACTTAGAATTCTTAGTCAAGGTTCTCAGGCCTAGCTCGGGCTGTGCAGCCTGTGCATCAGCCCAGCCACATGAGGCCCCAGATCCCTACCTGCCTGAACTGTCCTCACACTCCCCAGGCTTAGTTCAGGTAGTACAATTTGCATGCTAGCCTAGGCAGACCCAGCCAGGAGTCACAAATACCTGCTTTCTCCATGACCACTGAACTGGAATCACCCCTATGCCTCCAATCAAAAATCAACCCCAAGTATCTGAAGGGACTGATCTACCAACTGTTCATATGTGATCTGAAATCAACCAAGCTTGGGCAACAGCAAAAACAGAATCAAGCTTCCACTTAACAGATACAGGCTAGAATCTTGTATCAGACACACAACCAATGAAAGAAGCCCACAAACACAGATCACTTTGCAAAAGCACAAATAACACGAAAAGTCGAGACAATATGACCCCTGCTCCCAAACCCACAAGTCCTATAGAAATGTTCTCCAATGAGAATTACTGAGATGAACCTCTGGATACAGAATTTAAAAGAACAGTCATAACTGTGATCAAAGAATTCGAGGAGTATAAAGAAGACATGAACAAACACCTTAATGAACTTAAAGAGGAGAGACATTAACTCCTGGGTGAAGTCCCAGGAAATACAAATGAATGAAATGATGAAGACAATTCAGGATTTGAAAATTGAATTTTAATAATGAAAGAGATAATGACAAAAACGCAAATTGAAATGAAGATGGAATTGAAAAAACTGAATAACCCAATTAGAGAACTCGGTAATGTCTTACCAACAGAACAGATCTAGTAGAAGACAGAATGATCAGGATTTGGAGATAAAACAGAGGAACTGGACCACTCAATTAAAGAATACAACAGTTTTACAAAGCAAGCAAAACTAATATGCAGAAACTTTAGAATAACATAAAATGACCAAATCTACAAATTATAGGCACAAAAGGAGAAGAATCCCAGGTCAGTAGCACAGATCAGATCTTCAACAAGATCATAGAAGGAAACGTCCCTAAATTAAGAAAAGACATATCCATATAGATACAAGAAGCACACAGAACACCAAATAGACAGGGCCAGAAAAAAAAACAACAACAACAAAAAACTCCCAAAGGCATATTATAGTTAAAACACTAAGTATACAGAACAAAAAGGGAGTATGGAAATCTACAAGTCACATATAAAGGAAAAGTCATCAGAGTAACAGTTAACTTCTCAGTGGAAACTTTAAAGGCCAGAAGAGCCTGGAGCAATTTAGAAATTAGTCTCTAAGTTCTAAAAAAGCATAGATACCAACCCAGGCTATTTTCTTCAGCAAAAGTATCTGCCATAGTGAGAGAAAAGCTTTCCTTGATATAAACAGGTGAAAAGAATCAATTCATCAAACCAGCCCTACAGAGAATTCTGGAAGCAATACTATGTACTGAAGAGAGGACTAAGTACAGACAGTAGGCTACAGAAAGAAAACAATCAAAAAAGACAGGGTTCAAAACACACCTTTCAATAATAACTTTAAATATAATGGCCTCAGTACCCCAATCAAAACACATGGGTTAGTTGACTGGATTATAAAACAAAATCCATCTTTTTGTTGTCTGTAAGAAATTCATCTTATCTGTATGGATAGGCACCATCTTAGAGTGAAAGAATGGAAAAAAAAGTATTCCAAGAGAATGGGACTATTCTTAATATTTGACAAAATAGTCTTCAAACTACAATTAATAAGAAGAGGGAGCTGGAGAGATGGGTCAGCAGTAAGAGCACTGGCTGTTCCTGCAGAGGACCTGAGTTTGGTTCCCAGCACCCATACGGTGGCTAACAACCATCTGTAACTCTAGTTCCAGGAGCTCCAAAGGCCTCTTCTGCCCTCCACAGGTAACACACACACAGGTGTACTTACATACATGCAGGCAAAACATTCATACACATAAAAAAATAATAAATATAATTAAATCAGAAGAGATAAAGAAGAACAAGTTATTCTGATCAAGGGAAGACTTAATCAAGAAGACATTATGGTTAGAAACATATATACACTAAACTCTGGTTCACCCAGTTTCATACATACTAAAAAGCATACTATTGGACTTCAAGACACAAATTAACCCCAACTCAGTAAAAGTAGGTGATTTCAATACCTCACTTTCTCCAACCAACCCATCATCTGGACAAAAAAATAAACAAAGAAACATAGGAGTTAAATGATACACCATACATCAAATGGAGCTAACAGATGTCTATGGAATATTCCACTCAAACAACAAAGAATATACATTCTTCTCAGCAGCCCAAGGAAGTTTCCCTAAAATAGGCCACATACAGGGACACAAAACAAATCTCAACAAATACAGTAAAACTGAAATAATTCTGTGTATCCTCTCTGACCACAATGCGATAAAGCTTAAAATCAACAGCAAAAGAATCTCTAATAATTACATGAACTTGTGGAGATTAAACAACACACTCCTGAGTGATGAATAAGTCAAAGAAGAAATCAAGAAATTAAAAAGTTCCTGGAATGAAGTGAAAATGAAAACACAGCACAACGAAACCCCTGGGACACGTTAATAGCAGTCCTAAGAGGGAAATCTATAGCTCTACATTAAAAAATCAGAAAGGGCACAAATAGTTGAGTTAATGATGCAATTCTAGAGTTTGGAAAAACAAGAACAAACCAAACCCAAATCCAGTAGAGGGAAAGAAATAATAAAAATTAGAGCACAGCACAAATTAATGAAATTGAAACAAAGGAAACAATACAAAGAATCAATGAATAAGATCTGGGTCTTTGAAAAGATAAACAAGATTGACAGATCCTTATCCCACTTAACCAACAGAAAGGAAGAGAAGATCCAAATTAACAGAATCAGAGACGAACAGGGAAAATTTACAACAGACACCAAAGAATTCAAAATATTATATGGGAATACTTCCTTTTTTCTTAATTTTATTTTATGTGTATGAGTGTATTGCCTATGTGTATGTAAG
The DNA here is from genome assembly GCF_000622305.1 of Nannospalax galili. NCBI lineage: Eukaryota > Metazoa > Chordata > Mammalia > Rodentia > Spalacidae > Nannospalax > Nannospalax galili. The sequence continues at coordinate 1,799,648 of NW_008352391.1, forward strand.
TGCACCCATGTCATGGAATGCCCACAGAGGTCAGAAGAAGGCACCAGATTCCCCTGGAACTGAAGTTATGGACGGTTGTTAGCCACCATGTGGGACTTGAACTTGGGTCCTCTGCTCTTAACTGCTGCTCAGTCATCTCTCCAGTCCTAGGAATGGTTTTTTAAAAACTGGGGAAACCATGATGGAGGGGTTAGACAATGAGAGAGATAAATAATGCCTAGCTAGTTTTAAAAACCAGAGAGAATCATATTAGCCCAATAACCTACTGACAAATTATGCATGCCAGATCAAGAAATATATGTCTAGGCAAGGTTTATCTGAGAACAATTGGTCTTTGCCCAAGATTTATCTACATGGCACACAGTAATTAAAAGTACCAGACTGGTGGAACTAACCTTCTTGGATATTTAACAGATATACTTTGAGGCCTATAATAATTTGGTCAGAGGGACATAAAGGACACTTTTTGCTCCTTGCCCTCCTAGGTTAACTAGCTCCAGGGGACTATCAGCATCTCTTAAAGTGTCCTATTATTGTGGTGGGTCACCTGTCCTCTTGATGAAGGAGGCCGAGGAGACCCCACAGATGGACTTGAACTAGTGTCCAATCTATTAAAAGGAGGGTCAACACAGAGGAATCATTTCCTCCATCCTTCCAAGTGAAGCCAACCATGGTCCAACAAGACCTTTAAC
>NW_008352391.1:1800427-1801559 GCF_000622305.1 Nannospalax galili
TTAAACACCCAAAAGGAAAGTATAACCAAAGATTAAAGGGGCCAATATATAATTTTTTAAGAGTCCATATGTATAGATAAAGGCTACATAACAAGCAATAATGACAGATAGGAGATACCTTCTCTTCAGTTGTTGGCCAGGGTGGCCCAAGGGACTCCCAGATAGTAACCCAGCATAGAACTGGGAAAATGAACAGCAGACCCCAATCTTATCTAAAGGAATACAGACAACTGATTGCTGCTAGATGAGGAACAGCTGACCTTCCTAAAACAAAGGCCTCTAGATAGGCTGACTAGATTCACCAGATGGACAAATAGTGGGGAATGGCTGGGGGTGCCTACAACACAGCAGACAGTAGCAGGGATATCAGAGTATAAGGGCTCTAGTGGCAGGAGGGAGGCTATGGGAGGGTGCCATCTGGGAAGTGGGTGTATAGTTGAATAAAAGGTTTGGGATGTTCTGTGTGATATGCATATACACACAGGAAAAAAAATTAACAAATTAAAAAAATGTATTATATTTGAGGAGGAAGCATAAAAACTTACATCATGTTAATTAGTAGAGGTGATAAACATTACCATTGAAATCTACCCGATGACTTTATAGACATACACAAGTGCCAAGGATCTGAGTGCAACCGATTATGACTAGTAATAATCAGATACATACAGATTAGAGGCGCATGCACCAACATCTCAGTGTTCTTAGCAAAAACCAGTCTTTCTGTAAGAAACAGTATATTTTAAAATGAAATGGAGATCTTTTTTAAAGGTTAAAAACTCATTCAAGGCCGTGTGTGGTGGCACACACCTTTAATCCTGGTACTTGGGAGGCAGAGGCAGGTGGATCTCTGTGCCACTTAGGCTTGGGAAATTCACAGACAATCTCTGTGTGACCAGTTGTGGAATTCTGTAATAGTCACAATCTGCTACAAGAGAAGCTTCTTTGATGAGAGGTGACTGTCATATGTGCCTATAAATGTAACGATCCATATTTAGCACATAAAAATTACATTAATCTAGGCATGTAATCTCCTTGAGGTTTTCTCTGTGATCTATGACATCTCCAGACATGTATTTAGTTGTCCTTACAGTACCACACATGATTTCCCTCTCATTGAGTGAGCTTTAAA
>NW_008352391.1:1802043-1855647 GCF_000622305.1 Nannospalax galili
AAAAAAAGGAAAAAAAAAAGAATGGGTAAGATCAAGAAAACAACTGACAAGAAATACCAGCAAGAATCCAGGGGAAGGGGAACCCTCATTCACTGGGAATGCAAACTAGTGCAACAACTGTGGAAATGAGTATGGAGAATTCCCACAGAGCTAAAGATATATCTACCATTCCTTGGCATAGATACTTGCTCAGCCATGTCTGCTGTCGTGCTACTCACAGCAGCTAGGAAATGGAAACAACCTACATATCCTTCAACTGATGAATGGAAAATGAAAATGTGGTACATATAGAAAACGGAATTCTATTCAGCTGTAAAAAAATGAAATCATAAAACTTGCAGTTAAATGGATAGAACTGAAAAATACTATGCTGAGCGAGGCAACCCAGTCTCAGAAAAAACATCACATGTTCTCTCTTATTTGGAACTTAGCACCAAATCTTGAGACGTGAGTATACCACCTGAAGTAACTGCAGAATCCAGTAGAAAGGGATCATGGAGGAAGTGGGGGGGGAGGTTCTCTGGAGAGGGGTGACTCTAACTGGGAAGGAGGAGGGAGGAAGGAGAGACAACACTGAGGATGTTTGAAAAGCCACAGGGAAGCGTATTATTTTATGAGCTTACTTAAAATACATATATAGCATATATATGTAATATATATTAGTATATAATTTTAATGGAATTATGCCACATGGGGTAATAATGCTCACCCAAAGAGCACAGACTAACAAAAACCTCAGTGCCAGGCATAGGAAACCTCCCTTCAAGTTGTCCAAGAGATCCCCCCTAAACAGCATAGGCTATCACCATTGCCTTTGCCATTGGCTGCCTCCCAGAACTTGAACACAAGATCTTCACCACACACTTTAAATACAGGGCTTGGAGGACTCTACCTGGAACTGACCTGGAAGTCTCCCCACTGAGGACTAGCTCTCATAGTATCAGAAGTGCTATGCAGCTTGCCAAGGGAGAAAAGCAATCAGTGGTCCTACCCAGTAGTAATGCCTAGGAACCACAAGAATGGTGACTGGGCAAGACAGCTCTAATGGTAAAATAATAGAACTTTTATCTTGAGGGTAACTACAAGTAATTGGACTTAGGTCCACTCATACTTGGCACTATAAACCTAGCCAAATATCCATAGCTGGAGAGGTCAGAGGTCCTAGAGGAGAACCTACTACTGCCTTTTCCCTAAATCAATATAATTTCTAACTGTATTCTAAATACTTCTCCTTATACCCACAGGTAAGTGTAGCTCTCACCCTTCATTGAAGAAGCTTCTTTCTGCAGTGAATGGAGAGCGTTTCAGAGATCCACAACTGGTCGAATACAGACAATAAGTGACTGTGGCACACCCAGCCACAACTGGTGCATCCACAACGCAACCTTTACAGCTAAGGTTCAGGAAACATTGCAGAAGAGGGGGCAAAAAGACTGTAAGAGCCAGAGGATCACGGTGCCTTCTGCTAGATAGTATCTTCTAGGTATGATAGGGAAGCTGCGTTCCTGAAATCACAATAATAAGGTTGCCTAAACAAAACCTGTTGACACACCAGTGTGTCAGGAAAGTTTCACAAGGCCTCATCCCTAGATGAAAAACTACAGGCAATCAAATGGCTTCTGAGAGAGGGAGAATTAGTTTTCTCCAGGGATGAACCCTCTGATACATTATTTCATCCCAAGTGGTCAGCCCTAAACACATTTACAAACATCACTAGGACTCAGTAGGCTGTGCATTCACATGTAGCAATAATAAATAAAGAAATCATGAATTTGAGAGGGTGTTTGAGGGGGAAATAGGAGGAGTTGGAAGGGGAGAGGGAGAGTGGTGATGATGTAAATACGGTGCACATTTATGAAATACTCAAAAAAAATTTAATCAAGTTCTCTGATAACATACACCTAAGAATAACTGGCAGAAAGAGGTCCAATTGCAGCCCTTGTGAAGGTCTATAAATCAGAGAGGAAGGCACAGACTCTGGGTAAGCATCAATATTAGAACATAAATTCTGTAGAATTAAAGACAATGCCAATGGATCTCTGTAATATAGAATTACAAATAATCTAAATGAAAACGTATAGAAAGATGGTGAGTATATTATGTTGAAATACTCAAAAGGGAAATATATACCTATCAAAAGTTATGAGTATGAAGAATTTTCCTTGTCAGGTCAATTAGAGAATTTCTCAACTCTCACAAGAGAAGGTTCTTGAATCAGACGGCAGTTACCACAGAGACCCACAACTGGTCAGTGTGAGGAGAATAAGGGATTTATTCTTTGGGTGTGCTTGACCCAAAATGGGACACCTATTCCACACCCTCTCTTCCAAAGTCTCAGGTATCATTGCAGAAGAGGGGGGTGGAAAGATTGTAAGAGCCAGAGACAGTAGATGGATACAAGAAAACTGTGCTGTCTGGACACTACTGGGTAGTTGCACATATGAACCCACAGCACTTCTGACACCATGCACAAGACCTGTGCAAACCCAAACCAGACAAAAACCCAGGAAGGATGGGGGAGGTGGGCAGGAAGCCCCAGTCCTAGCTGAGGACTCATTGACAATTAATAGCTCTTGGGAGAGGGAGAATCAGATCTCTTTAAGGATGTGACCCCAACAGGTTGACCAAGATACATGGGATAGAGCCACATCCAAGAGCATTTGAGAAACACAGATTAGACTCAATAGGCCTTACCAGAAAAGACTAATAATAATCGAGGACATGAAGTGGGTGGGGTGTAGCAAGGTGGGGGTGGCCAGAGGGGAAGGGGTCTGATTATGATTAAAATATATGAAATTCTTAAATCCATAGAAATATTTTAAAATATTAGTAATGTCATTGTGGAACTCTAGAGAACAAACACAAGTTTAAAAAATCCCACTAATTCTCCCACTATTATTACACAGATATGCTCATCTCTTTAGTATTTATATTGATTTGAGAATTTCATACAATGTATTTTGATCACATTTAGGCGCCCCCATCTCAATCCCCACCTTACTTACAATCTTTCTGCCCCCTCTTCCACAAGGCTCCCTGAGCCTCGGGAGGAGATGGTGAGATGTAGGTGTCCCGTCTAGGGCTGAGCATTCTATGCATGTTGCTAGCAAATGAAAAGCTCAATGCCAGGAATGAATTCCCTGTTTTTGGAATTGTTGACCAGAGAGATCCCACAGATTCTCAATACTGGCTATTGCCACTGCACTTGATTACCCAGCAGAACTGGATGGTAAGACACTGTTGCTAAAGATACCACATGCCTAAGTCACAGAACAAACAATGAGAATTCAAGCTCATACTGACCTCAAAGCTTCATCTCTGGTGACGAGCTTTCATAGTACTAGAAGGTGTTATACATGTTATTGGCAGAGAAAGGTAATCATCAGCCTTACCCAGCTCTGAACCCTGTGAGCTACAATAACAACTGGCATGGCAAAATAGACCCACTGGTGCAATAGTGGCATGAACAGTATGGGAGTAACCAACTTCTTTCTAATCAGATTTAAAGCCTGCTTCACAAGATAGAGTCCATACCTGGCACTGTTATAAGGGCAAGAACCTGTGGCTAGACAGGTAACAGACCATAGGGGAGAACCTATTACTATCATTCTGCTAAAGAGGTATAGTATCAAACTGGCTCATAATGACTTATTGTTATACCTATAGATAGTGCATCTCTCAACTCTCACTAATGCAGGTTTTTCTTTCAACAGATGGCAGTTAACACTTTTGTTTAAAAAAAATACAAATCATTACAAAAAGTAATTGCTAAATCTGAAAAAATAGATAGCAACATAATTCATGAAAGCTGTGTATTTTGGATTGCTCGTGAATGATTTAGAGTGGCTTAAAACAATGGGATGAAAAGACATGGCCTCTGACATATTCTGGCCTTAAAGTTTGGGTTTGTAAATCAAATACAACTACAAAAGGAGGCTAAATTATCCCTCAAACAAATCAACTCAGAAAAACATTTGTTTACATTTCTGAAACCACTCTGTGCTCTCCTACAAGCACACTGCGGATTTCCTGTGGTCAGAACATGCTGTAGTTGGGTGGCATTTCTGCAGTTAGACAATGTTATCAGCTGCTGTAGACGTAACAAAGTGAGAAAGTTAAGAACCCCACCTTGCAGGGCATCGTGGAGCACACCTTTAATCCCAGCACTTGGGAGGCAGAGGCAGGTGGATCTCTGTGAGTTCCAGGCCAGCCTGGTCTACACAGTGAGTTTCAGGCCAGCTAGGGCTAGAGGGAGAGAGACCCTGTCTCAAAAAGACCAGAAAAAAATAAAATAAAATAAATAAAATCCCACCTTGTGAAGCCTCCAATTAAAGTGGAATGTTTTCTATTGTTCAAATAACTTGTTTTCAAGAGCAAAATCACAAAAAATTCCAATTGTTTTTTTAAAAAAAAAACAAGTTTATATTCTGTCAGGTGTTTTTCATTGCATGCCCAAACAACCTTTATTTTTTTTTAAAAAAAAAAATATGGGACATGCATGGAGGTGGGACAGAATCATTCATTAATCTGCGTTTTTCCTTTTTCTCTTTTTGCTATTTCTCTCTTTATACTTTTCAAACTAGTGATGAAAAGGGATTTTAAAGTTGAATATAATTAAAGAATTTCCAAATTATTTTTCTTAGCAGGTAAAATTCTTGACCTTTTAAAGAGTGAGGAGCCAGCTTCTATAAGTCTGAGTGCAGGTATATGAACTTTGTCTGGGGTCCTCACTGGATCCCTGGGGTGCTTCCTGTTACACACTAGGAGCTAAGTGACCATTTATTTACTGAATGAATAAGAAGCCTAAACATAGTCTTGACATTGCTGCTGAAGACACCTGTAGTCACACTGCAAAATGTTTAATCAAACTTCCTTGTAGTCAGCACATAACTACCCTGGATTTTTTTTTTTTTTTTTGAGACAGGATCTAGAACTCACTATGTAGACAAGGCTGGCCTTAATTCAGAGGTAAACCTGCTTCTCCCTTCTGAGTGCTGGAATTAAAGGCATGTGCCACCACACCCAGCTCTGGAAATTCTTTCTTATATGCTTATATGTTAAATAGTCTGAATTGGGAATCTTGAGAAGACAGAACTGATTTTTAATCACGTACACACACACACACACACACACACGCATACACACATGCACGCACACACGCATGCACACATGTACTTACTCATACAACACAGAAGAGACTTGGCAATATTTCATGCTGATAAGTGTAGGTTACTAAGGACACATATAAAATTCAGCTCATCATATTGCTCCTGGAAAAAGCAAATATAAGTTAATAAAAGCTGTTTGCACAGTGATTACCTTATGCCAAAGTGCCAAAGTCTAGGACAGGAGCCAGCGAGGGGAGGCAGTGTCTACCTGGTGTTTGGCTAAGGCTTTATGAAATATTTCTTGGCAAGTGAAAACAGAATTGCATGTGGATGGGAGTGGTCAGCAAGCCCACAAAGACACTCCTAAAAAACATGTCACCTATGCTGATGCCTCACTGTTATTTTTACCCATTTTTTTCCAATTCTAAATTCAGAAATGTAAAAGTTTGTAAAACTCATGAAATCGTAAGGTTGAATCAAAGAGAGCTTTATGATAAGATGCGGTTGATTGGCTTAGCTCCAGGTGCCACCTCATGAAAACTGCAGCCTTTGAAATGGGGCTGCCTGCCCTCAGCTGAAGCCTCACCAGGGGCAGAACCTGCAGTTGCTTTGTTTTTCCACAGTGGTTGTGGATGGATTTTGGAGCACTCTTCCCATGATGGCTGCTGTGCAGCATCTTTCCACTGAGCAAAAGGGAAATAAATGTTCACTGGCTTTCTTATAACACCATCTGTGACCGCATCCATTTTTACATCATCTGCTCCATTAAAATTCAAGATAAGCACATGGTACAGTTACCAACACAAGCTTGCAAGCTACATGGATTTGGGAAAAGTATTTGACCTCTCTTTGCTTCCTCTTTCTTATCTATAAAAAAGCAGGTAAAATGGTATTGATTCTTATGGGGTTGTTGTGTGGTCAGAAAGAGTGGAAATACAGCATTTAGAAGAATGGTGGGCATGTATTTAACATTAAATATATACTAGCTATCATTGTCATTGTCATCGTTGTGGTCATCATCATCATCGTTATTATGTTTGGTTGAAACAGGGTCTCATATAGCCCAGGCTGTCCTCAAACTCACTTTGGTGAGAAGAATGGTTTTGAACTTCTAATCCTTCTGCTTCTAATTCCTGAGCAATGGGGTTTAAGGTGTACACCACTACATGTGGTTCATGTAGTACTAGTTAAATCCAGGACCTCATGCATATTAGGCAAGCACTGAACCAACTGAGCCACATCCCCAGCCCCATTGCCACCACCATCACCACCACTACCACCACCATCATCATCACCATTTGAGACAGCATCTCCCTGTAGCCCCAGCTGGCCTGGAACTCTATGTAGGCTAGGCTGGCCTTGATCTCACAGAGATCCACCTGCTTCTGCCTCCCAAGTGCTGGGATTTAAAGGCATGTGCTACCATTCCTGGATTTTGCCATTATTTTTATTGTTAGGACTGTTATTAGATTATTTTCTTCTTGCCTAGAGTCATAAATAAATAGAGAAAAAGGAATGAAATCTCTTGGAGTGTTAGCCTTCTACCTTGATTTAGCTTTCTCCTTCTCCACCTACATTTCAGTAATATGCATGTGTCCTGTGGGGAGAATGTAGGAGGATATCAATAGGTAGAGAAACAGAAGTTCAAGGCAAGGAAGAAGGTAGGGGCAAGTGGGCTGTCCAGTTTAAGCTTCACTTTGAAAGTAATCAAAATGTTTCATTAGTTTGTTACTGTCTAGATTATACTGAAGATTTCAGAGTTTGATAATAGGTTCTGAAATTTCAATGAGTTACATAGAGTCTGTTCATCCAGTGATGCTGATTATCACTGGATGAACTCTGTCATTAGACTAATTTTCAATAATGCCAAAGCAGAAGAATCCTCTCAGAAAGTTTTCATACAAGCTGGTCATTTGTTAACACACACACATAGACTGGTTAAGAGGTGGATGACCGCTTACCTTGCCCTTCCATCCCCTACCACATTTAGCCCTTCCTGCTTTATTATTTCCTTTTAACCCTTTATACCACTGAATTCTAGCTCCCTTACTTTGAAAGCCCTCCCCAGTTGCCCTTCACTAATTTCCTGATCTTGGACAGGGATATCTAATACTAAAGACTTTTTGAAAAGTGGTATGGAAACTTACTACTGTAGAAGCTTCCTACAATATACGCATACACACATATACAAAGAGTTTTAATGGAGTTACCCTATTACAGGGTAATAATGCCCCTAACCAGACACCATAGGCTAACAAAAAAAAAGTCCAGTGCCAGGAAGTGGTTACCTCTTTCAGAGTTGTTAGCTAGTGAGGTCTTACAGATCGCCAAACATTACTGGTTATTACTATTGCTCTTGGTTATCCTCCAGAATTTGACTGTAAGACCCTATTTGCTGAAAACACCATGTGCTTGAGTCATAGAAAGAACTGACCTGGAAGCTTCATCGCTACTGGCAAACTTTCATAGTGCTGGAAGGTGCTATGCATGCTACTGGAGTAGGAAAATAATCATCAGTCTTACCCAGTTGTGAACCTTGCTACAATAGTGACCTGCCTGGTAAGACATGCCCAGTGGTGCAATAGTGACATGCACGTCATGGGATTTACCAATCACTTTCTGATTGGACTTAAAGCCTGCTCCACAAGAAGAAACCCATACCTGGCATTGTTGCTGGGGACAGGAATCTGTGACTAGACAGTTCAAAGGACCTGGGGAAAAACTTACTATTACTATTCTGCTAGATGGACATAGCATGTAACCTATTTCTGATGACTTATTGTTATACTCATAGCTGAGTGTATTTCTCAATCCTCATCAGAGAAGCTTATTTTTGCAGTGGATGGCAATTAACACAGAGACCCACAACTGGTCAAAGTGCAGAGAATAAGAGACTGCAGAGTACTCAGCCCTAAATGGACATCTATACCACATCCTCTCCTCCCAAAGCTCAGGGATTACAGAAAAAGAGGCAGAAAGGTTGAAAGAGCAAGAAGTGGTAGATGACTACAGGAAAAATGTTTTCCAGACACAACAGGGCAGTTGATATATGAACTCACAGTGGTTGTGACAGCATGCACAAGACTTGTGCAAGCTCAAGCCAGGCAAAATCCCATCACGGAGAAAGAGGAAATGGGCACAAAGTTCCACCATTAGCTGAGAAGATATTGGCATTTGACAGCTTCTGGAGGGAAAGTCTGTTTTCTTTCTCTTTTTCATATTTTGGAGACAGGGTTCCCCTGTAGCCCCAGCTGGCCTGGAACTCACTATGTAGACAAGGCTGACCTTGAACTCACAGAGATCCACCTGCCTCTGCTTCCCAGTGCTGGGATTAAAGGCATGGGCCACCATGCCCAGTTGAGAGTCATCTTTTTTAAGGGTATGACCCCAGGTAGGTCAACCACACTCCAGTGGGTGGCCACACACCCAGGAGTACATTTGCAGCACGCACTGGATTTGATGGATTTAAAGAGAAAATGAGTAAAGGATGTTGGGTAAACAGGGAAACAGGGATCTGGGAGGAGCTGGGGAAGAGGGATGAATATGATCAAAAGGCATCGTATGAAATTCTCAAGGAATGAATAGAAAAGACCCCCTTCCAAAAAAGAAGGATGACCTGACAGCTCTCAGGGTGTGTTCTCTAGTTTATGTTTTTTTCAACACCTTGGAAATACAGCTGTTGAGAATAAACATTTGGGAACTGCCAATTCCATTAAGAATCCAGCCTCACCTTGGATAAATCTTGAAGACAGGATGTATTCTGCATGCCATTCTTACTTTAATGCATGTCCCCTTTTATAACTTTTTGTTATTTCAGGCAAGAAATATGCTCAGGCAAGAGCTTTTAGTTCCAATACTCGTTATGATTTTCTATTATACGTAACATACAAAGTTTAGATTTTAGTATTACCTAAGTGGAGACTCTGTTCTTCATCATTTTAGCAATCTTTTTTGATCTGGGAGGATAATTTTGAGTGTATCATAGGTATTAATATGAAGTATGAAAAAGAGCCATTGATTTCAATAGAGGAAAAGCAATAAGCTTCCAATGCAATACTTTTTACTATGTTCATAGTGGAGACATGGAACAGAGAAAGGAAAAGTGAAAAGCTAGAGAGGAAGGGAAGAGAGTGACAAAAGGTCCAGGGAGAGAAAGGAGGGGAAGAGATTAAAGAGAAAAATGAGTCTGGTCCTCAGGACGGGGAACATCATCTGAGGTGGTTTATGAAACAATAGCACAAGGACCCGTGTATGTACGTGAGAATGATACTGTTGACTTTGAAGAAAAGCTATCTGGATTTTCAAATGTCAGGGTAAATTTAGAGGTTAAAGCAATTACAATGCAATGCTCTCCTGATACAAAGACTTGCACTTTCTGATTGGAGACAGGCCTCAGCAGTCAGGAGCCCTTGCTGCTCCTGCAGAGGACCTGAATCCAGTTTCCAGTACCCAAATCATGACCATTAGTAACTCCAGTTCCAGGAGAATCTGATGTCCTTTTCTGGCCTCTGTAGGAATTGCATGCATATGGTAAACTTAACATGTAGGCAAAACACTCATACACACAAAATAAAAATAAAATTTAAAAGAGCATGTACTTTGACACATTATTTCAACAATAGACATGGATTTTCACACCATTCATGCTGATCCTTTGACCCTCTTGTGACTAATGATTGACAATACAGCGATAATAGTTGAGATTCAGGGGAAAAAAATCTGACAGAACAAACTAGTTAGTTTATCCAGTGAGCCAGGCTCAGATGTTAAAATATGTACCTGGCCATCTGTCCCGATGGTGCCTCCACAGTCAGTGAGCAGCTCTGACATGTCGTAGTAGCTGACAAACTCCCACAGACAGGCCTCCAGGTTCAGGTTTCGGTAGAAGCGCAGGGTACTAGAGCCTCTGACAGGTGCACTGTATTGGTAAGGATAGGTCTCTCCTATGACCTCTGGATTCTTTGTGGCGTTAGTGAGGAAACCATGCTGAGTCTTCACCTCATTGTAGTCCAGGAGGTTGGAGCATTTGTGGTTCCCGACTCTTGTGCCATCAGGGCTGAGGGTCAGCTCAAAGTTGGAGAGCTCTCTTGTGGAGATCACAGGAAGCATACCTGCAGGGAAGCACATGAGCTGGTCTGTCTTGGGCACCCAGACATTTATTTAACTTTAAAGGATGCTTTTGAAAGTTGTCAGGCTTTCAAAGCTGGGTAGAAAGAAGGCAGAGTTGAAAGAAGCGGGACGCAAAGGTCAAGTGGCAACTAAAGATTTGGTGAAGTAAACCAGGTCATGAGCCGCCCAAAATGCTTCTGAGAACTTGCTTACCCAAGGCACCTACCATCTATGTGTGGCATCGTGACAGTGAGCTTGACAAGGTTTGCGAAGTCAGGGTCCTTAGGACCAGTGTAACGCAACTTGGCTGAGAACGGCTCTGCCCCCACGACCCCGGGCACACGGGGCTGGCAAAGACCTCAAGGGAAATAAACACATTCACTATCAAAGAAGATGACAGAGGACACCTAATGAATGATTTAATAAAGGTGCTATTGCTTTTCTATTACCTTAACATCCCTTGTGGACTACACAGAAGACCATGTGTGAGAGGGGACCATACCTCTTAACAACACAGAGCTTTTAACAGGTTTGAGAGAAAACAGTTCTTTTAAAATATTTCCTTCTTTTTTCTTTTTTCTGTTTGAGACAGCATCTTCCTGTCACCCCAGCTGTCCTGGAACTCACTATGTAGACCAGGCTGGCCCCCATGTCACAGATATCCACTTGCTCTGCCTCCGGAGTGCTAGAATTAAAGGCATGCACTACCACACCCAGCATGACAGAAAATAGTTCTTATTCAATTGACTTAGTATGTGCTGCACATTTTAGATCAGGAACATATTCACAAAGTTATTTTAATATACTATATGAGCAAATAAAATGAAAATGATTGAAATGCAAAACCAACAAAGTGTAGTAAAATTAAGTAAATCTGAGTTTTGCCCTAGAATAGTATGATTAATTATGAAATATGTATTTATTTATCAGTATGTTAAAAGTGGTGTGTGTGTGTGTGTGTGTGTGTGTGTGTGTGTGTGTGTGTTTTAACAGTGCTGTGGACTGAACCTGGAGCCTCACTGGGTTATGATTCAAGTCCTCTCATATGTACATTTGAAAATTGCCCTGTTCTGACTTTTTTCTAGTTCCCTGTCGAGAACTTGTAATGCTAATTACTCTTGCCTTTACTTCTCCTTCACATCTATTCATGATTCAAGGACTCTTTTCCCCTTAGAGACGAGAGTTATGCAATTTGGGAGTCTTTTAGATAGGCCCACTGAAGGGGTACTCCAGTTCCCTCACCCTGCGTCCCTTTTCAGCATGGAAGAAGCCAGAGCGGTCTGCGTCCCTATTCCTTACTGGCAATTTGTGTAACGCCTTCAGAGGATGGCGTGATAAGAATAGGAGGTAGGAATTGCCTAGGCAGTTAGGGTAAAAAGACCCCAAAGAAATGTAGCCAGTTTCTGGGCTGAAAGTCAAAATGTCCTTGGGCCTGTTAGCAACACACTCTGTTCCAAAGGCCAAAAATGTCAAAAGTATTTGGGAGCTTGTATCTAATCTTTAAAAGATTTTAGGGTTACCTCCTCAGAGGGGGGAATGTTGGAGGGGAGGGAGTGGGCATGGATTTGATCAAAACACCTTATATGCATGTATGAAATTGTCAATAAAATTTTTGTAAAAATTAAAAAGATTTCAAGTCCTAAATATACTTCTGAATGCGGTGAGCAAAAAGAAAATTTAAAAATAGAAATGTATACACATAATTTTTAAAAGCAATCTAATTTAGGAATGTGACTGTCACAGGTACAGCACTTGTCTAACCTATGTAAGGCCCTGATTTCATCCTCAGCACTGAAAAAAATCAAACCCAAAGGACTGGAGAGACAGCTCAGCTCTTAAGAGCACTAACTGCTGTTACAGAGGACCCAGGTTCAGTTTCCAGCACCTACATGGTGACTAACAACCACCTGTAACTCCAGTTCCAGGGAATCTGACACTCCCTTCTGGCTTCTGCAGGCACACATAGTACACTTACACACATGTAGGCAAACATTCACACATATAAAATAAAAAAAAATCTTAAGCCCACCAAACTCATACTCAAACCAAAACAACAACAGCATATTTAAATGTGTTTATTCTCAGTGAAGGATTGGTTTTATAAAGTGGGTTTCCTCTTTTCAGTGTTATACCTAGTTACGTCCTATTATTGACCTCCAAGCATGTGTCCTTGGCTCCAGCTTCCAATACAGCCTCCATCTCAGTAATAAGGTGCAGGTTTGTGCAAAGCTTCTCTACCTTCCCCTGGGTTCCCAACAGATTCCCAGGCATCCAACAGCCAGCTGGGCTCTTTCGCATGGTATAGTGCCCCAGCCCCTGTCCAGACCTGACTGTCTCTCCTCTTCCTCTCAAACGCTCTCTTGCGCCTTTGCCTGCCACTTCCAGAGAGTTCATGCGCTTTCCTGCTTCTTTAGAGTCATTTCCCATGTTTTCAAGATTCAACATCAGCATCTCCTCTGTGTTGAGCCAGACTCAAATTATCTGGGCCTTCAACTTTCCTAGGGACTCCTGGAGGATGGGCATTGTCCTTATCCTTATCACCGGTGTAAGGTTCTGGGTCTAGCACATCATAGGTGCTCATTAAATGTGTGAATGAGAGCTTGTTTTCTAATGAAGATTGTTGTAAAAAAAATGAGGATTGAACTTTCACCTTTAAATACAGAGTGCAATGGTATGTATGAGGCATTTGAAAGAATTTATAACCAGAAATGGGACCTCTGCATTAGTGCACAATATTGCAGTGACCTTCACGGGAAGGCAGAAGTGCCTTACCTTCGCCTCTGCTGACGGTGACTATAGGGCTCATCAGCTCCAGGCCTTCATTCCCATTGGCGTTCACCGCACGAGCTGCACACTGCACCCTGGAGCCAGGCTGAAAGTATACGGAGTCTAAGCTGATCATTTTGGAGGATGTGAAGAAGGTGTCGAAGTCCACCTCTCTCATGGGGCTGGTCACTCCATCCGGGCCAGCAGGAGCACTAATCAGCCACCGGTATCTGGTCAAAGTGTCATTGATATTCTCGCTTGCACAAATAGAACCCGTTTTGTCATAATCTGAATATTTGGGGTTACAAGCCTACATGAAACAAACAAACAAAATATGTTAAGACCACAGCAGAGACCACTTTATTCTCAAGTTCTCTCAATCCTAATGCTCCACTGCTTCCTCCTCCCTGTAACACTACAGTTTAGGCAACTTCCTGATTCTTATTCCCAGCCCTGATAGCTTTTATGACTTTTTTTTTTTTTTTTCGGTCTTTTTGAGGCTTTTATGACTTTTAAGCTGTACTTTTATGACTTTTAAGTGTACTGGATGTCTCCACCGCTTAAGTGACACATGAAAAATTGTCAATTGCCTTGAACCTTCAGATTAGTATTCTTATTCTTTCTCTCCTGCTTTGTGTTTCTGTCCTCTCTCCATCTAGCCCTAAACAAGGTGCTCAGGTCCACCACACTCATGGGGTTAGTCACACCATGAGGGCCATCAGGCTCCTTCTGTTAGTGAACTTGACTCTTTCTTGCAATGCTTCCTATGTTACTCCCTTCTTTTCCCTTCCCACAACTACCTCCCTGTCTAATTCAAGTCCTTTCCTTCCAACTCCAGTTACATACTCCTGTCCTGCAAAACTCCAATATGACCCTCTATTCATACAGTGTCTCTGTACTCCCTGCTATCCAAATGAGTGAACTCCAGTTCCTTAAAATGACATTTAGCGACCTCTGGAATCTGACACCAAATTATTATGCCTCGTTTAATCAGTAAACATCTATTATGTACCTATCATATGTGAGTTGTCACATTAGGGCTGCTGTGTAAAAATATTCAAGTCATATCATAGATTTTGTTCACAAGGAGCTTACAACTTAGTTACGAGAAAGCAGGTGAAATAAGTGATAGAGTCCCTCTGTTTTTCCTCCCATCGAGGCCTGTGCTGCAATCACTTCTTTCTGGAATGATCTTATTTGAATTTTATCCTAAGCTGTCAAAATTTCACCCAGTCCTCCCAACCTTACTGCACACAGGGAGTCTCAGCTCTGGTTCTTAATGTCTACCATTTTAATGATAACAGTCCTGCTTTATAGCAGAGACACTGATTCCTATGCTATTTGATTTTCATTTCTTTATTTCTAAATTCCTTCTGTGCAGAGTTCATGCCTATCAGTGACAGACTCTTAAGTCACACATTTTGCATTCAAAAGTTACTAAGTCTTTGTTGGGTGAGGAAGAAAAATGGGACCTTAATTAATTATTGCTATCTTCTGTTTTCATAGCTCAAAGCTTAAACCTTAATTTCCCTTTTATTTCTTCATGGCGCTATTGATTAAAGTTTATAATTATTTTAAATGATTGTTCTATAACTTTCCTCAATTTCATCAACTTCCTACTCACCGTGATGCAGATGACAGGATACCCAGACGTGGGTCCAGTGTCCTCCCTGGCTTTAGAAGTATCATCATACATCAGCAACGACACAATTTGAGGGACAGAAGGAAAAGTGACATCCGCCATGCTGTTCATTTCTTCTATATACACAATAGCTTTGGTCATCTAGAAGGAAAAGATAGTGATCATTGATACATGCGATATTAGGCTTTGGGGGCTTCCAAACAATAACCCACAAACCCATGGAAACCCTTTGATGTAACTGTCATGCCCCGACCCTGAGCAGTGTGACAGGCTACATATAACTTATTGAGTGTGACCCTTGTACCTTGCTTCTTTTGAATGTTTACAGGGAAGGGACCTGAGCCTTGGGCAGCTCATCCAAAGGCTGGCCACGGGCCCTTGAGATGCTTGGGTTATAAGGTTTTCCCTTTAGTTGTGATGATAGTAGATAAATCTGTCTTGTGTTTGTGAAGTGAAAGTTCTTGCAAAAAAAAAAAAAATCCATTATTTGATCTTGGGAGGAAAGTAGACAGACACCTTGACAGAAGTGAGATTCTCAAGGTCATGATGCAGTAGGCTGTGAAGATGCTGAGATGCCAGTGAAGCTAAGCCTGAGGTGGACAAAGGCCTGCTCAGAGCACTAGCAGAGGGAGGATTCTGGACATCTGCTAGTCAGGGACAAGAATCATGTCTGTCCATGTGCCTCACTTTTGAACAACTTTCCTACATCTGGTAACTGATGACAGCTCCTAAACTTATCTTTACATGTGTAGGCTGCTCTGACACTTTCAGCAGTGTCCCCCCAAGTTGAAAACATTGTAAATCAAAAATGTGTTCACTCGGGACTAGCGAGATGGCTCAGCAGTTAAGAACACTGATTGTTCTTGCAGAAGACCTGGGTTCGAATCCTAGCACCCACATGGCAGCTAACAACTGTCAGTAACTCCAGTTTCAGGGGATTCGACAGTCTCTTCTGTTTTCCAGGGGCATTGCATGACACGGGTGCACTTACCTACATGCAGGCAATACACGCATACACATAAAATAAAAATAATAAATAAAATATTATAAAAAAATTGTGTTAACTCTACCTAACCTACTGAACATCATAGTTCAACAACACAGAACCCTGTAGGGTCACAGCTACTCCATCTTGCAATTGTGAGGTAAAGATAACAGTAACTTCAAAGTATGGTTTTACTCATACATATCAATTTTATACCGATGTAAATTTGAAAAATATAGGTTGAATTACTCTAAACCAAGGCTTGCTTGTATACTCTCAAAAGAAGCTCTTAACACTGGAAATGATTTTAACAAATCTGTTCCTTTACCCAAAAGAATGTCATATACTAGTCCATTAAAAATAATAAAAGTTTCATAAAAATATATTTGATAATGACTTTCTGAATGTAGATCTTGAGTTATAAATATGACTTTGAAAAGAATAGCAATGGGGTTGGCGAGGTGGCTCAGTGAGTAAGAGAGTTCAGTCAACCTGAGTTCAATCCCTGGGACCCATATGGTGGAAAGAGAGAACCAGCTCCTGCAAGTTGTCTTGTGACCTCCACATGTGTACTCTGGCATGCCCACACCCCTCTCATGCACACAAAATAAAGTAAAAAGTTTTTTTTAAGGATTATCATTTTTTTATTAAATGATAAAATGTTATAAGATTATCATTTTTATTAAATGATAAAAATACTTAAGAAAAAGATGCCTCCAATTTGACCTGATATTAATAGTGAAACGAAAAAATGGAAGCAATCAGTAAACGTAAGCACAGCATTATTACAACTGACCTCTTCCTAAAAATGGCATGCAATTTTAAAGATTATTTCCATTATAAAGGTCAAGTTCCATGGAAAGTATGTCTATCTGGAAGAGACTCTGGTTGGTGATATGATTTAGAAAATACATTTTATGGGGTTGGAGAGATGCTCTTGCAGAGGATCCGGGCTTGGTTCCCAGCATCCACATGGTGACTAAGAACCATCTGTAACTCCAGTTCTAGGGGATCTGACTCCCTGTTCCAGCCTCTGCAGGCACTACATGCACATGGTCACATACATGCAAAACATTCATACACATAAAAAGAAGTAAGTCAATTTTTTTTAAAAAAAGAAAAGAAAACACATTTAAAAAATATTTTTCAGACAGGGTCTCCTGTAGTCCCAGCTGGCCTGGACTTGCTATGGAGACCAGGCTGGTTTTGATCTCAAAGAGATCCACCTGTCTCTGCCTCCTGCATCCTGGGATTAAAGACCTGTGCTACCATGTTCACCTCAAGAAAACACATTTTATGACTATCAAATTTTGGACATGAACCTTTCAGCATCAAATTTTAACCAAATATAACTGGGGACCTTGAGGGCTAGAAACATGCTGGGTGGGTAAAGACGTCGGTTTAATGAGCTGCAGTGCTGAATTAACGTCTCATCTTTGTGGCCATCAAGTCGAAGTTCAGTCACTGGGGACTGACATGGGAAAGCTGATGGGGCTGAAGTGGGCTCAGTGACTCCAGCCTTGAGATTCCACCAGCACAATCTTTCAAAGACAGAGAGGAATTTACAGGTTCTGACCTAATCAGAAGAAAATTAATTTTGGTGGTTAACGGACCACACATGTCCCCTTTATGCACCGTCTTCTCTATTGTGATTTCCTATACACATTTGCTTAAGAAAATGCTGGCATGAGCTTACACTTACCTGTGTCTCTGCTATCATGTTTTCATCTGGCCTGAGGTGAACAGTGAAGGCCTCTCTCATCTCTCTTACCCCATCAAAGATTACTTCGATTTCAACAATGTGCTGGGTTTCTCCTTCCTTAAATTCAATTTCTATAAGTACAAAGGTATAAATTTAATCTTATACATATGAAATTAAACTCCTTGAACTCTGGTCTATAATGACTATAGTTTACACTGTCACTCAGTGTATTTGTGTGTGAGTGTGTGTGTGTGTGTGTATGTATGTGCTTTACTTAAAGGGAATCAAAACTTAATTAATCATTTATCTTACTACCTATATAGTACATTGCAAATTTTTTGGTGTGTGTGCTGTATTCATACGTGTGTGTGTGTGTGTGTGTGTGTGTGTGTGTGTGTGCTTGTATACATACCGAGGCAGGAGAAGGATGCCAGGTGTTCTGTTCTATCATGCTCCACCTTATTCATTTGAGACAGGGTCTGTCACTGAACCTAGAGCACAGCTGCTGGCCAGCAAGCTCCAGGGATCCTTCTGTCTCTGACCCCCACAGCACTGGGGTTACAGGCATGCACAGCCAAGCATGGCTTCTCAAGATTGAGTACCTCCTGATCTATCCCCCAAGTCTCCACTGTAACATTTTCTACTATTCTACTGTATTCTCTCTGAAGGAAAAATCCAGTTATAAGTTACTATATTGATTTATTGATCTACAGCTTGGAAAGCTGCTAAAAAAGGAGTCAGTGGTTTTCATACAGGGACAAACTTTTCTTATTCTCTGGATTTCCTAAACTAATGGGACCCATGTATGAATGGGTCCACAGGTATCAACTGAGTGTGAATGGCATTTACTTAAGGAAGATAGGAGGAAAAGTTGGATGTGAGATTGTTTTTAATGCATTACTAAAGTATATTTCCAAATCACTTATTTTTGCTGCTCTTAGAAACTGGGGAAAGTTGTTAGAAGCAGATGATAGTGCCCCACCCCCACTCCCCACCTTGCTCCACTCAGTAAGAAAAACTGCTTCCCTGTCATTAGAATGAAGTCCAACTATCAGGACCATTTGCTAAGCACTTATTTTTTAAAAGAAAAAAATCAAAGGTTTAATCATTTATTATAAAAAGCAGGTCGACGTTTATGACTACAGGACACCCAGGCAGATTTAGTAATATTTAACTTTTAAATGACTTCATTGACCAGTGCATTACATACTTATAATTTTGTTCTGTTTAGCAAAAGGAACCATTTTATTTCTAGGATAAACAGTTTCTATTAAAAGGTCATACAGCAATATTTAGAAGGTTTTTCATTCATGCAAAATCTGTTTCTTACAGAAAAGACTGACTTTAGATTTTCGTAAATGGGAGGTAATCAGTTTTCCCTTTACATCCTTTGGAGTATATATAATATACTTCAAAACCTGGGAATAACACTGATGTGCTGTAGTGCTGTATATATGCAAAGGAAATCAAGCTCTTCTGTAGAAGGTGCTATTTTTCGATCTCCTTATTAATTTTGTCATTGACTCAGTAACACCTATCAGTCACTTCTACAACTCTGTTGGCGAGTTAGATATCAAGATGAATGCCCAAAGCTCTGATCGTCAGGAACTGATGACTGGTGATAAAAAAAGTAGTGAGAGTTGATAGGCAGAGCTCCGATAGTCCACAAGCTTCATTTATACTTACTCTGTCAGCCCGTAATTCAGAGAGACAGTGAGAGAGAGAAAGAGGAGGGTCTATTTGTTTTAATAAATCATAAGAGTAGATGATGGAATGGCCTGGAAATGTGCGCTTGGAAGAGATGAGAGGCACCAGGAGAGGCTGCTAAAGCCCAGAGGACTCAGACTGACTGCGGCTGGTACTCCAACTACCCTTTCACTGCTCCCTATAGGCATCTGTTTTCTACCTCAGGTGTTCAGCATAGTTGTCAGATACTTCAATATAATGGAAACTTACAAGTACATTATATAAGGTCTGACCTTATATATGATAGTAAAATGTACAGAAAGTTAGTAGTTTCAAAACAATAGGTTACTTAGCAATTCTACTAAAAGAAAACTCTAGAAATTCTGCTCTTTGTAGTTCTAAAGGTGAGTATAACTGTATTAATTCAACTGTGAACCTAAAAATTTTATAGCCACTTTTAAAAGAGATGTATCTTTGCTCTGGAAATTGTTATTGAGTATGTTAAAGCTGTAATCAAATGCTTCTAAAAAAAAAAAGTGAATCCAAAAAACATTTGGCTGTTTTTCTTCCTTTCCTCAAAGTCACAGCTGTGTTGTCACAGTCCAGCTGGTGACAGCCTGGAAGCCTCGTACCTTCTGACACAGGGTGATAGTCCTCTCCGGAGGTGGCTGAGCCATCCTTGGTGTGGACTCTGACAACGGAAACCTTTGAAGTATCTCCTTGGCGAATCACTGGAATCTTGACAACCACTGACTCTCCTGTGTCCTTGGGTTCAGTGACACTAAATTTGGTTTCTCCAAATTTGATAATGGCCTCTAAGAATGCAAACACAGACAAATTAAGCTGCTGGTAAAGGGTGGTGTGTGGGGGGGTACTTTCCCATCTCTGTTTCATTCCACATGGGAGAGCTTAATCACTGTTACACCGGCTTCTCTCTGTTACCTCAGTATGAAAGCTGAAACCAAAGCTGTAAGCATAGCCCAGATCCTTCCTGGAGGTCATATGAGCCCCAGAAGGTGTGGCCATGTCCTCTGGGCTGTCCCTTTGTCCCACAAGTCATATAGGAGGAGGCCTTTGAGATGGAGAGGGGAAGGGGGACACCACTACCTAGGACTAGGGGGACATGAAGGCGTATGTAGGGCAGAGGGCAGGTGAAAAGGCTTGGGCTTCAATAAGCAGGCATAAGCCATAGCCTGCCAAATCAGCTTTACCAGGTTGTTTCTTTTTTTAGTGCTAGGGACTGAACTCAGGGTCTTGACATGTTAGACAAGTCCTCAGCCATTGAGCTTCATCCCAAGCTTTCAAGTTCATCAGCTTTACTTGTATGTGTGTAATAGGTGTGCACAGGTCTGGGGCGGAGGCAAGTTGATGCTGGGTGTCTTCCTCAGTCACTCTCCACTTTATTTACTGAGGCAGGGTCTCTCAATGAACCTGGAGCTTGCTAATATGCTAGCCTAGCTAGTCAGCTTGCCCCGTGATGCCTCCCTGCTTCCTGAGTGAATTCTGGGATTTCTGGCGGGCTTCCACACCTGTCCAGTTTTTATGTGGGTGCTGGGGATCTAAACTCCTATCCTGACACTTCTGCGGCTTCACCTACTGAGCCATCTCCCCAGTCACCAACTTCATTAGTCTGATGGGTCTTCTTTGTTCCCCATTTGTCTTCTTATTCTCGGTTGTGTGCAAACCCTAGTCAGGATGGAATTATTTTCTGATCTACCCGAGACCTTAGCAGGGACAGACTTCAGTGCTGGATTCACTGCTGAACAAAAACAATGACTTCTTACTATCAGCATCATCTTCGATCTTTATCAGAGTTTCATTTTGTTCACCGACTGCAGCCCCAAAGGGAGAGCTGCTCCGTGGAGTGCCAAGCACCAGGCGCAGCTCCTCGACCTCTTCAAAGAGCTCATCATCCATCAGCTGCAGGACACATGGTTTCTCTGTCTCACCTGCATGAAACAATG
Source organism: Nannospalax galili (assembly GCF_000622305.1). Taxonomy (NCBI): domain Eukaryota; kingdom Metazoa; phylum Chordata; class Mammalia; order Rodentia; family Spalacidae; genus Nannospalax; species Nannospalax galili. Next base: position 1,823,006 of record NW_008352391.1, read on the forward strand.
GCTGCAGGTCAACCACGTTCCAGAAGGCTGCACCAGCAACTGGAAGGCAAGTGCCACAAGAACAAGGACATTGCTTTCTTGGGTTCTCCTAGTGTAAAGAATGCTGTTGGTAATAAGCCATGAATAAATATTTGCTGGACTAGTGACTATGCGGACACAGGCCCACATGTGCACAAGAATTTCTGCAATTTCTACTTGTACATTTTAGCTCTCATCTTAGAAAGAAAGGAAGAAGAAAAAGCCAATTTCGTGTATGAATTTCTAGAATTATAACTGGGGAGTGGCATTAGCAAATTTGTGCTGGTTGGTCATTATTCGATCACACTAGTTTCCGGTGTTACTAGCTTTTGGCTTATCGAACAGATCATTGATCCAAGAACAATTAGCTCCCTGCTTCTAACAACTGGGACCAATATTATATCTTTAACTTTCTCCAATCTCATTAAAAAGTCTTTAAGAAATTTTAGTGGCTATAAGATACACTATCGTATGGATGTTCAATATTAATAAATAATACTCAGCCTTTACCACTTAAGTTGTTCTCAGTGTTCTATTGCTATGAACCACATAAACATCAGCATAAGGAAACCTTTCTGCACGCTTATGATTCTCTTCATCAGAATATAGTCCACTAACTGAGATTGCTAGGCCAAAGTGACGAAGTATCTGAAGGCACTGGATACATATTAGAAGTGAGAGATACATTCATGCAGGGTTCAGGGACCATTGAGGACGAGGGGGTAGAAAGATCATAAGAGCCAGGGTTGGTGCCTGATCATAAGGAAACAGACAGAGTCTTCCAGGCCTCTGGGAACTTCCTAATATGAACTTACAGCAATGGTGTCAGCATGCACAAGACCCATGCAAACTCGATCAGACAAAAACCCAGCATAGAACTGGGGAACTAGGCAGCAGACCCCAACCTTAGCTGAGGAACTATTAGTAATTCATTACTGCTGGGTGAGGAAGAGTTGATCTTCTCCGGGGGAGTGACTCTAGATAGGCTGACTGGACTCCACTGGATGAACTCATATCTAGGGACATTTGGGTCTACAAGCTTGATAGGCCTTAACATGTATGACAGAATGCATGAAATAAGGTGTGGGGAGTATAGGAGGTGACAGATAGTGGAGGGGATCTGGATATGATTAAGACGTATTATATGAAATACATAAATTTCAGTAAAAATTATACAATGAGAAAAAAGTGTGAGAGATGTTTTACCTAATGCCATTTCAACATTAAATTAAATTCCCAGCCTTGTGAAATCTGTACATTTGATAAGTTCTTGTCCACTAGATTTTGTTTTGTTTTGGTTTTGATTTTGTTTCTTTTCTTCAGACAGGGTCTCCCTGTAGCCCTAGCTGGCCTGGTGGGCCTCCATCTCGCAGAGATCTCTTGCCTCTGCCTCCTAGGGGCAGAGATTAAAGGCTTGCGGCATTACGTCCAGTTCATCCACTACATTTTTTTTCTGTGTGTGTGTTTTTGAAACGGGGGTCTCCCTGTAGACCAGGCTGGCCTTGAACTCACAGAGATCCACCTGCCTCTGCCTCCCAAGTGCTGGGATTAAAAGCATGCACCACCACGCCGGGCCATCCACTACATTTTGAAGAAACAATATAATCGATCATTAGGAATTAAAGGTTAATTAAGAAACCAAAGGCCATTCATTCAACCTGTTACAATGCACTCTGTCTTGTCATTCAGTGCATATAAAGCCATTTCATAAGCTTGTTAGAATCAGGGAATTTGACATCACTATATTTCCCTGCTTACATATTTCTCAATACACATTTGGCTCCCTTAAATTACATACAAAATTTTCAAGGGCTGGTAAGATAGGTCAGTAGGTAAAGCACGGGCATCTACAAACCTGACCTGAGCTCAGTCCTCTAGACCCATGTAGTGGAAGAAGAATCGTGGCTCCTGAAACTTGCTCTCTGACTTCCCAATTGGGCTGTGGCATACACACACACTCCTCTTCCCCTACATATACATACACATGGACCCAAAATAAATAAATGTAATAAGAAAATTTAAGATGTCTGTTAAGCTCACACATACCAGGGAGGAACGTGATGATGGAGATATCAGTGTTTGGGCGTTCTTCAAAGTCCATCATCACCTGCGCAGACCCCTGCCTGGTGTAGCATCTCACGGAAGACCTGTACTGGGTATCCCCACTCCTGTGGATCACTGCAACTATCTGGCCATCGTTTTCACTGCCGGTGTACACCCGTTCTTTGAATTGCATCTTAGGCACTGAGAAAAAATAAACTCGGGGGTCAAAGTGAGCAGAAATGTCCTTTAGTAAAATGACATTGCAGAAGACATGGTCAATGGACAGAGTAAGAGAAGAAATGGGCCTCAGTCTCTGTTCAGTTGTTTGCGAATGTTTTGACCTTGAGCAAATCACTTCACTTTAAGAGTTTTGATTTCTTTGACTTTGAAATTGCAGTCTATTTTGTGGAGTACGCACATGCAACTAAATGCTAAAAAGTAAATAAAATTAGAGACCTTAAGAGATTTGTATTTAAATATGTTGCTTAGTCATGAGTGTTCAAAATTCTTTTATATGAAAAACACTAAATACTGTGGTCATAATTCCTGCTTTCTGTGGACCATGTTTGGAAAAGCTGAGAATGAGTGTCTCTGTGTATCAGTTTTAAGTGACACCTAAGCTGGGTCAAGTACACATAGGTCTAATTGATCCCAGGTTCCATGCCTCCAGGCACCATCAGAACCTTCATGGTGGGAGAGGGCCCAGGTATCCTTTGTGATGACATTTAGAGAGGCCTGTCATGAATATTGTATTTGGTTTACTAGAGAAATCTGGGGAGTTGCCGGGTAAAGTAAATGATAAAATGTGTCTTGCGTTGGGTGGGAAAAGAAAAGACCATGGACACTCAAGTGTTCATGAATTATCACATGGTCACACATCTGTGCTGAGGAAATTCTTTAGACACTGAAGATACCAATGACAATATCATGTTTTTCTTTGAAGTTGAAGAAGACTAATGCTTTTCTTCCAAGACAGTCTAATTCTACCAAAATGAGCAGGAAGAGAAAAAATGTGCTTGGTATGGTATTGTATTGGTCGAATGGTGTCCCCCCAAGTGGTCATATTCACACAGTGAAGTTTGAACCTGAGAAATGAACTTCTTAGTAGGCAGGGATTTTGGAAGGGAAAACTGATCATCCAGATGTATGAAGAAGGAAAATAATGTGAAGAGACACGGGGACACAGCGGTCATTTACAAGTCAGTGAGAGGGGCCTATGGCATCTTCCCCTCATGGCCTCAGAAGGAACACACTCTACCAACTCTCATACAGGCTTTTTACTAACGCCAACCCTAGCAAATGAATACAGGCATATATAGCTTATGCTACCTGTCATTCATACAAGTTCTGACTTATTTTACTTATCCTTGGCGAGTTAAAAAGTACTCACAATCTGAGGCAGAGTCGTTTATGGAAACTGTGGCTTTGCTGGGCTCGCCGAGGGCAGCGTTCACAGGCATTCGAAGCACCAGTTCAAACCTCTCAATTCCCTCCAGTACTGGTCGTCCCAGGTCATCAAGAACGACAGCACGGACAGTCTGCATGTTAACGCCAGGGGTGAAATCTAAATTACGACTGATCCCCACGTAGTCTGTTCCAGCTAAAACCAAAATGAATGGGTTATTTAGATGGATACTACCTTTTTTAAAATATGAAAAATACATTACATAGATGCATTTATAGTTAATTTTTTAGAAATAAGGAGCAGCATAACACTACAGAAAAGTACATTTAATTAATGAAACACAGAAGATAGGTACTGAGAAAGTGAACCAAAAAATCAAATTCGGAACCTTGTGTTTTAATGGCTGGACTTTGAATGACTATTTTTAGCATTCTATGTTATAGTTTTTCCATCTTTATTAAAGTTGTCTAATAATCAGGTCTGAAACTATCAGTATATCAATCAAATGCATGCTTAAAATTATATGCAAAATATATTCATTTAAATTTTCTTCGCAGTAGTTAAAAGCCTATGATTCTTATTTCTGTTCTAACTAACTGCAAAGTAACTTACTTAGGCATATGGCAATTGGTTAAAACCCAACATTTCAGGGATAAGCTTCTCTGTCCCCATACTCAACCCACACTCATGCAAGGCAATGAAAACAGACTTCAGTTCCAAAGACACATTCGCTTTTTGATTTACTATTTTTTCAGACCATGAAGTACATATCTAGTGAGTAAAGTGTTAAAAGCACAGTTGTCTTTTAACCTTCATCACTATATGCATGAAGTCAAGAGGGGGAGGGAAACATGGTGGCTTCTCTCTTTGTTCTTAGAGTCTTGTAATTCTGACCCTAGTTTGTACCTATTTTATCACTGAATATGCAGTTGTGAGTGTACGAATTTTTAAAATTCATTAAAAAATTCTGTGTCTCCTGGAGCTGGAGGCGTAGCTCAGTGGTAGAGTGAGTGTTGGACGTGCAGGGCTCTGGGTTCACTCCCCAGCACCAAAAACCCAAACCAAAACCCAACATGCCAAAAATTACACCTCCTTGTAGTTCTTCTGTTTTGCTTTCTTTAGTTTCATTTCTCTCTGTCCATACCTCCAACTCTGATTTGAACTTCATTCTTAAAAATGAATAATTTGGCTAAACAGACGTTAACTGGACACCCGCAAGAGGCACAAGGTTAGTTCACTGTATTCCTATGGGACTTCACTGAGTCCTATGGGTGACTTTTAAAACAGTTTGGCTTTTGCCTGCTTTGTGATGGATGACTGATATGTGTATGGTGTGTGTGTGTGTGTGTGTGTGTGTGTGTGTGTGCCTATCCATATCACACACTACATACATATAAGATGAATGTATGTATAAGAGAGAAAATATTATTGGCCAACTGAAAAAGAAAGGGAAATTTGGAATCCTATGCTTGTCCTAAATTTATGAACAATGTTTTAGAGACAGAGATCCTGGAATAGGAGGCAGGCCTCGACTAGCTAGTACAGTTTGTAGATTGATGTTGGGAAAGCCTTCTGAATTTGAAGTATTCACAGAGATGCTTGATTAAAATGAGGAAGGAACCAAGTGAAGATGTTTATCCACGAGATACAAAATGCCATTAGATTCTGTGAGAGTGGTGGGCATGATCATTCCCCTGAATACATCAGAATTGTCAACAACATCAGATTTGCCTAGTAGAGGACGGTGTTTTCAAACAAAGTCTGAATACAGTGAACTAACCTTGTGCCTCTTGCGGGTGTCCAGTTAACATTTGTTTAGCCAAATTATTCATTTTTAAGAATGAAGTTCAAATCAGAGTTGGAGGTATGGACAGAGAGAAATGAAACTAAAGAAAGCAATTTATTATTTATAGTAATAATTTCTGGGAAAAGAGAATCCATCTAGAATGTTTCAGTAAGAGCTGCTTTGGCTGTGAAGTACTTTGTGTCGTGTTAGCTGAAGGTTATATAACAATCAAAACGCCTGGTGTAGGAGACTGCTCACCTTCTGCAGAGGGAGGCTCTGTTTTCTGGGATCTCACGGTGACACTGGAGGGCCTGGAGAGGTCGGTGCCAGTCCTCCATACACGTACCTCCACGTAACCAGCACTCTCATCCACAGAATACTCAACATCACCGAAGTAGAAGACAGGCTCTGTTGACAATGGAACAGAAACCATTGCTGTCACTTTTGGCTCTTCACACAAAATGCTACTGAGATGACGGCAAAAAGCCTGGTGCATCTCATTTCATCATCATGTTTCTTTTGCACAAGTTAACATCTCTTTAGTCTATATGTCTGTGCAGTTTTCAGGTCAGACTACCATTGCTCAAAAATGAGAATACACGTGGTACAGTTCCTAATGGAACCTTCTCATCCGAGTCTGTCTCCTGTATATGAGACTATCTTTACACTTTGCTTTGTTTTGATGGTGTTGGGGATTGAGCCCCATGTTTGCCAAGAAACTGCTCTATCATTGAGCATCCAGGTACAGTCAAATGAAATGCACCACATAAGGCTGGTTTTATTTTTCAAGTTCTGCCTGAGTGCTCATTTTATCATCTCTCACCAAGTCTCTACATTGGGACAGAGAAATGATAGTTGCACCATGCCATCTTCTGACCCACTGGATTTGTTTAATTCACAGTATTTGAGTTTGTTTTTAACCACCTGGATTAGAATCTATTGGCATAACCAGACTTGTATAAAACAATTATCAGTTCCTAAGACTTCAGGGAGACCAGAGCCGATTGCTGGTTACTTATGGAATTTGGGGCATCCTCTATACAAATCGAGGTTTCACTAAACAAATAAGCTCATGTGAAGAGGTTAGCATTAGGCCTCATGAATGTAAGGGCACCTGCTTTGGAAGCTCTTTTTTCTTCTGTGTTGATAATGAATTTGAATTGATGTAGATATTCTTTCCTATCTGAACCTCCTGGTGACCAATAATTTCCTTTGTGATACAGTGGTGAGAGTTCGGAAGTGTAACAGATAACTAAGGAAAACTAAGAGATAGACTGACAATATTTTTCACAATACTTACTATAAAATACAGATAGCCTCATGGGAAATCACAAAACGTTCCCAATTGTGAGCTTATTTCATAAGCAGTCATTAGCAAAAGTAAAATAATTGAGTGTAAGGGAAATAACCCTTAGATGGGAAATATTCTAATTATTTCCCATTGGTTTTACAAGATTCAAAAGTTATCTAAGAACAGTTACAGCTCCAACCCTCGCTCCTTAGCATCATTAAAGAGATGCTGTGATGTTTCAGAGAACTAGACCGAACTCCCAAATAAACAAAGTGAAGTGAACCCTCTAGCAATGGCTCAGAAAGCCACTGGGTAGGGATGGGTTGATGGAGCACTTGTCTGACATGCACAAGGCCCTGGGGATCCAGCCCAGCACACATAACAAAACAAAGCCACGGAGAAAGTCAAAGGCAATCTTTGTGAGCTGCTCAAGTTGAAGCCTTTATTTGCTTGTGGCAAATTAATTACCTGTATTCAAATTTGCAAACGCTTGTTTCCTTTGCTCCTTTACTTGGTGGGCATGGTTCAAAACGTCTAGCTCCCCTGACCTCTTAAAAAATATGAAACTAATCTTGGAAATGTTTGCATATTTTGGTTCAGGGCTGATAAATCTGCCTGCAACACAGTTTACCTCCCTGTTAGCCTTTCAAATTGGACAGTGCCAGGACAAGTGAGTGTGTGTACAGACAGAAGTGCTATCTTACAAATCCAGGCAAGCAGACCTGGACTATCAGCCAATACATTCCTTACATTTTTCACTTCTAAGCAAGGGCAAAGGTGCAGAGAGAGCCCCCAAAATACACATTCCAACCAGATGGCTGAACTAGGCACCCCAGCTTGCCTTCTAAAAGGTTTTCATAATTATCATGGGGGCTTGCTCACTTGCCTTCAAGAAGTGAGCTTTCCAAACCTCTACATTCCTCACATCATACAAATTAGGTTTTCAAACACGAGTGGTGAAATGCAGTAAGGTAGGACTTTCTGTTTAACAAAGTTACATCCTCGCTCCCCAATCCTCACAGATACAGATTAGAAATGAAACCGAGTAAAACCTCATGAGTGAGTGCAAACACACAACACTGAGGTGTTCAATACATCTTGTCAAGTATATAGATTAATATATAGTTCACATATGAAAAGAAAGAGGAGTCTCATGTAATACTCCGGGTACTTTTATCCAACTTGTCATTCAGAATAAATATTAATAATAATATTTACCACCTATAGACACTTGTCCCACATATACATATATATGTACATATGTGCATGCATGTTGTACATATGTGTGTTGCGGGAGACATGGCATACATAATAAGTCCATAATTATTCAGCTGCATAAATGATACCAGCAGAATTAACACATTACCAATTACATGGCATATTGTTGCCTTCGGTGAAGAGGAGGAGGCATAGAAACAGAACCTTAATTATAATTCTTCTATTATATAAAGCACTAGTAGGAGTTAGGAAAGATAGTTAACTACATCTCTAAAATGAAGCTTTCAATGATCAATATATGTTATTTATATGATTTCTCTCCCTCTCTTTGCTCCACTGAGAATAACAGGAAATTTGGCCAAATAATACATTGCAATTATTGCAGTTAAAATTTAAGGTGACTAAAACATAACAGTTTCTAAAACATAAAAAAACCCAGCAGCAATAAAAAAAATCCTATAATGTAACTGCCTAGCTTCTTATTTCACAAATTAAAAAAAAAAAAAGAGGTAAGTATCAGTACCTTTGTAGCTTTTCAGCATAGGTGAAATAAACTAAAAACTCTTATGATTACATTTTAATTTCTCATCATTTTTCCTATATACTTAAACTTTGCATGTGGTTTATAATTGTTATTATTGGGGCAAAAATTTTATGCATATAAATGAGTCACAGACACCACTTGGAAAACATACCATGATGTTCCTGGAACATTTTAACAGGTCCCGAAGAGGTAAAAGGACAGATGGGTGGGACAAGTTGGCCAACAGCTGAAGATGCCTATGCAAAGGCCAGACTAACTGCTCTGTGCTAGCAAATCATTAGTTGTAATAAGGAAGACTTTACAGACCCTCTTTGGCAAACTTAGTTTTTGTAAACATTAACTGAAGACTTTTGCAGATGAGTCAGGGACATACTCATATTACAACCTAAAGCAATTTCAAAAAGATCCAATCAATTCCTTAAGTTAATTCTTAAATACACACCGAGCCTTGAACTACAGTTAAGTTCACAGACTTAATGGAGAAAAGTCAGTGGCTGTTATTACTGGGAAGAAGGATGCTCAAGTCAAGTCAGGCAGCCTGCAGCCTCCACCCATATAACACTAAAGCCAGACATTCCTCGTCACTCCATTCCTCTCAGATGACAGTACATAATGCTGTTTATTCTCTCTGCCCAGGACAGATAAGTCATAATCAAATTTTATGATAGCCTCACAAGGGAAGCTCTCAAACGGTGTAGTTAGAGTGTATGAAATTCCTAAAGGAAGTCAGACTCTACTCATTATCCTTTGTGGTGTTACACATTTAACTCAAGGGCAGAGGGCAAGGCACTGATGGAAAGAGACTATTTCAGCTCATTAAGCATTAATCAGACTTCCTACATTGTAGACACTTTCGTTTCACATGGGGGAGGTAGAATCACATTTGCTTTTGCAAATGTGGAAGAGAAGGCTTGGCACACACACAGCTGCAAAAGAGACAAAGGTAAATAATTCAAGTTTTGTTCCCAGGGGGAAAAGTGAACTTTTTGTTTATTTATCCTTTTTGGTGTCTGGATTGATGTTTACAATTTCATTGTGTCTCCTGAGATGAAAGAAGAAGGTGCCGGTCGTAATTGCTATCTGGAGCCAAATCTTATTTACTCATGTGTATGGAGGCCATCAATCAAGTAAGCTTTGTGGCTCCAACTAACATGTTTGCTTAAAACTGAATGGAACGAAAGCCTTGATGGGCTCTTTGCATTTAGTGCTGAAAATAATACAAAAGAGCATTCCCAACTTGTCTTCAACTCAGATCTCTCTTCTTCAAAGATTTCCACCTGTATAACTTATTCATTATTCCCACTCACTTCCCACAGACATGTCAAGGTCAATTTCTCTGAAACAGAGTGGAGAAGGTCATTTCGACCCCTGGATTAGTTTTCTCCTTGCAACGATAAAATATTTAACAAGAAGAAGCTTAAGGAAGGATGGTTTAATTTGGCATACAGTTTCAGGTATGGTGGCAGGAATGTGAGATTCCTCCACAGTCAGCAACAGAGAGTGAAGAGAAAATGGAGCCAGGCTACCAAACCTCAAGACCTACCCCCAATGACAGTTCCTCCAGCTAGCCTCCACCTCTCACAGGTTCCACAACCTTTCAAAAAAATGCCACTAGCTGGGGACGAGTGTTCAAGCACATGAACCTTTGGGGGAAGTTCACATTCAAGTCAAAACAACTCCAAGATTTCTCCCTTGGGTCACACAGCCCCTTACCCAGATGTAGGTAGCATCACCCAATGTCTGAATTCTCCCAAGAACTGGGTAAAGAGGCTCTTGATACAAACGGGCAGCTGCAAAGCAGGATCACTATACTTATCCCCTTCCTGAAAAACTGGGGACTGGAGAGATGGCTCAGCAGTTAAGAGCACTGACTGCTCTTGCAGAGGATCCAGGTTCGAGTCTCAGTATCCACATGGTGGCTAACAACCATCCATAATTCCAGTTCCAGGGGATCGGATGCTGTCTTATGACCTCTTCCAGCATTACATGACATGGGTGCACTCATACACATGCAGGCAATACACTTATAGACATAAAATAAAATAAATAAAATATAAAGCACCCCCCACTACCAATATACATCACTGTTCTTAGGCTCATTCTTAAACTCTTCATTATGGTCTACAAGTCACTGAGGTTCCTGGCCTCCATCTGCCTTCTGCTCCGGGGTAACCAGTGTGTGGAATGTCTTGTGTGCACCACTCCCAGCTTCTGCTGCTGTAAAGCACAGCTCCCCCTCCTCGTCTGGGTAACACTAACTCATGTTTCAGTCTTCCCTTAAGAAGACACTTACACGGGAACCACTCTGCTTTCCCTCTGTGTCAGCTCGTACGGGCTGAATTAAGCTTTTTTATTCACCTGTATTTTCTTGACACTTAGCTCCATCAACATCTGGCAATCAACAGGTACTCAAAGAGTGTCTGTAGGATGAGTTAGTAACAAGTGAAACAAGCTCATTCATTGCCTACTGCAATTGAATAAACGTGTGTGTCCCTGTGAGCCAGACGCACCCTTAGCACCAGGCACCGGCAGTACAGGACCTTCGGAAGGAGCACGTGCCAGAAAATGACTTTGTAGGGCTGCCCTTCTGACACGGCGGGTCACACAGAAAAGGAGGAGTGAAGGTGCCTCAGAGATGGGACTTTGCACACATTTCTTCCTATTGTTCCCCGGTTGGATGGTAATTAGAACTGTCCAAAGAGATATAAAATACATATTCTAGGGTTTCTTGCAAATTCTCTGACAGGAATCTCAGCAGGAGCCTTCCGGTACCAGCACTTGTTCTTCCAAGACAATTTTTATTTTCATGTACTTGTTTTTAAACTTTAATTAATTATTAATTAATTTTCATTTTATGTGTATGAGTGTTATGCCTGCATGTGTGTAAGTGCACCCATGTCATGCAGTGCCCTTGGAGGACATTAGATCCCCTGGAACTAGAGTTATGAACGGTTGTTAGCTGCCATGTGGGTGCGCGCATTTGAAACCAGGTCTTCTGTAAGAACAGCCTCTGCTCTTAAACACGGAGCCATCTCTCCAGCCCTTCAAGACAATTTTTAAAGCAGTTTTGGCTCAGAGTAAAACTGAAGGAAGATCCAGATCCCCACCCTGCTTCCTAGGCTTACAGAAGATGAGTATTTGCCTCCGCACAGTCCCCACTCATGCTGGTGGGGTCTCTGTAGACATCCCACGGCGGCAGCCACCTACCACTGCTTTATCTCACTTCAGTGTTTTTAGCAACAATAATCTAGCTGCTGGATGCCACACTTGTCTTCAATCCCATGATCTGACTTTGGCTTCATCGTCATTCTGAGGTATATATTACATCCATCCTTTCACAGGTAAGACAATAGAAGATCAAAAAGATCCAGAGGGGCCGGGTGTGGTGGCACATGCCTTTAATCGCAGCACTCAAGAGGCAGAGGCAGGTGGATCTCTGTGAGATGGAGGCCAACCTGGTCTACGTAATGAGTTCTAGGCCAGCTGGGGCTACATAGAGCCCCTGTTTCAAAATACCCTCCTCCCCTTAAAAGGAAGATCCATAGATTTTCCCAAAACCACACATGAGAGAAATGATGAAGCCCATGTAGGCATGGGGCCGGCATTGGGGGGAGGCCAAGAAGAGTCCATATGATTTTAATGGACAAGGGTTTTACCCAGAAATTCACTATTTGGAGATTTGGAAAAGATACATAAAGAGGGGTGTCGATTGTACTTCGTTCATTTGTATGAAGAACCATTGGAAAGAAGCCCAAAATCCACCAGAAGGGCATTGATTAAAACATACTTCTTGAACCTAGGCTGTAGCTCAGTAGCAGAGCACCTGCTTGGCATGAGCAAGGGCTTCGGTTTGGAGCCCCAGAACTGCAATAAACAAAAAGACAGATGGAGATTTTTTTCATAAAAACGGACTCTCTCTCTCTCCATCCAAATATATTCCCAGGTAAAAGTATTCTAATTGAATACTGATGTCCAAGTTGGCTCTGTGATACTGTATTGATTCTTTCTACTTAGCTTTATTATTATCTATCATAGAGTGAAATTAAAGATAATCTGCTATTTCCTTTCAGTAGCTTTAAATGTATTTTCTGTATCATTGCTGTACTTTGTTAAGGAAAGCAGAAACCAAGCTCCAAGTGAGAGGGCTTTCAAAAGAATGCAGTGCCATACTAGCAAGTCAAACCACAGATGTGTTTCTGGTGATCTGTGGACACACAGTGAATCAAGTCTTGACACCATCATAGAAAAACAAACCAAAACATAATTCAAGAATGAAGATAAAAGTCAGATTTTTCAGGCATGAAGGATGAAGAGGTTTCAGCCACCCACAGAGACACCATGAAGCACTAATGAAAACACAACTACAGTAAATTCAGAGGTCTGTGTGGGCAAGACAACGCTGAACAGAGAAAGCAATAAAGTCCACCCTACACGGATAACTTCAGATAAAAGAGAAGCCACAGGCAGGACTGATACTTCCCCATTCAATGCTAAAACTAAAAACAGAAGCAGTGGTCAGGAGGTTTCAAACACAGGACTTCCAGGAGCCTGGGCAGCCAGCTGGTTTACTGACCTCTTTTTCTAAGGAACTGGCCTTGTTAGACCGGCAGTTAATGCCTTGGTTAAAACTATCATGGCTGTGCACCCAAACAACAGAAAACAGCAATGAATGAAAACTCAGAGTACGGACAACACTCTCAATAGGACAAGAAACCAAGAAGGAGGCAGATGCAAAGACAGCAAAATCCACATACCAAATAAGCAGCTCCAAAGGTTTCCACTATTGGAGTAAATGTAAGTGAATGACTTTTTCCATTCAAAACAGCTGATGAAATTGAATTACAAAATAATAGCGCAGGACATTTATAAAACACCTGCTGCCAGGCATGGTGGCACACAGTTTAAACCGCAGAACTTGGGAGGCAGAGGCAGGCAGATCTCTGTGAATTCAAGGCCAGCCTGGTCTACATAGTGAGTTCCAGGCCAGCTGGGGCTACAGGGAGACCCTGTCTCAAAAAAAAGTTCTTAATGAAAAACTGAAGTTCAAATGTATATTTGAAGGGAGAGTTTACAAAGGCGTGCTTCGACATTTCTTTTTCTTGCCAATGATACTTCCTCAGAGAGAATATAGAGGTCAGCACATACTTGGCATGCCAATAACAGGGGAACCTTCCACAGATCTCAGTGGAGAATATACAGTGAGTGGTGAGCCTTTCTCCCTACAGATAATGTTATCGGAGTTGATTACTAATGAAAGTTCACTCCAAAACTCACTCCAAAACTCAACATAAATTTAAAATGAAATTTAACTGTCACACTCAACAAAAACCATCCAGTTGCATGTAACGAAGCTTTATGAATGGGGTGTGTGTATGTATCTCCTGTGCACATGTGTTTGTGTGTGTTGCTGGGGGTCAAACCCATGGCCTTGTGCATGTTAGGTAAGCCTTCTATGAGCTATATCTCCAGTCTTGTTTTTATTATTGTTTATTTACTTATTTATCTAATTTTTTTGAGTCAGATTCTCATTCTGTACCCCAGGTTGTCCTCAAAATTCCATCCTCCTTCCTCTACCTCCTGAGTGCTGAGATTACAGGTATGCATTACCACCTGTGATATAAGCATTCTTTTCTTTTTTTCCTGCAGTATTGGGGATTGGAAACTAGAACCTGTGGACATTAGGCAAGCACTCTACTGCTAAGCTATACTCCCATCATTCTTTGTAATTAAAAAAAAATTTTTATCTTTATTTTATGTGTATGGGCGCTTTGCCTGCATGTATGTAAGTGCACCCAAGTCATGCAAATCCTGCAGAGGCCAGAAGAGGGCGTTGGATCCCCTGGAACTGGGGTTACAGACAGCTGTTAGCCGCTGTGTGGGTGCTGGGACTCAAACACAGGTCCTCTGGGAGAGCAGCCAGTGCTCTTAACCACTGAGCCATCTCTTCATCCAGCTCCCATCCCTCTCTTCTTTTTTGTTTTTTTAATTTTGAGACAAGGTCCTACTAAGTTTCCCAGGCTGTCCTTGAACTCACTCTTTAGCCTAGACAGGTCATAAACTTGTGATCCTCCTGCCTCATCTTTGGAGTAGCCTGGATTACTGTCTTGCACCACCAGGCCTGGCACAAGTGTTCTTCACGTCAACAAATCTTGTCATACTTCCTTCTGAGAGTCTTTTTAAAAGACATTTTAAAATGTTTTTCAAATTATTGTTATTATTATTATCATTATTCCTGTGTATGTATATTGTGAGTGCAAGGTGTGTACTTATCACAGTTTGCATGTAGAGATCAGGGATGACTTTTAGAAGTTGGTTCTCTCCTTTTACCTCATGATCTGGGACCAAACTCAGATGATCAGACTTGTATGACATGTGCTTTTACCTGCTGGGCCATCCTGCCAACCCCAAAGTTTATTTAATCAATTATTTTTCCCATATTATTCTGAATCCATAAACAAAGGAAGGGAAGAAAAACTTGTTGATGGCACACTCACTAATTGTAACTCAACTCAGTGGGGTACAATTTAGGATTTCCTAACATTTTTTTAACTTTAAAAAAATTTTTATTGAGAATTTCATACATGCACATAAGGTGTCCTAAACACTTAAAAATATTTTATTTATTATTTTTATGTGTATGAGTATATTGCCTGCATGTGTGTAAGTGTACCCATATTGTGCAATGCCCACAGAGGTCAGAAGAGGGAACTGGAGTTACGGATGGTTGTTAGCCGCCACGTGGGTGCTGGGAACCAAACCTGGGTCCTATGCAAAAGCAGCCAGTGCTTCATTGCTGAGCCATCTCTCCAGTCCCCTAAACACATTTTTTTCGGTGGCAACATTTCCCAAAGCTGATCACAGGTCTGCACTACAAGACCTTGGCAAGTATTTGAAATGCACACTATGGCCATTTGACCTCAATGAGCAAAGTCAAAATTCCTGGCAGTCACAGATTTAAAAGGGTCTCAGGTGAACAACGAGCATATGGAAGTCTAAGAATCAGGTGCTGCCCTTCAACAGTTGATGTGAGGGAGCAGGAACCCAGCACTGAACAAGGTGACAGTTGCTACTAGGCAGAGGTTCTGAGAGGGTGGCATCCCACTCAACAGTGACCCAGGGAAGAACTGCGAGCTGGCCTTGCAGACTGAGCTGGGCTGGACAGGGGCAAAAGGAAAGAGCATCTCAGGAGAAGGGAAGAGGTTGTGACATGGCTGAGAGTGGGCAAAAGGTGATGATGGAAGTGGACGTGAGAGCCAGGGACTCCATGCTAACAACTGAGGAAAGGGGGGGTCACTGCTGACCCTTACCCTTGAAAGGGCATGATCAGAACTTGGATTGCAATAAAGAGAATGCTAAGTGCACAGTGGACTGATGGAAGGGGCCAGACCCAAAGCTGCAGAACTCTTCAAAAAGTAAGTGCCCACCAGTGGAGTCAGCTAGGCAGCAGAAGGCCCTTAGCTATGGCAACAGAAGAGGGAAGATTTGAGACGTGCTTTAGAAATAGAGTGGCAATGCTTTGTGGTCAATTACACGTGGAGGGGGACAACATCAAAGTGGACCATGTGATGCCCAGCTTTATCAGCTGAGCAGCTTTCTAGCTGTGGACACCTCCACACAGTCACCGCACCATCTGACTTCTCCAAAGAGCCATTTATTCTCCTTGCTTTCATGAACTAGCTTTTCTGATGCTCCTATTGGATGTATTTCTTTAAAATTCCCAAAGTAAGAATATCTGTCTATTAACATGCTCCTTCTGTACCTGTGGGCCTTCCTTTGATGGCAGATAAAATCACACAATTATTTTGTGTGGTTGTGAATACGGAGGAGAGCATTATTTAGATTTTGGCAGAGATAATATAATTCAGTTTACAGTCATGAATATAATTATTTGGGAAAACTAGTTTAAAACGTATTTAGTCAACATTATGTCTATTTTACAAGAGAAAAGCAGAGACAAAGGAGGAGCAGATGTCAGAAGTGAATCACAGATGGAGAGGAGCCAAGTTTTTGATGTGGGTAAAATTAATTTCTTTCCAAACTTGTGTATATTTTCCAGTTTTCAGACTGTACTGACATAATTCATTTAATCAAAAATGGGATGAATTCTTTACTCACTTAGGAAGTGAAGTTACTACAGCATGTGTGGGATTTCACAAAAGATCTAAAATCAACCTAACTGTCCATCAAAAGGAGATTATTAAACATAGCCACATAGACTGTGTGGTATTTAAAAGAATGAACAGGCCTTATGCACATTCTCTGAAAAGCTTTTCATGGTGCAGTGGGTGAAGCACTGTCATAAGACAGTATGTATATGATCACTAGTAACAATAACCAATGTATTTTCAGAATGCCTCAACTTTTCTAAGCACTCTCTCAATCTTCATAACAGAGGCTGGTACCACTTTTAAGTAGAAATTATTATCACCATTTACAGATAAGGAAACAGATCCAAAAGTTCAAGACCAAAGCTGCTACTTCTCTGTAGTAATAACTACCTCTCATTAAAACAAAACCAAACCAAAAACTGTGTATATGCAACTGTATGTATGGAAAGACACATCAAATTAATGTGGTTTCAATGAAAATTGTGGTTTTGGGGAACAAGATGACCAGACTTTCACCATTTAGTTGATGTACCTCTGTTTAGTTCTTGTGTAAATATTTTGTAATTAAAACTCTTATTATTGAACAAGAGTTAACCTGTACAGCTCTGTCCTTTAAACATAATCTCAAAATAATGGATTTAAGAAAAAAATGCTATCATGCGGAAAGTCTGTCCTTTCTTATTAACATCCTTAAAACATCTTTTACTCTTGAGAGGCCCTGGCATTTCACAGTGGGTTAGAAAAGGGACCAGACTGGTTATTGCACTTTCAAAACTACCATTATGTAGAAGTTTGAGGTCTTACAAAGGTTGCCTCTTTCCATTCTTATGTATGACCATCCTCCAGCTAACAGTCAACAAGCTGGCTTTCTCCACCTTTCACTTTGCACTTTCTATGCTGAATTCAAACAACCCATCCACAAACCCATCTCCCCAGCAGAGTGATCTGTCTAAAGGCAGGAATCATACTGTGGTGGTGGGAATGAGAAACGTGCCCATAGGCTCAGGTGTTTGAACGCTGGGTCCCCAGTTGGTGGCGCTGTTTGGGAAGTCTTGGAATCTTTAGGAGGTGCAGTCTGCTGGAAGAAGTATGTTGCTGGGGTTGAACTTTTAAAAAACTGTTATTTATTTATTTTTATTTTTTATGTATGAGTGTTTTGTCTGCATGTATTTGAGTGCACCACCTGTGGAGGCCAGAAGAGGGCATAGGATCCCCTGGAAATGGAGTTATGGGAGGTGGTTAATCACCAGGTGGGTGCAGGGAACCGAACCAGTGTTCTCTGCAAGAGTATCCAGTGCTCTTAGCAGCTGAGCCATCTCTCCAGAACCCCAGTTCTTTGGGCTTTGAAGGTTTATAGCCTCATCCCACTTCTGGTTCACTCTCTGCTTTCTGCATGTGGTTGGACATGGGAGCTCTTAGCTTCCTGCTGCTGCCACTATGCTGGCCTCCAGCTGCGGTAAGTTCCCTGGCATCTCTTTCTTCTATAAGTCGCTTTTGGTCACACTGTTTTGTCACAGCAACAAAACGTAACTAATACACATGTGCTGCTCACACGTGAACTCCAATCGGAAGCACAAAGGCTGATGCTTAGAGGCCATCAGAAACTGATGGGGACTTGAGCTAAGACTGCGCCGTTTCCAACTGTCTGATCTTAAAGAGTCCTTTTTGTCGTAGGTTCATCTTACATGGGAGAAGACTCCAATTAACACTGTAGTTCCTTCAAGAGTAATAATACTGCATGACGCAACAGCTGCATTTACTGAGTGTTTGCCTCTGCAGGTCATATCAAAATCTCTAGACCCTTTGCTGTCAAGTTGCTGCCTCCAGTGCTTCAAAAGGTAATTATTTCTAACGTCTTCCAAGGTGGTTATGTTTACCTGCTGTTTACAGACCAAATCAAGTTGAGCCCCAGAGAGGTTAAATAACTTGCCACCTAGCTTGTCCGTGGTGCAAGCACATGGCACAGCAATATCGTACAATTTGTACTTCTTTCATTAAGTAACAATTTCTTTGAAAACCTTTAAATAGCTGGACCAATAAATATACTTAGATGTTTACATTTTTGAGTCTTTTCTTTCAAGATGTGTAATGAGAAGTGGCTTGAGCAAAAAGGGAGGAACTGATCTTCTATCAAAGAGAAAATAGGAATGTTATGTGCATCTGTGTTAAGTTGTAGAAATGCATTTCTCATGCACATCTCAAAAATCAAGGAGAGGCACAGGGAAAGAACGAGCTGTGCCACCTACTGTAACTGCTCCAGAAATCACCAATCAGAAGTGACACACATTTTTTATATCTGCTGACTAAAGCAAATTTTATGTTTTCAGAATCAACAAAGACTGACATGAGGATGATTTCTTTGGGAATCTCAACAGCTGAAGGAAGAAAGACTGACTAATAACGTGCCGAACACAGTCTGTGTGAGGTCTCCAGAATAAAAGCCCGTGGCTGACACTGGAACAGGAAATAACATTGACACAGACTGCTTAACAAATGACTCTTGAAATGCGCCTGCTGGCTGCCAGGCTGGGGAGAGGGTCCAGAATAAACAGCTGAAACCATTGTGTTCCAGGCTGAAAGGAACACTCTCCTTTCTTATCAGAATCCTTCTGGGGCTCTCCTGCTCAGAAGGAGCTGCCAGCAGAGGAACTGCCTTCTCGTGTCATGGGCACTAGACCTCAGGTCAGTGTGCATAGCCCGATGCTGGGTAAGCCATTACTTTGGGTCTTCACAAAGAGTCAGGTCACTGTGCTTTCTGGTCTGTCACTCTGCGCCCTCCATAGGTATCTGAACTATTTGTGTCAGTACTTCCTACTTGAAGCTATTTTTCCCATTTATACTCAGGCCACCCACTCACACCTTCCTTTTTGGAAGGAAAACAGTTGCTTCTCTAAGAGAAAGAAGTGAGAGTTAGAAAGTCATTCTTGTCTCTTGTGGGCAATATCATTTTAGTCTGATTTCTCATATTCAGATGACACGTACTCAGTAGCTCCTAAGCTAATATTTTGCTTAATCACTTAAACTATGGGGCTGGAGAGATGGTTTGGCAGTTAAGAGCACTGGCTATTCTTACAGAAGACCTGGGTTCAGTTCCCAGCACCCACATGGAGGCTAACAATCATCCATAACTCCATTTCTGGGGGATCCAATACCCTCTTCCAATCTCTGTGGGCATTGCACAACACGGGTGTGCTTACACATGTAAGCAATACACGCATACCCATAAAATAAAAATAATAAATAAAATATTTTAAACTATTTGATTTACAACTATTTCCTTTTTTAATCATGTAACTTATGGGGACCACAAAAATTAAAATATAAAGTCGAAACGTCTCCTAGACTAAAGAGCAGCCCTCAGTTTAACACTTGACTCATGGCCCTGCAGGTCATGGGGTTGGAAGGCAGTACAGAGAGAAGGCTGGGAAATGGGATTGGATAGCTTCCCAAACTGCTACATGGGGAAACTTAAAAGCCATGTTAATAAGACTATTAGTGTTCAGATAAATAAAATGTCACCGTGAAGCTGCCTCCTCTAACAGCTGACTATGAGCTAGAGTGGACAGAACCTTCTAGAGCAGTCACAATGCCTGTAGCCATTTGGTGGGAGACTAACCACTGATGTTTAAAGGAGGACTCGGAGATCTAAGGAACTTGCAAAGCACATATTTTGTTCTTTGAAGGATTAACTTCAATCATTTTTAAATAAAGTTATACTTTCTATGTGAGTTAAAAATCATATTTTTATCTATTTTGTGTGTGTATATATGCATATGGGGTTGTATGTGTAAACGTTATGGTGTGTGAGTAGAGGTCAGAAGACAACTTATGGGAATTGTTTTTCTGCTTTCATCGTGTGGATGCCAGTTGCCAGCCTTGCAGCAAGGACCTTTACACACTGAGCCACCTTGCAGCTCTCTGTCAGAATTTTTATCACCAAACAATAACTAATAGCAAGGATATTAAGAAAGATATTGTTGCCCTGTCTCTATGTTTTTGCCCACCCATTTATTACCTATTTGTGGAACACCTGTTCAGAGTCAGGCACTTTGCTCTATGCTATGGAGACTGTTCCGGCAAGCCCTTGTTTCTTAAGTTCCTGATCTAGCAGTTGAAAACAAGTACACCATTGCGCAGATATTTTGTCAATAATCATGCCAGCTTTAGATAGAGATACATGAATTCATACCATCCTATGAGGTAGAGGCTGTTATATGCAGATTGGGGCAGAGAAGAGTTAAGTTATTGTCTCATGATTTTTTTTTTTGGTAACACAGAGCCAGGATGGGACATATTGAGCAGGCACTATGATCACACAAGCACATCTCACCTCTCCAAATACAAAGGAATTCTGCTTGGAGTGTGCTACCTAATGTCCCTGCTCTATTCATCCCACAGAAGTGTATCTCTCCTCTTGCTCTTTCTCATCTGCATAAAAGCATCCTGAAGACTCTCCCTCCACAGTACCACCCTTCCACCCACCCCCACAGCCTCTACTGTTTGATTTTCAAGTTTCTCCTTGCTTCTTTTTGTCTGGATCTTAACTTGGCTCTACCTGCTATCTTCACATTGCCAGCTCCTGTTGATTTTGAAACGCACGAGGTTTGACTTCATTCTCCAAAATACTCTAGAAACACTCCCAGGCACCACAGCTCTTTTCCCTACAAAACTCCAGTGTATACTGCAAGTCTTTATTTTTTGAAGTGACGCCAGTGTCTCTTGGTTCTTAGCTCTTGCCTTTTCTCTGTGTTCATTGTGTTTTCTTTCAAAGGAAAGTAAGAGGGTTGTGACATCCTACTATCACAAGTAGCTGGATTCTGAAGCATTCATGTGAGTTGGTCAGGAGAAGGACGAGGAGCGAGATGGAGTGGAAGCAGCAGTGTGGATGTGTGGACAGCCTGGCAAGCTTGGGGACTGCACACTTAGGCATGATGTGGCATGGTGCTTGGGGTGAGGAGACAGAGTGAACTAGGAAAGCAGGTGGCAGTAGCAGTGGGCAGGCTACGCAGGACCTTGGGATTGGAACTTCATCCTGGAAGTTATCAAGCGAAAGGTGTGCTCAGTTTTAAGAAAGGGAGGGACCTGATGTGATGTGCACTTAGGGGTATGGAGGATGGATGGACTGAGATTATAGAGAGCAAGTGCAGGCATCTAGGAATCATCTGAAGCTGACTTGGATATGTGGTGGCAGTCCAGATGAAGAAAAACAATAAGGACATACCACAGAGATCTAAAAAAGAAAAAGGATTTGGGGTGGATAGCAAGCACAGGGAGCCTAGTCCAGTTAGAGGCATTCACTAAGATTAGGAATATGGGGGGTGGGGGGCGGAGACCAGGGTGCAGGGATTTGCTTTGATTTCTTTCAGGGTCCAAGGTATCATGGTACCTGGGTTGCTCTGTGTTTGTCAACTTGACACAAACTGGAGTCACTTGGGAAGAGGGAACCTCAGTTAAAGAATTGCTTCCATTATACTGGCTTGTAGGCATGCCTGTGGGGTATTTTCTTGATTGCTGGTTGATGTGGGAGCCCTAGCCCACTGTGAGTGGTGCCTCTCCCTGGGCAGGTGGGCTTGGGTTATAAAAGAAAAGCAGCTAAGCAAGGCATGGGGAGCAAGCCAGTACGCGGCATTCTTCCGCATTCTTCCGTGGTCTCTGCTTTGGTACCTGCCTCCAGGCTCCTGCCTCCAATTCCTGCCTCGGCTTCCCTCAGCAAAGGCCTGTAATCTGTAAGCCAAACCCAGTTTACCTCCCCAAGCTGGGTTTGGTCAGTATTTTATCACAGCAACAGGGAAACAAACTAGAACAGTGCCTGTCTGCCTGTTCTTCTAGTCTTTATAAAGAAAAAGAAGACAAGAACCATTTTCATCTACACCTAATTTCCTGGGTTTTCTGTAATTATAACGCAATTAAAAACATTTTGAGTTTTCCTTTTCTAGAAAAGCCAAGGGAGAAAATGTTTTGAACAAAGTAATAATTTTCTGTCCTCAGGGAGTTAATCAAAGGCCTTCTCCTGCTAATGGCTGTTGAATCAGGTCCAGGGCACATAACTAGGTAAGTTTACCAACATCAAAAAGAACTTGAAAATATGTGCTCAGGATCAAGGTCAGTGAAAACATACATTAGACTTGTCAGGAGGACAGACCCTTGGAAAGTGGCCTCACATCTCTGTGCCTCTTTTTACTCTCCTGGGGAGTCTAGGTAGCCCCCATTTACTAAGACGGGAGATCACATGCAGAGGCGCAGACCCACAGACCCACAGGATCATCTTGTAGTAAAGGGACTCTGGGGACTCTGGGGCTTTTCCTGTTTATTTATTTTTTGAAGCTTTCCCTGGCAGTGAACAGAGCTGAAAACTACCCCCTCTGAATGAGGGTGATTCTTATAAAAAGAAAATTAGAATGAGCACCTTGTTGGCATTTTGACCAGAGATCTTCAGCTTTGTGGCACACTTCCTGTGACTGTGAAACTGAATGCTTGTGAAATACCCCGGGGAGATGGAAGCTGAGATCTAATTCAGCCCTGCAATGTGTTGAAAAAAAAAAGAAGCTATGTTTCTCTCACAGTGCCCGTAATCTCACTTTCTAAAAAGCATTCTGTAAAAACTATCAACCACTGTATTTCTTTTCATAGAAATGTGATTAGAGACAGGGATTACTGACTTGGCCCAGAGCAACACTACCCCCAACAGTGAAGTTAGTTTCATAAAACAGAGACTCATAGCCTTAGGGACACATTACAACACCCATCAGTTTACCAGTTGCCAATCAGAATGACTCAATGACAATTCTATTCCTGGAGGAAGGGAAGTCTTCTTGGAGGCCAAGGCCAAATTTCAAGATCTTAAGGAAGCTTGCAATGGTGAGCCTGGCCTTATTTGCCACATGGCATCAGTTTATCTTCTGCTTCTACTTCTCCATTGACAGGGCTGATCCACTCACCACTCCAGGTCTGTCTACCATTTAATAGAGGCCCAGCAAATATGCAAAGTGAGGGCAGAGTAAATTCTCAGCCTCTGTCACTCTTGCAGTGTTTGGAACAATAAAAACGTTCAGCAAACATTCTAACAAGGCATGGATGTACAGCCACCTTTTATCTGTGGAATATTGTTTGCAGGACCTGTGGTGGACACTCTGAAGTTAAGTTCCCTGAAAAACGCCACATCTGTGTTGGAAAGTCTGCACTGACTGACTTGGACTTATTGATAGCAGAGAGTCATAATGTTGCAGGTGGAAAGCCAAAATTATCTGGGGATATCTTTTTCCCCCTTAATTTCCAATTATCACCAACCTCTGTATCTGACATAATATCCTTTTGACTATTTTTTCTTTAAAAAATATTATATTACTTTTATTTTATGTGTATGAGTGTTTTGCCTGCAAGTATGTAAGTGCCATGCCCCACAGAGTTCAGAAAAGGGTGTCAGGAGTTAACTGGTTATTAGCCAACATGTGGGTGCTGAGAATAGAGCCTGGGTTCTCTGGAAGAACAGCAAGTGTTCTTAACCACTGAGCCATTTTGGCTATCAGATAAACCTTTAGAATATATTAATTTAACAGACATTAGCTTCCACCACCTCCAAAGCTAAGAATAAGATAGCATCTGAAACCCACTGCAAAAGCTTCCCTGCTTTTGTTGACCTGATATCCCTACCAATGGATTTGGTAAATGCACTGTGTTCTAGTTTGCTTTCAATTACTGTGACCCACAGTACAAAACTCCACAGTCACTCAAGTCTCCTATAGAGTAAGTAGGCTTGTATATAACCTACACACATTCACATACTTTAAATCATCCACAGATTACTAAGTACTGAGCACACATAAATGCTATCAGTAGTTGTTTTACTAATATCGTTTAAAGACCAAAGACAGTGAAAGCCATTCTGTGTGTGTTCAGCATAAATGCAATTATTTCAGAATATTTTTAGCCTGTGTATGGTTAGGTTTGAAGATATGGAACCCAAGGTTATGGAGGGCTGACTGTGTACTATTACAAGTGTTTCAGGAACATAGAATAAAGACCTGTGTCTTAGAGAAAAGATTAGCATGGTTTTTGAAATCTCCACAATGTGAAGGGAAAGTTTTATCCATAATTTTAATTGCTTCAATGTATTACAAATGGCTCACAGAAAGAAGGCACTTTTAGTTTTAGCTAAATTTTATAATCACTAACTAAGTATGCTGGTTATTTGTAGTAGGGTGTACTTCATTGATTTTATCAAATGATGCTACCTGCATTGACAACTAATTTTGGCTGCCAGTTGACACACTTGGGAAGAGGGAGCCTCAGTTGAGAAAAGTCCCCCATCAGACTGGCCTGTGGGCATGTCTTTGGGAGCATTTTCTTGACTGCTGATTGATGCAGGAGGATCCAGCCCACTGTGGGTGGTGTCATCCCTAGGCAAGAGGGCCTGGGCTGTGTAAGAAAGGTAGCTGAATGTGAGCCTAGAACTAAGCCAGGAAGCAGCTCTCCTCCATGGTTTCTGCTCAAGCTCCTGCCTTGAGTTCTGCCTTGGCGTCCCTCAACAATGGACTGTAACCTGTAAGATGAAATAAACCCTTTCCTTCCCAATTTGCTTTTGTTCATGGTATTTAACACAGCAAAGGAAAAGCAAACTAAGACAACTGGGCATCTGCGTCTTCCTCAGCCAGTGGCAGTGCTGTGCCATTTTAAGGAAGATTTAAGGCCAATTACAAAACAAGTATGTATAAGATTCATGACTTGGGAATAAAGGAGGAAAGGGGGATTCAAGTGGTTTGGTCAGATGGGATGAAGACCTTCTTACAGAAAACATATGATCTATATGCCTCCTGTGAAAAGTAGCTTCTATTTGTAAAAAGGAAGATAATACAGAGAAATGGGGGCACTGTAAGAAGAAACAAAAGGAGTAGTTCTGGTTTTACAAGAGGCAAACCAAAGGATTCACCTCTCCAATAATCAGTAGTATATCATCGTATCAGATAATAATACATTTATTCTAATTTTTCTTGATTTTTAAGAAAAATACCAGCATCATAAATGGAGATGTTGCTGTGTCCCACCTGGATCTTATGAAGCATGTTTTGATTTTCTTTTCTTTTTTTAAATTTTATGTATACGAGTATATTGCCTGCATGTATGTAAGTGCCTCTGTGTCCTGCAATGCCCGTGGAGGTAAGAAGAGGGTGTCGAATCCCTTGGAACTGGAGTTACAGACAGTTGTTAGCCTCCATGTGGGTGCTGTGAATCAAATGCAAGTCCCCTGCAAGAGCGTCAGTGCTCTTAACAGCTGAGCCATCTCTCCAGCTCCATGAAGCAGGTTTTGAATAAGAGATTGTAGGTGCATCATTGTCCAGTGTCCAGATGAGCTAAACACACAGCAGTATCCACGTGGGTCTGTGGCAGTACTCTGTAGACTCTAGATGGTGTGTTCATTGCTGGGGCTTGGGAGCCAAGACTCTGAAGTGCTCTGTTCCAGCAAAGTTATAGCTTTGGGTTTATTAACAATTTTTTTATGTTTTACGATTTCAACAAAAGGACATATTAGATCCTTGCTACAGCAGATAATTAGGATTTTTCTGAAGCTGATGATATTTTTTAAAAAGCTTTACAATTTTCAACTTTTTACGCATTTTAGTTTTAAGTATTTTTGTTCATATGTGCATGTGGATTTGTGCACAAGTACAGTGCCCAAGAAGGCCAGAAGAGGGAGTTCAATCTTCTGAACTGGTGTTACAGGTGATTGTGAGTTGCCCTATATGGGTGGAAGGAACTAAACTCAGGCTCTCTACAAGAGCAGTATGTCCTCCTAACCACGGAGCCATCTCCCCAGCCCCCTATAGCTTTTATTACAACTTTTCTCCCAATAGCTCTATGCTTATAAATTCTAAAGTCTAGTGTTTAAGAAGTGGCTTCAGCTATTTATAGGACTTTTACCATTAAATTTAGAATTTGTCAGTGTCGGAGGTCTTTAGGGTCCTATAAATGTTTAGTGATCTGCTTCCAGGATTTTAATGATGATAAATTAGTGATATTTATCCTTTTGATGTCTACAAGATTGGTATAGCCAGAAACTGCTCTCCTGTTTGAAAGAGATGGGTATCAGGCAGACAGTGTTACTATGAAAGAGACAAAACAAACAGTAGACAGTGTTTATGCATAAGAACCTGACAAGAGTCAAACCCCAGTGACACAAAGACAAAGGCCTCTGCTGGCTGGTTTCCTAAATGGTGTGCTGAAGGCAATGCTGTGCCTTGTCTCACGCAGCGAGCTGCACTAATGTGCTCTCCCTAATGTTCCTGGAGGGATTACGATTGGTCAACAGTGAACTAGAATAGCTCATTTATGAGTTATTGTAACATTTACAACATTTTAATTGTTCTAGGATGCTGTGTACATGTAAAAGAATGCACAGCTACCTTGCAAAGTTCTCTGTTAGTGTTGGAGTAGCAAAAAGCCCCATAAGATTAACTGGTCAAAAAAATAAAACCTCTAGTTTATCTGTTGGAATATCCACTGTTCTAGCTTCACTGGTTAATCACCTGGTCGTAGCCTCCCCCCCCCCCCCCCGAAGGTGGGTTCGCCCTAAGTCATGTTAAATAGATGGGTGGAATACCTAGTGGGTTAATGAGAGTGTGAACTCTTTCCTGCCTGGAACCCCGATTTTTAGGGCAGAGGTTCTGGACCCCGCCACAGACTTGAGGTCTCTGTAAGTCTGCCGGCTTTTCTGAATTCTTCAGAAAAGCACAATCTTTCCTCTTCTTTCTCATATCCTTTTTTTGTAAGCGTGCTTTCTCTAACACTCTGGCCTGTCCCAGCATCTCCTATTTCTTTCCTTTTCCTCTAAAGCTTCCTTCTCCCCACCATGTGGCTGCCAGCCCACCACAAGTCTGAGCTCCATGCAGGCTCTAAAGCAGCATGGCTTCATGGCTTTTCTTCCTTCTCCCCTCCACTCTCCTCCTCAAGGCAGCTGCTGAGATTTACAGCTTGCCTGCCCTGAGGATTTTTCTTTGAATTCTAATAAAACTGTCCTAAAGCTTCCATTCAAGTCCACTCTTAAATTCTTTTATGAATGAGACAAAGAACCCTTAGGGGACGCTTTTCTCCCCTGTATAATCATGGTGACCACAAAGGGATTCTTACAGTATAGAATCAGAAGGCAGCAGTGTATGTTCAACACACACACTGGCAGTATAATCTACAGTGGACTATATAGCCTAATGTCTTGGCTGCTGTGGGCACATTGGCTCAGTGCTCACCAGCTGCTCCATCTTAGCTGTTCCATCTTAACCAAACCTGAATGATGAAACCAAGACATGACACAATCTTGTTCAAAAAGATTGAACTGGTGTGTTAAATGAAATAATTCAAGTAAGAGGTAAGTACACCATATCCTTAGCTTAAAACCCTGGAAATTGAAGCTATAAGTTAATACTGTGCACAGATCATATGCAATATACCAGCCTTGAGTCACTCCAGTAGATCCCATGCCTGCAGATTTATGCTCCATGAACAAGAGCGCTCACTCCTGGGTAAACCGGGTCCTACTTCTTGGCACAGTTCCCTGAGCCCACTTTCTTTGTGGGCAAGAAGGTCATTGTTCAGTGTAAATTATACAAAACGGTTAGCTGTCCTCATAAGGAGTTCTGGAGTCTTTGCCTTTTCTGGTAATCGTGATGAAATGTTTTCATGCAACTCACAGGAGGGATTCAAGTGGCTGCTTGCCAAACTTGCGTGTGTGTGGTGGAAAAAAACCTCTTTAATGTCTGTTCTGTGGTGCACAGTGAATCATACCCATAGTTTCAGAAAGATTAGGGGACTACCCAGCAGCACAGCAGCAAGGTCTTTTGGGACTGAATCAAAGGTACCCTGTTGTTAAGGACTCCACTCCTGTAAGATTTGTCCCTTGCTCATTTGCCTCTAACCTGTGTCCCTCCTCCCTTGGGAACTTCCCCTTCACAGTTTGCCTGTTGGCTGTAGGTGTGTTCCAGAATTAAGGAAGGAGGGTTGGGAATTGGGGCCCTGGGGGCACAGGCAAAGGCCAAACCTGGACAAGCCTACTGCTCTAGGCCTTCCTCCTCTTTAGTGAATGGCTCACTCACATCCATGGGGTCTTTTTCTGCCTGCCCTCTCCCACCCATGTGTTTGTTAAAATTGAGTGCATGCTGTCCTTCTGCAACTCTTATCCCAATACCATTATAAAACCAAGATACAAAAGTGAGTCTTTATTAGAAAGTGGTTTAAATTTAACTGAATGCATTTGCAAACTGGGAATGACCCAGTTTCAATTTTTAGTTATTTTGAAAAGTGGCAACATTTAGGGGCTGGAGAGATGGCTCAGTGGTTAAGAGCACTGGCTGTTCTTGTAGAAGACCCGGGTTCGAATCCCAGCACCCACATCGCAGCTAACAATTGCTCATAACTCTGGTTCCAGCCTTTTCTGTCCTCCGTGAGCATTGCGCAACATGGGTGTACTTACCTATAAGCATGCGATACATGCATACACATAAAATAAAAATAATAAATAAAATATTTTAAAAAGAAAAGTGGCAACATTTAAAACCAGCTGCTTAAAAGACTCAAAGGGGCCTTATCATTATTATTTTTTAATTATTTATTTTTATTTTATGAATATGAGTGTTGGAGGCTAGAAGAGGACATTGGATCCCCTGGAACTGGAGTTACAGGCAGTTGTTAGCTGCCCTGTGGATGCTGGAAACTGAACCTGGGTTCTCTGCAAGAACAATCAGTGCCCTTAACCACTGAGCCATCTCTCCAACCACCCCCCCCTCCAGGCCTATTTTCTTTTTAATTTTTAATGAATGTTTGTGTATTTCTTAAAGAAAATCATCTTTATACTCCTTCCCCTTTGGCACCCTCCCATAGCCCGCCCCCTTACTGGAGTTTATTTGTGTTAAGGCCTATCATGTAAAGTTAGTGTCCCCAGATGTCCCTTAGTGCATGTTCATCCACTGGGATCTAGTCAGCTTATCTAGCGTCCCTCCCTTTAAGAAGATAAGTTCATTCTCACCTAGCAGTAATCAGTTGCCAATAATTCTTCAACTAAGATTGGGGCCTGTTGTTCATTTCCACAGTTCTGTGCTGGGTTTTTGTCTGCTTAAGTTTGCATGGGTCTTGTGCATGCTGACACTATTGCTGTAAGTTCACATGAGAAAGGTCTCAGGCTCCCGTAGGACTATTTTCGTACGGTCATGCACCTCCTCCTTGGTTGTTATAATCATTCCCTATTTGACAGTATAATGTCCAATAATGTACTTCATGCTGTGTATTCAGACAGCCTTTATTGTGTAAAAGGTGATAATTGCTACTTGCAACAGATAGCAGAGATGTGCCCGTATATTAAATCAGTAGAAATATTTTCTAGAAGCTTTTCTTTACTCTGTTCACAAACTGGATTAATTTACCTTTTATCCCCTCTCCTGTTCCTTGGAGGTTCTTTTTTTTTGAGACAGGGTCTCACTGTGTAGCCCTCTCTAGAACTCACTATGTCACTATGGAGACCAGATTGGCTTTGAACTCACAATCTGCCTGCTTCTGCCTCCAGAGTGCTGTGAATAAAGGCATGTGTCACCACCACTGGCCTTCCCTTGCAGTTTGTATCTATGCTCCTGATTTGGACTGTCATCTTTGGATGTGTGACTTTAAAGCATCACTCTGCGGTGGACTTAGCTCTGCATCTACCCCGGCCTATTGTCCTGTTCTCCTTGAATCTCCAACAGGAGGAAGCAAGTGTTTCAAATGAATTTCTCCTCTCACCTATTTTCAACTTCTTTTTTCTAGGCTGGCTCTCCTTCTAACTTCCCATCAATAAGACAATCCTTTGAATCTCCTTTACAAACTTTCTGGATATATACATTTTTAATTCCTCATCACCCTCCTCTTTACGTGAAGGCCTAGTCATACCAGGGTTTGTTGTTTTTGGCTTCACCTTCTGGTCCTACACTCCCAGCTCCTGTTTTGGTTTCAATTTCCATCCATCTACACCACCATTCAATTAATCACATCTAATCATTTCACACTCTTATTAAAACGCTTCCATGAGCTCTCTATCAAATAATTCAGACCTTGTGTTTAATCAAGGGATCTGTGGGGTGCGTCGACCTGGTTTTGCAGACTCTGTTACCCTTAGGCCTGCCTTCTGTTTTCCTACAGATCATATTATTTAGTTTTCACAAAAATGCTGTATGGTTCAGTCATCCAGGTGACAGTCTGCTCATGTTTCAGAAGAGGAAAACAAGCTGGAGCAAAATGGTGGCTTTCCCAGGAAGAAAGTCTGATTGGTGTAGAATTACTGACAGTCCTAAGTGTCTCTGTATTCCTTACAGGTGACACTAAGTGTCACAAAGACTCCACGTGCATGGATTTGGACTTTTCCGAACCACAGTGTGTCTCATTTAGACTGTTTTATTTCATTATTGTTGTCAAAGGGTGCTGTATGTAGCATCTTGCTCACAGGGAAACACTGCTCATGCTCTGTCATCCAGTCCCTCCTGCTGTGCCCAGCATAGAGCAGGAGCTTGACCAGTACCTTTGGCTTTCACTGACCCAGGTACCATTAACAGTATGACACTATTAATGGATGCATTGATCTAGAAATTCATTTTTCCCTTTTCTTGGTTTTAAAGTTTTCTAACTGAGCCATACTCAGTGCAGAACAGAAGTTTGTTTTGGTGAGTTATTAATGTAGATGAACCTGAACCTGGCTGCCATCCTTTAATTGGAGCTTACATTAGTGTAAATAATTATATTTAAGATGAAAAACGACAGTAAGTAGGTCTTTTAGCTTTGCCCAAATGAGTGAAAAGTTCACCCACACATCGCCCACAATGTATTTCTTTAGCACTGAAAGATTTTCTTTTGTAAAGCGTTCCTGCTGTTGAAAAAGCTTTTCTGATGTCACAAGCCATTGAAAGGCCCTGAGCTGAGATCCATTTACCACAGGGCTCACCATGTTGCCTTTTACATACTCCTGGTTTCTGTCTGCCATGGTGATTTTTCCAGGGAGGTCAAGGAAGACAGCCACTTTAGCAAAAAACCCTGTGGGTTGTCACACAAAGGCAGACAATGGATTTAGCTTCCAATGTTCCTTAATTAACTTCCAAAGAGAGATAGCAAAAGTTAGTGAAATGTGCTTACAACTGAATTAATATCTCCTGTAAGGAACCAGTATTGTGGTGTTTAACTGTAACTTTATTGAGGACTGGGCGCTGAAGATACTGATAAAGGGTGCTTAGGAGATCTG
This sequence comes from Nannospalax galili, assembly GCF_000622305.1. NCBI lineage: Eukaryota > Metazoa > Chordata > Mammalia > Rodentia > Spalacidae > Nannospalax > Nannospalax galili. The sequence goes on from NW_008352391.1 coordinate 1,854,660, forward strand.
CATGTTTTAACTTTAAACACATCACTGATGTATAACATGCTGCTCCCCTCCAAACAATGACAGTTTTAGCTGTTTCTTAGTAATGAAACACAGATCTTAGCCAGATGTATTTCTGCACCTCTAGGGCCCCATCTAAGACTCCTACAGTTAAAAGTCAGCAAAGACAGCCCTTTGGTCCTAGTGGAGATTTTTCAGGCATTGACTGGTAAGAGAAGTTGAGAAGTTCCTGTAGTTGTCCCCCCCCCCCCCAGTTCAGGCCTTCACTCAGTACCCACAGAAATGTCATTTTACTTACTTTTTTATTATTTTTATTTTATGTGTATCTGTGTACTGCCTGCATGTACGTAAGTGCACCTGTGTCGTGCAAAGCCCTCAGAGGTCAGAAGAGGGTGTCAGATCCCTGGGAATTGGAGTTACAGTTGATTGTTAGCCACCATGTGGGTGCTGGAATTTGAACACAGGTCTTTTGCAAAAGCAGCCACTGCTCTTAACCACTGAGTCATCTCTCCAGCCCAGATATAACATTTTATAACGTCATAGAAGAACAACCTAACAACCTTGCTTCACAGAATCAATTTTCTTTAGAAGATTCAGGTTCCTACAAGTTATAAGTTTACAAGAGCTCTATTCCCTTGTTAGGAAAGAGTCTGCTAATCATCTCCTCACTTGTTATACCTATTTGCACAGAAACAGGCACAGCTATCAAAAAGTTCTAGATGGGGCTGAAGAGATGGCTCAGTAGCTAAGAGCACTGGCTGTTCTTACAGAGGACCTACGTTTGATTCCCAGAACCCACATGGTGGCTAACAACTGTCTGTAACTCCAGTTCCAGAGATTCCAACGTCCTCTTCTGACTTCTGCTAGGTGCACTTACATACATGCAGGCAATACACTCATACACATAAAATAAAAATAAATAAAATAAATAAAATAAAATAAAACAATTAAACCTTTAAAAAAAGTTCTATATAGCCATATTGGTGAATAT